>NC_073384.1:57591833-57952666 GCF_028641065.1 Leucoraja erinaceus | reverse complement strand
GAATAGAATAGAATAGAATGCCTTTTATTGTCATTCAAACAGCTTGGTTTGAACAAATTTGCATTTTCTACAGTCTTATGCCCCGGTCCCACTTAGGAAACCTGAACGGAAACCTCTGGAGACTTGATAATCAGCTTGAATTTGCAAGTCGGCATTTGTCAAGACCATTTTTGTGAAGACTTGGCCGCCTGTGCAGGTGCTAAACAAATCCTCTGCCGTTGGTAGGGTATCTGGTTTGCTACCTTCAAGTACCTGGTTTACGGTTACCTTGTAATCCCCACAAAGTCTGACACTACCATCAGGTTTAGGTACAACTACAATGGGTGTTGCCCATTCACTACTTCTCAGCCTCAAGTCTTTTCAGTTCTTTCTCAACCTTGTCCTGAAGTGCATACAGCACGTCCTGGGGTTTGCAATGCTCTGGAGTCACGTCCTGCTTCATGCGTACTTTCGCCTTGTACCCATTGATTGGCTCTCCCCGGTCGTTGAACACCTTCGGATGTTGCTCGATTACAACCTCCAGACACTTGAATTCTGCATTCACAAGGAATATCTCGTTCCAGTTGAGCTTCAAGATCTGCAGCCAACTCCTGCCTAGCAAAAGCAGGCTTATCTCCCTTTACAACTACGAGAGGCAACTCCGCCTGTTGCTCCTTATACCTAACTGGTACCTGTACGCTTCCTAACACTGGAATCAACCCTCCAGAGTAACCACATGGCTCGATACGTTTAGCTTCCAAAGGAGGCTTCTCCCGATACACAGATTCTGGAATCATGCTCCTGTGTCAACTTCCATGCTAACATGAGCTCCATTCAACTGGACTTGCACGGACACATTCTTTGTCCTCTGGTTTGCTAGTGCATTGCTGCAGATGGTGTACATGCCGGGAGGCTCATCTTCTGCCTGCAGTTGATCCACAGAATGCAGCGACTGAAAATGCTTACTTGCTGTTGAACCTTGCTCTGCTTAGCCTTGCGACAAGCCTTGGCTAGATGTCCCATCTTGTGGCACGAGTAACACTCTGCCTTGAGGAACGGACAAGTCTGTGCTAGATGTGAGCCCAAAATGGGATAGCATGACTGTAGTAGTCTTGCTACCCTTCCCTGGATGATGATTCTCTGACGTCTTTGTCGACTTAGGCACCTTTGGTTTACTGGTCCGCAACTTGTCAAACTCTTCTGCTGGTTATCTAGAAGTTGTCCTGACTTCTCCAGAACCCCTCTCTGCCATATCCATTGACGGAGCAGTTTGACAAGCTGTTTCAAATGTCAGGTCATACACTGTCATCAGCTTACTGCGGATCCACTCACTTCTCAGTCCACACACAAAATGGTCTCTTAATGCCCGATCTTGGAAACTTCGAAAATTACAACGAATTAATAACATCTTGAGTGCCACAATAAAATGACATGTCCTCCTCTGGAAGTTGGCATCTCGTTCCAAATCGATAACTTTCAGCTTTTTCTAATGGCTTAGGGTCATAATGTTCTGTTAACTTCTTAAGAATATCCTTCAATGGCGTGTCCTTTGGTTTGGCTGGAGCTAACAAATTCTTTACCGTTTCATAAACAACGGGACCCATTTCAGTAAGGAAAGTTGCTCTTTTCCCAGCTTGAGTTGCTTCATTAAAACGTCTTGATTCCACATCAGAAGCTTCTACTTCAGTAATGTTATTTGCGGCAAAGAACATCCCTAAACGTTCGATGTACGCACTGAACGTTTCCTGGCTTTGCTCTAACTCACCCAATCGTCCAATGTACCCACTGGGCACCACCATCTTGGATTTCCAACAGTCTCACAACGCATGCTTCACGAACCCAAGCTTTGTGACCAGATTTTCAGCTTTCAGTGACACCAAAATTTATACAACACTTCTCCGTGCATTTGCAGAATTCCTTATCTACACGAACAAATAAAGCTGGGGAATCCGCGATCCCATCCTCGTCGCCATTTTGCGATATCTTATGCTAAGACATAAAGCACGAGTATATACGCTGGTGACTGCATATCGACTGCACTGTGTAATGTAGTTTATTCATGATCATTAACAATCCTCCGACACAAAGGTGGCGCTATTACAAAGGGTTCTTTCATCATAAAGTCAGGTGGAGATTATGACTGGTGATTGCAAATGTTCAACTCCATTTGCAAGAACGTGTCCAGGCCTGCACATGTTCTTTCAAGGTGAAGCACTGTATTTGTATCACTTGTATTTATTAGTATTTGCACCAGGCAGGCCAGAGTACACTGTCACTCACAATGTGGTCTGCTCTACCAAAATGGAGATCAGATGGCAATGTGCAGAGCCTTTCTGTTCTGTCCTCATGGTTTATTTCGGGCTTTCAACCCCAGTTACTTTAATTCTCCATTCCACTCCAGCTCTGACTTCTCTATTCTTTCACCACATACCATTCCAATGAAGCTCAATGTAAACTTAAGGAAGAGCAACTCATATTTCAACACTTCCAACCTTTTCAATTTAAAGTCCAACAATTTCAGATTATCCGCATTTACAGGATTTTCACCTCAGATTACCAACACAGAGGGGTCAAGGAAAGAGCGGCCCTGTTTCCACCAATCTTTCCACCACCACGCACAAGAAGCACAAGATAGATGCCATTGCATGCAGATGCGGAGAAGTGTGGCTGAACAACTTCTAATCTTGTGTGTGGACTCAATAAGAAGAAGACTAACACAGTCACAATTTTCCTTATTGTAATTTCAGAACATTGTTTGCCAGTCCCTATTTAAATCTTCTCCTGACCTTGATTGGTTGGGGGCGCTGCGAGTCTGCTGCCCTGCCACCAGCGTGTTCGTTATTTAGACTTGGTATGCCTGGTTGTGCTTGTTTTAGTGTCTCTCGGTAATGTCTTATGTGGGGGATGGAGGTGGGGAAAAGGGGGAAACCATTTTTCAGTCACATCCTCGAGGGAGAGATGACTTTTTCCATGTCGCTTCTCCGCCTCCCCTCTCGCGGCCTAACAGCTTGGATTGGAGCGGCCTTTCCCGGAGTCAGCCCAGAGCTTCAGCAGCGGGCACAGCGTGGACTTTTCCATTGCGGAGCGGGGGCGAACCCTTGCCGATGGTCACCAGAAAGGAGTGCTCCGATCACTGGCCTGGTGACTTTGGCATCATGGGGCTGTGGTCTGCGGATCTTTTAGCCGCGGGCGTTGGCATGTACTTACCATCCGGAGTCTGGGATCTCTTGCCGGGGATCGCTGGAGAAGAGCTCCGACCGCCGGCCTGCGACCTATAACATCCTGAAGTCGCGGTGGCACTCCAAGCGGAGTGTGTTCGACCGTCCCGACGTCAGAGTTTCAATCATCCCGACGAGGGGGCTTGTACATTCGGCCATCCGTAGCAGAGACTACGGAGGGTTTATGGCCCCGACCACGGATGAACAATGGAGGAGGACTGACTGAACTTTGTTGCCTTCCACCACAGTGAAGAAAGCTGCGGTGGATGTTTGTGTTGGATTTTATTGTGTATTGTGTGCTCTTTTTTCCAACTGTATCACTGCTGGCAAATTCATTTCACTGTAGTTGGTTGGTGCATGTGATGAAAAAATTTGACTTTGACATTGATCCCCTACATCCAAATACCGCTTATATCATCTTTATCATTTAATCTCCTCTGCCTTCCACTGCATCACCAATTTCCCCATTTATTCTCACCACACAAAATCCCTCATCCCAAACATTGCCGCTCTCAACCCTATCTCTGTATCTGAAACCTATCCGAGTTCTGACTAAATGTTGTAAAACTCAGATGTTACCTTGTATTTTCCTCTGCAAGGTGCTGCCTGTTCCGCTGAGCATTTCAAGCACTTTCTGTTTATGTTTCAGATTTCAACGGAACCAACTTTCACAGGCAGAGCAGGAGGCACAGCTGTTACCATATAGCACATTTAATGCAAATGACCAAGGATGAAGTCAAAAGTCAAAGGTGGTACGAATGCTTGGTCAAAGGCCACTTGCTAAGGAGGCTAGAGCCAGAATCCAAAATAATAAAGTAGTCACCCCTTTAATCCAATAGGAAATTTTGGAAATACCTCTTTATTCATGGACTTAAAAAGAGGAATTGACTTCCAGAAAACGTACATGATGTGATAATATAGATCCATCTTAAAATAATCTCTATAAATATGAGGGAGAAAAGATTAGATGTGAAAAGATTGAATGCCAATCCTAACCATTCTCCATCCATTCTCTCCAGTTGCCTGATCCACTGAATTACTCCAGCACTCTTGTGTTTTGTTTAGAATATGCCAATCAGACAAATGAACAAGGCTGTGAAGATGCTCCTCTTTAGAAGAACCATGGCCATGTACCTGTTGGGTGTAAATGTCATAGAAAATAAATTAAGCAACAATTTTGGTGATCAATTTGTAGAGTACCAATTCTCAGTTTGCAAAGATGACCCTGAGTTTTCTAGGTCAGAAATAGTTCTGAGTAAATCTAATCTTCCTCTGATTAGTAAAGCAAAAATTCACCTAATTATGATATTAGTGGATGCAGTGCACTAAATGATTCATGGTTTAAAACTTAATCCATCCACAATACATAGAGTACACAATAGAGAGAGTACAGAGGAGATTTACTAGAATGTTGCCTGGGTTTCAACAACTAAGTTACAGAGAAAAGTTGAATAAGTTAGGCCTTTATTCTCTGGAGCGCAGAAGGTTAAGGGGGGACTTGATAGAGGTCTTTAAAATGATGAGAGGGATAGACCGAGTTAATGTGGACAAGCTTTTCCCTTTGAGAATAGGGAAGATTCAAACAAGAGGACATGACTTCAGAATTAAGGGACAGAAGTTTAGGGGTAACATGAGGGGGAACTTCTTTACTCAGAGAGTGGTAGCGGTGTGGAATGAGCTTCCAGTGGAAGTGGTGGCGGCAGGTTCGTTGGTATCATTTAAAAATAAATTGCATAGGCATATGGATGAGAAGAGAATGGAGGGTTATGGTATGAGTGCAGGCAGGTGGGACTAAGGGAAAAAAGTTGTTCGGCACGGACTTGTAGGGCCGAGATGGCCTGTTTCCGTGCTGTAATTGTTATATGTTATATGGTTATATGGTTCATACATGTTAATGGATAAAGCACCAATATAACATATTTAATCATATTACATTATTACCAGAAAATAATATTAATTCAACAGTAGCATGCTTGCAAACAAAATTGATAGCATGAAAAACAGTTGGTAAAAGATTCAATAAATCTCTTAAATCTCTGCAAATAAGGGATGAATAAGAGATAAATAAAATCTCTGCAACCAAGAAAGCCACAAATTAACTAGCTACTTGGCTCATGCAATGCAGAGCAACATACTGATTACGACCAAAGAAATTGTCTCCATCTTAAAGTTTAAATGCTGCTCTTAGAATATACTAGCCAAACCATCTAATCCAAGGCACTGTTGTTTGCATTCAGCACTGTAAATTAAAATATATACTAGTCTGTAAACTATCACGGGGGGCATCTCTGGAGAAAAGGAAGAGGTGACATTGAGTCTGAAGAAGGGCCTCGGCCCGAAACGTCAGCTGTTCCTCTTCTCCAGAGATGCTGCCTGACCCGCTGATTTATTCTAGCGTTTTGTGTCCATATTTGGTGTAAACCAGCATCTGCAGTTCTTTCCTGCACCGTGTCTTAATGTGCATTTAACTAATTCCCCTGGCTGTCATTGCAAGAGTTAAAGATGTCATAAGGTCATGTGATAGGAGCAGAATTAGACCATTCAGCCCATTAAGTCTCCCCCGCAATTCTATCTCTCCCTCCTAACCCCATTCTCCTGCCTTCTTCCCATGACCCCTGACACCAGTACTAATCAAGAATCTATCTATCTGTGCCTTAAGAATATCGATTGACGGCCTCCACAGCCTACTGTTGCAATGAATTCCACAGATTCACCACTCTCTAACTAAAGAAATTCCTCCTCATCTACTTCCTGAAGGAACGTCCTTTAATTCTGAGGCTCTGACCTCATCCTAGACTCTCCCACTCTCTGGTCCATTAGTGTAAGCCTCTAGATACTTGGCCATTAACATCACAACTAATGGATCTATCTCCTGCTCAAACCTACTTTGTCTTTCAATCAGATCATGGTCAATCGCATCTCAATTGTTTAGTTTTGAGCAAATAAAATAAGTGTCACATCAGAGTACAGAAACAGGCCCTTCAGCCCATTGAGTCTGCGATAGCATCACCCATTCATTCCAATCTACACTAATTCCATTTTAATCTCCCCATATACCTATCAATTCCTCCAGATTCTGCCGCTCACTCACACACACTGGAAACAATATTTGGTAGGCAATTTATTGACTAATCCCTGTGTCTGGGATGTGGGAGTAAAGAGCCATTGAATCGCCACGGTGGCGCAGCGGTAAAATTGCTGCCTTACAGCGAATGCAGCGCCGGAGACCCGGGTTCGATCCCGACTATAGAAACATAGAAACATAGAAATTAGGTGCAGGAGTAGGCCATTCGGCCCTTCGAGCCTGCACCGCCATTCAATATGATCATGGCTGATCATCCAACTCAGTATCCCGTACCTGCCTTCTCTCCATACCCCTGATCCCCTTAGCCACAAGGGCCACATCTAACTCCCTCTTAAATATAGCCAATGAACTGGCCTCGACTACCCTCTGCGGCAGAGAGTTCCAGAGATTCACCACTCTCTGCGTGAAAAAAGTTCTTCTCATCTCGGTTTTAAATGATTTCCCCTTTATTCTTAAGCTGTGACTCCTTGTCCTGGACTTCCCTAACATCGGGAACAAACTTCCTGCATCTAGCCTGTCCAACCCCTTAAGAATTTTGTAAGTTTCTATAAGATCCCCTCTCAATCTTCTAAATTCTAGAGAGTATAAACCAAGTCTATCCAGTCTTTCTTCATAAGATAGTCCTGACATCCCAGGAATCAGTCTGGTGAACCATCTCTGCACTCCCTCTATGGCAATAATGTCCTTCCTCAGATTTGGAGACCAAAACTGTACGCAATACTCCAGGTGTGGTCTCACCAAAGACCCTGTACAAGTGCAGTAGAACCTTTCTGCTCCTATACTCAAATCCTTTTGCAATGAAAGCTAACATACCATTCGCTTTCTTTACTGCCTGCTGCACCTGCATGCCTACCTTCAATGACTGGTGTACCATGACACCCAGGTCTCGCTGCATCTCCCCCTTTCCCAATCGGCCACCATTTAGATAATAGTCTGCTTCCCCCTTTTTTTTGCCACCAAAATGGATAACCTCACATTTATCCACATTATACTATGGGTGCTGTCTGTACGGAGTTTGTACGTTTTCCCCGTGATCTGCGTGGGTTTTCTCCGAGATGTCCGGTTTCCTCCCACACTCCGAAGACGTGCAGGTTTGTAGGTTAATTGGCTTGGTAAATGTAAAATTGTCCCTAATGGGTGGAGGATAGTATTAATGTGCGGGGATCGCTGGTCGGCGCGGACCCAGTGGGCCGAAGGGCCTGTTTCCGCGCTGTATCTGCAAACAAACTAAAAACAAACTAAACTATGATTCCGCATATCAATTCCTGATATAACAATAAATATTGGCCTTAAGGTGCCAATGCCAGACGTCTTGAACTACAGGGAAGACAATGAATATTCTGTCAACAACTATGAATGTATGTTAATTAAGCATGGGATCATAAATCTCATGTGTAGTTATGCTCTCCAAAGCCTCAATAAAGAACAGTATTGCTTACGTGTAAAATGCATCAATAACAGCATCAGGCTAACACTATTCAGAGTTCCCTGGCAGGTAGAGTTCAGATTTAATTAACATTTCGTGGAATAGATCAGTGAAATTATTCTGCTGCTCTTGAAGATTAGTGAAGCTGCAATAGCCAAGACTCGTCATGGACTCATACATGTACAATAAATCCCCAGATTACAGTTTTACATTTAACTGAAAAGATGCAGGAAATTGAAATACCATTTGCAATCAGTACTCTTACATTACATAGATTTCAAAATTCACAAGTTAATTCCAACAGAATATCATTGAAAGCTAAGGTAGACAAAAATGCTAGAGAAACTCAGCGGGTGCAGCAGCATCTATAGAGCGAAGGAAATAGGCAACGTTTCGGGTCGAAACCCTTCTTCAGACCTGGTTTCGGCCCGAAACGTTGCCTATTTCCTTCGCTCCATAGATGCTGCTTCACCCGCTGAGTTTCTCCAGCATTTTTATGTACCTTCGATTTTCCAGCATCTGCAGTTCCTTCTTAAACACATCATTGAAAGCTACATCTGGATTTAAATACTCAAAGAATTCACAGACTGAATCAATCTGGTATATGGAAGCTCATGCCAGAATGAATGAACATCTATCCACGCATTTTATTATTTATAACTATTTGATCCATTTTATGACCTAAGATAAATTGATGTGCAGTACTGGCTATGTTAGAATATGTAATCTTTATTAAACTATTGCTGAATGTTTAAAGAAAGTAATCGTTGTTTTTTTAATCTAATTCAATAACCTTAAGATTATATGGAATAATAAGAATATGATGAAGGGAGATAGATACACAATTAACATTCCAGATAAATAATCCATCATCAGAAAGCCTTTACATTTAGAGGTAAAGGTACCTGTTTATTGTGAAGAACACTTTAAAATTAACCCTATGGTTACAAGGTTGTGGACATAAAAGATTATTGTTCAAATGTCACTGTATTTGTAACTTGCAGTTGTAATTTTTAGTCAAATTATTGCAAATTACATATACATAAATGATCTTTAAATACTGAACAATGTAGATTGTATTAAGTTGAGCAAATAATGTTCAGTATCTACTTGGAAATGACTGGAAATTTATCTCATAGGGCTTTGGTCAGCAGATAACCAGATGCAGTTCCAACATCTGCTTTGAGTTCTCCTACTCCTAACATACACCATCAAATTGGCACTTCCAGTAGCATCGGTCCCAACCTTGTACACATGGATTATTTGTCCTTTATTCTTGTCTCAGGTCCTTATCGACTACTTGAGCGATCCACATGTTTTGCAACACCACCCTCCAAAGTCTTCATTTTCTTTTGCTTTGAACATTTATCCAATTTGCTCGTTTAGATGCAACACCTGGAAATTAGTCCAGATTACAAGCTCCAAATGATCACTGTACTTGAATTAAAAGCATAGAAACATGCAGCGTGGAAACAGGCCTTTCAGGCCCAACTTGTCAACGCTGGCCAACATGCCCATCTACACTAGTCCCACCTGCCCTATCCATGTATCTGTCTAAATGTTTCTTAAACATTGAGAAAGTACCGGCCTCAGCTCATTCCACTCTTTATGTAAAAAGTTGCCCCTCAGGTTCCTATTAAATCTGTTCTTCCTCACCATAAACCCATGTGCTCAGGTTCTGGATTCCCCATCTATGGGTAAAATACGCTATGCATTTACCCAATCTATTCCTCTCAAGAACTTATACATGGTGAAAAATTAACCGGCTAGCCTCAGCTGATGGGACACACGTTTTAGGGTTTTTTTATGGTCTGGCACGATTGTGGTCAGAGCCTGCGGCAGACAAAGAAATCTGCACAAGATGTGTGGGGACAAGTTGATTGGTGCTTTACAGAACCTCAGCAACAGACCAAGGGTTTGATCGCTGGTTGCATTGGACAGATGGAGGGGCACAGCCCCTGATTTTGGAGTCTTTTAAGCAGCTTTATCAGGTTCCATGCACGAGACATATTTTGGAGTATATTTACGACAGAGACACGGTTAGCAAATATTTGGGAGTGAGATACTAGCCTCAATATTTCTGGATTTCTGTCATTGGAAGTGGATCAAAGTGAAATGTGGCAGGTTTTCACGAGCAAAGAGTAGAGGTAGATCACTCTGTCTCGTTCCCCCCGTTGGACTGCAACCTTGTCGTAGGCGGGGAGCTTGTGTGTCTCAGTGACCCCTAGAGCTATGCCAGCGGGAGATTTGTCTCCTGTTAGGGTCTCCCATGCTGGACAGGTCGAAGGGTAGAGGCGAGATGAAGAGCGATCCACTGGTCCTCCAGGTTGGAGGTTGAGCACAGGGCTAACAACCCTGCCTCGTAAAACAAATATGTTACGGAAACAGCAACTGAAGGAATCTACAAGGAGTAGAGGACCTTCGTCGCTGCCCTACATGCCAGGAGGCATAATAGGCCGTAAGTAAGTAAGTAAGTAAGTAAGTAAGTGAGTAAGTAAGTACTCTGTCTCGCTAGCTTGCTCTGCCATTTTATAAGATCAGAGCTGATCTGACTCTCACATGAGGCCTGCATTCCTGCCCATTTCTGGTAACCTTTCAACTCCCGTCCACCTTTGCCTTAAGAATATTGACTCTGTCCCACTGTTTTATAAGGAAGAGAGTTCCATAGGCTCGCAACCCACAGGTATGAGAAAAAAAATACCAGTCTTAACTGAGTGACTCCTTATCATCAATGGTGGCCTCTAGTTCTAGATTCTCCCACAAGAGGAAGCATTCACTTCTCGTTGCTGCTGGTTTAAGACTTCTCGGGATCCAATATGCTTCAAAGATTAAAATGATTGACACACAAAACAACAATCAAAGTGCTGAGAAACATGTTGAAGACATTGCAAAAAGCCAAAATGAGGTTATAAATATATTTTATATATAAAATTGGAAAAGACAGAAATAACCGCTGAAACATATTTATTGTGGGCAGCATTGTTCACGTTATATTTGGAGAGTTTTATTTGCGTGCAGAGATATGAAAAATGCGTGCTCTTATTGATCAAAGTAAACTTTAGTGTATGTATACATCTATAACCAAAGTCAGGATGATCTCTTCCATCAGAACGTAAAGGTATTTAAGCCAAGGTGAATCAAGTTTCCACCCTGCTTTTATTTGCGGGATTTCTGATGTTAAGAGTAGCTTCATGGGGAGGTGGTGAAAGGGCATGAATCTTGTCAGTTCACTGTAACAGTTTTTCGTATCATTTAAACACTTGCTAACATGTTGATTGGAAGCAGCTGAGCCATATCAATACTTTTTCCGGTTTTTAATTTAAAAAGGTCATGAGGTCATTACGTAGTATACAGTCATTAAAAAACCCACAGAATTCAATGTAATCTGAAGAAGGTCACAATAAAAATTCACGCATGTTAAATATTTTCAAATCTTAAACCATCAATTGAAACATAACAGTTTCTATGGTATGGATCTGCTAATCACTCAGGCCCTGGGACATCATGGTATAGGTGTACAAGTTGGTGGTGAGACCACTTCGATTACTGTGTACTGTTCCGGTCGCCTAGCTATAGAAAAGATATCATTGAGATGCAAACGAGATTGACTAGGAGATTACCTGGCATGGGTTATAGGGAAAGGTTGGATATGCTTGGACTTTTTTTATTTGGAGCATTGGAGGACCTTATTGAAGTGCACAAAATCATGACGGGGATGGATAAAGTGAACCCTCACAGTCCTTTATTCCAGAGAAGCGGATTCAAAAACTAGAGGGCATAGGCTTAAGTTGAGTTGGGAGAGTTTGAAGAGAGACCTCCGGAGCAACTTTTTCACTCAAACGGTAGTCTGTGTCTGGACTGAGTTGCAAGAGGCAGCTATTGAAGTGGATATAATTACAACTTTCAAAATTCAAATATATGGATAGGAAGAGTCCTGAGGATGTGAGCTAAATGCAGGCAATGGTACTAGGCTAGAATGCCAACTTGGCCAGCTCCATGAATCTAAATACCATTGTGTGAACACTTCATTAACTCATTTGAATTTCATTGTGTTACTTTGAAAACAGAAGTGTCACCTGATTTACATTAAATAGTACAGGAATGTTTTAAATGACTAATGGGTTATCACATTAGGGTGGGGACTGGGTGTTGTGTAGTTCATTACAGGACAACTGAATAATGGCAAGTTTCTAGGACATTGGTGGATCATCATGTAAGGTCATTCAATGGTAATAACACAACATGACATCAGGCTCACATGCTTCCAGTAATGTCAGACTTTAGAGTAAAAAGCAAGATGAAAAGAGTCCATTTAAGTCAGAAAGTAAACCAATCGAAGGAAATAATTTACTTCACACAAAGGTAGCATCACTTCTCAGAGTTATTGATGGGATGCTCCGTACTAACATCTCTGATGAAATAAAAACTGAATAATTCTCGGCTGTATAGAGACAGCTCTGTCATTACTTCATTCAGTGCAGGATCCTTATGGCTTGCTTCCCTCATGTTTTACAGGAACTGAAACACCATAAGGCTCCAAAAGCAGAGGGTCACAAAATGTAACTGTTCAGTTATCAGTGTTGCACTGTAGACTGAGCAATACTATGCTACTTAAAGTAACAATATGATATTGACCAATTAGCTAATGAGGAAGAACAATCTTTCAAGTTGACCACTACATAAATAAACAAATATTAGAATGATTTCCTTCAGAAAGCCGACTTTGTAATCAACAAAGTTCTTATTATATGGTGCACCTAATTACTGCTGTTTCTTGGTCTCCTTCTGAATACACATGCTTCAAATTAAGATCTCTGTGAACTAGTGGTCTCAATGTATCATGTTTCAGTCAGATAATTGATGAACATTTTGGGAATAGCGAATTTGATTTGTGAGAAATGTATCATTAAAACTGTCCAAAATAAAAAGCTGTACATTTTCAGAATCTTCCTTCCTGTTCAACAGGTAGAGTTTAAACTGAGCAGAATGTACTCGCGGAATAATAAACTTACAACGTCTATATCCTTATACTTGGTCAAACAATACACGGGGCCTTAGCAGCATCATGTGGGTCACGATATGGTCCATGCATAATGTTCTCGGGACTCTCCAGGTTGCATACAAGAATCAGAAACATTTAAAAATTAAACTATAGGTCCAATTTTTTCATTAAAAGAAACATCAAATTTAAAAATTCAATGCTTAAATCATCTATGAGACTCCACTTTGGCCTTCGCATGATAGACAGCTGGTGATGACATTAGAGTGAGGTCTTGGTGATGTGACAAAGTTCATGGTACAGTGTATCATTGGACATACTCCTTCATGATCTTTCAAAGCATCTGATAAATGTTTCACTTCTTCACTAAGTTTCCTTATTTCCCTTTTTAGAGCAATGTTTTCCTGTTCCAGCCCTTCGTATTCCTGTGTAAAAAAAAAACAAGTCTTAAAGAAGAGGAACTCAAACCAATTTTTTTTTTTTTAAATAGTGGGCAAGCTAAAAGAATATGCAGCATAAAATTAGCTTCACCAATGCTACTTGGGAATCCAATCTAACAGTGCCGGAGTTCAAAACCAGAAGAGTTTGGGGTGAAATCCTTCTGGGGCATCAATTCATGGGGCACACCTCCCTTCAATGCAAGTGTCACAATTGAATTGCCCAGACTTGTCGAATAATTATGATAAATCATGAATGTAGATAGAAATTAGAAGAAGCATTTCAACTTTCAGGCAGACAAAGTTTTATCCAATCAATTAAAACAAGCATGGTGAGAGATGACAAGGAGGGGGTAGTTGGTGAGAGCTGAAAAGACTGTGAAAGCTGAAAGAGGAAGAGATTTTTCTAAAAAAATTTGAATAAGCAGAATAAGCAGAACATGTGCGTAAATTTCTGCATCGGGGTTCATTGAATCTAGGATTATTAATAGATCGGTTTGTGCAATGTCGAGTTTCTTTGGCTTTGAATCCCAGAAATTAACCCAATTGGGGGTCTACGTCAAGGGTTCAGAAAATCCAGGGGGCTGGATACGGAGTAGGCTGAGCCAGAAATGACGACACTGGGATTTACAGTCCATGGTGGAACTAGCTTTATCTGACATTCACTTGATGGGATGAATGGCCTCTTTCTGTGCAATAATGAATCTTTGTTAGGTCGCATAATACAAACACCTGCCCAGAAGTGTGAAATTCAGAAAGGATGGTGGGAAATGGGCAATGGAAGGGAGCTGGGAAATAAGATGTGGATTTTTTACAGAGGCACAAGCTTAAGGGTGTACTGCTTCCAGCTTGTTGAGGGGTAGGAGGTGGGGGTTGATGTAATAATGGTATTGGGGCTCGATGTCAATGTGTGTGCTCATAATATGTGTGACGGGGTATTTATTTTAGCAGGTTGGAGTAGGTGCACATGGTATAATATGTGTTTGGTAGCTCAGGATATTAATTTGGTCTCTCAGTAATGTTCTACTTACCCATGGTAAGGCCCCATGGATTTTCAGTCAGTCGTTGTCTATCTTTTCTTTTTATGCAACAGGTAAAAATGCTGCAGGGCGTCAAAGTCAGAAGGGAAATAACTTTGGATACTCTCTGTTTTTATTTTAGACTTCGAGTTTCATTTGATGACAGAATAATACAATTTACTCTTCTTATAAAAATTCCATGACCTTCATTCCTCCTGAGAGTAGGAAAATAACTCATTCTCTGTTATAGTCATGGAGTTATACAGCACAGAAATAGCTCACCTTGTCCATGCTGACCAAGTTGACACATTAGGTTAGTCCCATTTAGCCCTCTAACCCCTTCCTATCCACATATATATCTGCATAAATGTCCTTTAAAAGTTGTCATTGAACATTTGCTCTCCGCCACTGCTATTCTGATCAGCTGGGAGGAAGGAGGTACAGAAGAGAGATCAGTAAAAAAAATATTATAACGTAACACTCTTAACTGCAGCAGAGTATGCCAAGAAATGACACTACCATTATTCAATACAAAATGAGAAAAGCAAAAACTGAATTGTCTTTCACCACCTCAGAAAATCCCCAAATATTTTATATCCCATTCATTATCTTTGTGGTTATTATTACAAATTAAAGAACTTTTGAAGCAGCCTATTAATTGTACCAGATTAGGGATATTAATATCTGAAGTAATTCCACAGGTCTACTTCAGGTGGTGACCTAAGAAGTGATCCTTGGTTTTTAACTTTTTAACACAATGACAATGCAGCACTCTGACAATGCAGCACCCATGTTCAGGACCCTGGAGAATAAAACCCCTAACAAATCAACCTTGTCAAATTCTCTTTGGGGGGTTTATATTTAGTGCTAACCCTAATTGGGATAAAGGCATTTTAACAAGTGCACATTCCCCAAGATGTTTGCTGGCAGTATTCATTTGTGGGAAGAAGGGGTGGGGGAAGACACATTCTATGCTTGCAGGAAGTTAACACATAAAATAGGGTGTGTAAGAAGGAACTGCAGATGCTGGTTTAAACCAAAGATTGCCCCTTAAGGGTCTCGACCTGAAACATCACCCATTCCTTCTCTCTAGAGATGCTACCTGTCTTGCTGAGTTACTCCAGCTTTATGTGTCTATCTTCACACAAAATCGGATCCTCTGTATTTTCAAGAATTGAATGTAATAGCAATTTTGTAGCTCTGGATTGCAAACTGTTTTTTGGGCTCACTTTTATCTGTATAAAGAGATTTTTTGGGGGAAGTGAAGCACTTGTTTGGTGAAGCACTTACCTAGAGTCATAGAGCCATGGGGTGATACAGTGTGGAAACAGGCCCTTCGGCCCAACTTGCCCACACCGGCCAACATCACAATCACAATCATACTTTATTAGCCAAGTATGTTTTGCAACATATGATGAATTTCATTTGCTAAGTCAGTTATACAAATACAAAGCGATGGAACACACAAAACATATTTTAACATAAACATCCATCACAGTGACTCCTCCACATTCCTCACTGTGATGGAAGGCAAAAAAAAGTTCAATCTCTTCCCTTAGCTCTTCCGCGGTCGAGGGCCTCGAGCCCTCCGTTGACGGGATGATCTTGACTCCCGTAGTGGCGGTGTTTGGGCCCTCCACGGTAGAGGTGATCAGCTCCTGCACGGGGGGGTGTCAGCTCCCCCGTGCCTGACAATCGAACCTCGCGTCGGGGCGTGTCAAACCTTCATCATGGAGGCTCAACATTACATACCAGTGTTTGTATACAAGCCCTCTTGAAATAAATGCTAAATAAGCGCTGTTTAAGTGTTAAATAAGTGTTAAATTATTTCAGTCAATGCACATGATTGTGGCTGGTGCATTATTTGCAGTCATCTTACCCAAGCACCTGTTTTATCAAAATTAAACCACAGGATTTAGTGAACTTCAAAGGAATTGTTTAACCTGTAAATATGTAGTCATCATTTGCTAAACTTTGTTTTTCAAGGCAAAGATTGTCAGCCCTAGGAAATAGAGTTTATTTTCATTTCTGACACTCAATGTCAGCATCAAGGCCAACACCAAATTGCAATATACACTTGTTCAATGCTCAGGATGTGTTCCCTGCAACAAGAGCCTTAGTGAAATCAGTGCTGAATCGTATTATTATTGCATCAGGGCGGCACTGTGCTGCAGCGGTAGAGTTGCTGGCTTACATCGCTTGTAACACCGGACACACGGGTTCGATCCCGACTACGGGCACTTGCCTGTACGGAGTTTGTACATTCTCCCCGTGACCGCGTGCGTTTTCTCCAAGGTCTTTGGTTTTCTCCCACACTCCAAAGACGTAAGTTAATTGGCTTATACAATAGACAATAGGTGCAGGAGTAGGTCATTCGGCACTTTGAGCCAGCACCGCTATTCAATGTGATCATGGCTGATCATCCCCAATCAGTACCCTGTTCCTGCCATATAGCTTGGGTTTGTATACATGGTATAAGTGTAAAATTGTTCCCTATTGTGTGTTGGCTTCTGTTAACGTGCAGGAATCGCTGGTGGGTTCGGACTCATTGGGACGAAGGGCCTGTGTCCGCGCTGTATCTCTAAACTAAACAAGTGTGGAGATGTGTTGCCAACAGAGTGCTCTGCAGGGAACCTGGTTGAGGAGTCGGCTACACATTGACTCTCCTGCAACAATTATATGCATGGTTCTTTGTGAGTGAACCATTGAGGCAATACAGCGATTGCTTGTCAGAGCTGAGGTGTAGCTGCCCAGGACTAAGATATAGGGCTCAAGTGAGTGCAGTCTATGTTAGGCAGCACCTGCAGTGATGGATGGCTTGGATAATACAGACTCTCTCGGTGCTAATTGCTGTTTGTGATGAAAGCTGCTGACTGCCCCCTCTTTCGTTACTGCATAGATTTTCCCCTTGCACACCATCCCGTTCTCCTTCAGCCCCAGAAAAGTTCTCTGTGGTAACAAACTTAATGGTCAGGGGGACACAGTTGGGTTTGTTACCACAGATAAATCTCTGGGTTTAGAAGTACTGTACAGCTAAACAAAGAGAGGGGGAGACAGGTGCTTCCATCACATCCAGTCCACAAGGTGATTCCCACTGGGGGGGGATCTCCTTGAAATCTACCAAATAATGAAAGATCTATAAAGAGTGGAGGCGGAGAGAATGTTTCCTGGAGTGAGAGAACCTTGGGCCAGAGGGCACAGCTTGAGCATAAAAGAACATATCTTGAGAATGAAGATGAGGAGGGATCTATTTAGGCAGAGGATGGTGAATCTGTGGGATTCACTGCCACAGATGGTGGAGGCCAAGTCATTAGGTGTTTTTAAAGCAGAGAATGATAGGTTCTTGGTTGGTAAAGGTGTAAAAGGTTTCGGGGAGAAGGCAGGAGAAGGTTGATTGAGAGGGAAAAATAGATCAGCCGTGACTCGATCGGCCAAATAGCCTAATTCTGCTCCTGTGTCTTATGAACTTATTTCATGAACTTATGATGAGAGACAACAGGATCCAGATGATCCATCAACACATGACACATGTACTGTCATCCCCAACAACGGCCACACTTACTCACTCTGCCAGCCAGGGTCCATCACTGTCCTACATTGTAGCATGGTGTGAATGCATTGCCCCACAGCCTGCCTCTTGCCAGCCCTCACAGATAGCCTCTCCACTAAGCTATAGGCTCATTGTGGGAATGCCAGTGGAGAACGAGAATATACAAGCCAAGTTCCCGGCATAACAGTGCGGGCTGAACATATACCTGTGAGTATTTGGACTCAAGATGAAGAATACTATAATGACTTAGTGCTCTGTGGCATACAGCTAAATGGGGCACCAGAGTAAGCTTTGCATAAACACATGTCCCAACCTATAAGATGACAAATGGAAACAGAAGATGCTGGAAATACTCAGTGAGAAGCCAATATCTATGGAGAGAGAAACAGAGAGAACATTAGAGGTCAATGACCTTTCAGTTCTGATAAAACGTTATCGGCCTACAATGGTAATTCTGTTTCTCTCTCCACACATCCTGCCTGAGCTGCTGAGCCGCTCCAGCATCCTCTGTTTTTACTTCAGATTTCCAGCATATGCCGATTTTTGCTTGTTTTTTTAAATTATGATTTCTTCTGCACCAGCATGACATTTTCTTATTGCACGAATGCCTCGAGATCCTATATCATCATTCGACAAGAGTCGATGTACAATAAATATTAAAACTAACCAAATAAAATGCTGCCGGTGCTACCAATGAAAAATAAAAATAGAAGGAATATTTTGCAGACTTAACAGGTCACGTTGCAACGATGGAAAGTTTCAGGTTGATGACATTGCAATGAATTTGAAGAAAAAAATCTGATTCGATAGTTTAAGATCTAAGTTGAGGGAATGCACTCGTATATCGAGCAAACTTTCAAGCATTTTGTCACACTAAACAGTGCAAGATGTATGCCTCAGACTAACATTTTAAAATATAATTCAAACAGAGATGGTTCACGTTTGATTAAAGGACAGATTAAACATAACTTTACATTTAACCCCATGCTGTTCCATGTTTGTAAATGCTTGAAATGACAAATAGATGCAAACAGGGGGAAAATATTCCATCATCAGTATCACTTTCAGAGCATACATTTCAAAAAAATGTGTTCATCATAGTTACCGTCATGTGGAAAAAAACACATTTCAGATATGATAGTACAGCACTATAACAATTAACATTTACATTTCTCTGCCAAATAGAGCGCTTAGCTTTGGAGATGTCTTCAGCTCTTGATAAATAGTTCAAGCATGAGAAATGAATCAGAAAAGACAATACTGTGGCACAGCAGTAGAGTTGCTGCCTTACAGTGCCAGAGTGCTGGGTTTGATCCTGACTGCAGATGCTGCCTGTACCGAGATTGTACATTCACCCCGTGATCGCATGGGTTTTCTCTGGGTGACTGGTTTCCTCCCACACTCCGAATACGTATAGGTTTGTAGGTTAATTGGCTTTGGTGAAATTGTAAATTGTCCTTAGTGTGTAGGATAGGACTGGTGTATGGGGTGAAAGCTGGTCGGTACGGACTCGGTGGACCGAAGGGTCTGTTTCCGCACTGTACTTCTACTAAACTAAAGCCAAAACCTGCTTGCAACCAATGCATAAAGAGTCAATTACAAACAAAAAAGACACAAGAAACTGCAGATGCTGAAATCTTGAGCAAAGAAAAAGTGCTGGAGGAGACACAGGGGAACTACAGATGCTGGAGATTTGAGTAAAACACAGTGCTCGAAGAACTCGGTGGGTCAGGCAGCATCTGTGGAGGGAATGGACAGACGATGTTTCCGTCTGGCACTTTCACCTGCAACTGCAGGAAATGTAGTACCTGTTCCTACACCTCCTCTCTTACTTCCATCCAGGTGCCCCAGCAGCCCTTCCAGGTGAGGCAGAGGTTTACATGCACCTCTTTGAACCTTTACACTATGCTACTTTACATCAGCCAGGCCAAGCAGAGACTAGGTGACTGTTTTGCCGAACATTTGACTGTCCAACAAGGGTATCTTGGATGCTAACTACTCTAACTCCCCTTCCTATTCCAATACCGACCTTTCTGTCCTTGGCCTCCTCCATTGCCAAAGCGAGGCCACACATAAACTGGAAGAACAGCACCTCATATTCCTCTTGGTAGCCTGCAACCCAATTGCATAAACAATGAATTTACCAATTTTGGGAAATACACCCCTACCCCCACTCTCTTTCTCCTGTGCCCCTCCCCACCTTGGTGCATATGCATTTTCCCTCCATCTCCCACAACCCTAGTCACCCTGCTCCTTTCTCCTCCTCCATATGCTGAGAAAATGGATGTTGGGGTTTGAAGGTAAATCTAAATTTATTTTGAGGGTTATAGGGATCTGAAACTCACTACTTGAAAAGTAGTAGAGTCAGAAATGGTCATGTTTAAACCATACTTGTATGTGCACGAGAAGAGTTGTGGTCAGTGGGATTAGGTTGAATCACCTTTTTTTAACCGACAGAAAGGACTGGCCAAGTGATCAACCTGTGATAAATCTAAATGTATTGCTCCTCCTCCCCCTCCCCATCCCAGCTTACCCTCACCCTACTGTCTCCGCCTCTTCCTTTCTCCTTCCCATCAGTCTGAAGAAGGGTCTCGACCCGAAACGTCACCTATTCCTTCGCTCCATAGATTCTGCCTCACCTGCTGAGTTTCTCCAGCATTTTTGTCTCCCTGTGATAAATGTTCACATTGAGTTTCTGTGGGATTTTCCAAGTTGTGGTCAATGAAAAAATGGGCAAACTTTTCACATCATAGTCATTTTAAGCAATCCGACTCCTAATCACTTAGGCTCTATGATGTGCATGAATATGAGTGCCTGGGAAATTCCCTAACCACTTTGGCTAGTCCGAAACCAATTATAGTTGTGGTCATCTCCGGTTTCAATAGACAATAGGTGCAGGAGCAGGCCATTTGGCCCTTTGAGCCAGCATCGCCATTCAATGTGCTCATGGCTGATCATCCCCAATCAGTACCCCGTTCCTGCCTTCTCCCCATATCCCCTGACTCCACTCTCTTTAAGAGCCCTATCTAGCTCTCTCTTGAAAGTATCCAGAGAACCGGCCTCCACCGCCATCAGAGCCAGGGAATTCCACAGACTCACAACTGTGTGAAAAAGTGTTTCCTCGTCTCCGTTCTAAATGGCTTATCCCTTATTCTTAAATTGTGCCCCCTGGTTCTGGACTCCCCCAACATCGGGAACATATTTCCTGCCTCTCGCGTGTCCAAACCCTTAATAATCTTATATGTTTTAATAAGATACCCTCTCATCCTTCTAAACTCCAGAGTATACAAGCCCAGTCACTCCATTCTCTCAGCATATGACAGTCCCGCCATCCTGGGAATTAACCTTGTAAATCTACGCTGCGCTCCCTCAATAGCAAGAATGTCCTTCCTCAAATTAGGGGACCAAAACTGAACACAATAGTCCAGGTGTGGTCTCACTAGGGCCCTATAGGAAGGTTTCACGGCAGTCGGGTCACGACCCATGACCCGTACTGTTGCTACACTACTCCAAGTGGAGTACACGCGATGAACTGCAGGTAGGCACTTACCATTGTTTCCAGCGTAGCGGGCCCGTTAAAACCCGCTGAAATTGTCAATTTTTGCGCTGTAAATAATTATGGAAATCGGGATAAGCGTGTGAGACATTTAGCATACTTCAGAATTCCAAAAGTGAGGAGAAATGACGGTAGATAGAAGTGAGAGCTGAAGGGACAACAACAGCCCGAGTGCTTGGCGAACATTGGCCGTTTGCTCACTGCATTTCATCAACTAAGGCATTATTTGTGTTTTTTCTTGATTCCTTTGGCATCTAAAAAGTTTCAGAAGTGATAAATCTGACTGTAATTTTTGTAAATCGCCCATGGTTCCCAAGTGGGTTTTTACATACAAAATGAAAACGCATCTGAAGAAAAATTTACAGCCAGATTTATCACTTCTGAGAATTTTTAGATACCAAAGGAATCAAGAAAAAACACAAATAATGCCTTACTTGATGAAATGCAGTGAGCAAACGCGATAATTTGGAATTCCAAAGTTCTCTCACGCTTACCCCGACTCCCACAATTTTTTACAGCGCAAAAATTCAACATTTTGGCGGTTTTTAACAGGCAGGAAAGTACGCGTTTCTAGCATTAATAACATATACAGGAAGTGACCGATGTCCTCCAGATGGATTGAGCGGCTCCGTGCGTCAAGCCCTATGACCCAGTGACCTTACGTGCAACCCCCCTATACAACTGCAGAAGGACCTCTTTGCTCCTATACTCAACTCCTCTTGTTATGAAGGCCAACATGCCATTCGTTTCCTTCACTGCATGCTGTACCTGCACGCTTACCTGCATTGACTGATGAACGACCCCCAGATCCCGTTATATTTCCCCTTTTCCCACTATAATATTCAATATTCACAACAGAAGGAACCTAGCACATAACGCAAACTAATATTGGCAGAATGTGTATTTAATGTCTTCCTACCGAAACTTTCATGATTTGGAAATGTACAGCCATACCGCATACAAATTGAATGCAAGAAAATTCCCCACACCGTGCAGGATTTTTTTTTAAAGGAAGTCCCAGTTTTACTATTGGGCCAGTAGATATAATTAACCGTATTAGATTTACATTGAAGCAGTGTTTAAATTGAAGCAGTGTTCCAGCTTCAGAGGTTAACTAATATGGAAACATATTAATTACTATCTCAGAAGGGAGATTTAACTGGTAGCATTTATTGGTAGCATCTAAAATATTCAATATAGTAGTCTGCGCGTTTGATTGTCCGGAAATCGTGTTACTAAATATCGAGCCACTCACTGCTGGATCTGTGTCTCAGCACTATACCTCGTGTAGTTCGTCTGCCTTCAAGGTCTGCTTCTTCCGACTTCTTTGCGCAGCAATTCTGTTTTTTTCCCTTCTTCGAAGTTTCTTCTTCTCCGTCCCACAGCCCTAGAGTCCAAATACCAGATCTTGCTTTACAACACGCAGTGAGAAGTGGCCCGTGCAGCAGTGCATTGCATACAGTGTAAAGAGGGGGGCTTTCTACTGACCTGAGACGCCTGGTCCGTGTCGCTGCAGTTGGCTGAACTGTGAGCGAGGAACTCTACAGACTCTAACCCAGACATGGCACACAAATAATCAGACGTGTTTGTAAACACAGCAGTTAAGCGATTGCAAAAGGAGAGGGTTCAGCGTCGCATGCTTTCAAGAGGCCGGAGTTCCCATTGGAACTGGTGTCGAGAGCCGGGACATGTCATGTAGTGGGACAGAAGTTCAGCGCGCCGACTGCCATCGATCACTGCTCATCCAAACTCTCTCGCGGTGGTGTAATTGTAAAACTAAAAGCGGTCTTGGCAGTTTCACTTTGTCATGAGTATTTTCTTCGTGGAAAGCGCTTGCCAACTTTCAGTCACGTGCCTTGGTTTATCATTTAGGAAAGAAAGAATCTCCGAGAATCCACTCAGTCACGCAGGCTGGCCGCCCTCGGTTTAAAGGGCACAACACCGCCTCTTCCCAAAAAGGAACAGGAGATGAGAATTTCTGACCTTGCTCCACAACTTGCCAATAGAAGCTGATTTGTTCAAGAATGTTATTGGCATGGAGCCACTAAAATTGGGTCAATTTGGAAAGAATAAGCCGGATTTAAACATTTAGATTCACCGAGAGACTTGTTTCCCTTATAAATAGGACTGACATTGGATATAACGGCTTATACCGTTATACCCTCTATCCCACAGCATGGAACAATAACGTTATTATTCCTGTCGTGAACTGCAAAACAGTCAAATTTGTCCTTACGCATTAATACAGTGCCCTCCATAATGTTTGGGACAAAGACCCATCATTTATTTATTTGTCTCTGTACTCCACAATTTGAGATTTGTAACAGAATAAAAAATCACACGTGGTTAAAGTGCACATTGTCAGATTTTAATAAAGGCCATTTTTACACATTTTGGTTGCAGCATGGAGAAATTACAGCTGTGTTTATACATAGTCCCCCCCATTTCAGGGCACCATAATGTTTGGGACACAGCAATGTCATGGAAATGAAAGTAGTCATGTTTAGTATTTTGTTACATATCCTTTGCATGCAATGACTGCTTGAAGTCTGCGATTCATGGACATCACCAGTTGCTGGGTGTCTTCTCTGGTGATGCTCTGCCAGGCCTGTATTGCAGCCATCTTTAGCTTATGCTTGTTTTGGGGGCTAGTCCCCCAGTTTTCTTATCAGCATATAAAAGGCTCGCTCAATTGGATTCAGATCGGGTGATTGACTTGGCCAATCAAGAATTGACCATTTTTTAGCTTTGAAAAACCCTTTGTTGCTTTAGCAGTATGCTTGGGATCATTGTCTTGCTGTAGAATGAACCACCGGCCAATGAGTTTTGAGGCATTTGTTTGAACTTGAGCAGATAGGAAGTGTCCATACACCTCAGAATTCATATACTACTACCATCAGCATTTGGATCATCAATGAAGATAAGTGAGCCAGTACCTTCAGCAGCCATACATGCCCAGGCCATAACACCCCCACCACCGTGTTTCACAGATGAGGTGGTATGCTTTGGATCTTGGGCAGTTCCTTCTCCCCTCCATACTTTGCTCTTGCTATCACTCTGTTCTGTCCACAAGACCTTTTTCCAGAACAGTGATTGCTCTTTTAAATACTTCTTGGCAATGTAACCTGGCCATCCTATTTTTGCAGCTAATCAGTGGTTTGCATCTTGCAGTGTAGCCTCTATATTTCTGTTCATGAAGTCTTCTGCAGACAGTGGTCATTGACAAATCCAAACCTGACTCCTGAAGAGTGTTTCTGATCTGTCGGACATGTGTTTGGGCATTTTTCTTTATTATAGAGAGAATTCTTCTGTCATCAGCTGTGGAGGCTTTTCTTGACCTGCCAGTCCCTTTGCGATTACTATAAGCTCACCAGTGCTCTCTTTCTTCTTAATGATGTTCCAAACTGTTGATTTTGGTAAGCCTAAGGTTTGACTAATGTCTCTAACAGTTTTATTCTTGCTTCTCAGTTTCATAATGGCTTTTTTGTCTTTAATTGGCACAACTTTGGTTTCCAAAGGTGATGGAAAGACTGGAGGAAAGACTAGGTGCTGAGAACTCTCTTATACCTGCATCAAGGAGGCAATTAAACGCAGGTGAGCAATTACAAACACCTGTGAAGTCATGTGTACCAAACATTATGGTGCCCTGAATGGGGGGACTATGTGTAAACACAGCTGTAATTTCTACGTGGTGAAACCAAAATGTATAAACCATATAACCATATAACAATTACAGCACGGAAACAGGCCATCTCGGCCCTACAAGTCCGTGCCGAACAATTTTTTTTTTTTCCCCCTTAGTCCCACCTGCCTGCACTCATACCATAACCCTCCATTCCCTTCTCATCCATATGCCTATCCAATTTATTTTTAAATGATACCAATGAACCTGCCTCCACCACTTCCACTGGAAGCTCATTCCACACCGCTACCACTCTCTGAGTAAAGAAGTTCCCCCTCATATTACCCCTAAACTTCTGTCCCTTAAAAATGTCCTTTAATAAAATCTGACAATGTGCACTTTAACCATGTGTGATTTTTTTTCTATTACAATCTCAAATTGTGGAGTACAGAGGCAAATAAATAAATGATGGGTCTTTGTCCCAAACATTATGTAGGCCACTGTAAATGCGCCGTATCTGAAGATAGGTCACGTGCATCCAAGTTATAATTGCCGCGCCACAGACGCACACGTACAGCCCCAACACGGAGACAAAGAGCGCCCTGTGCTCTGGTGACAGTTCATCAAAGCCATGTCATGCCGTACCCAGCGTCACAAACCTGTCAACTGAACCTCCCATTATCCTGAAGAAATCATTGAGGCACTCGAAGATCAGTCGGAAAATGAAAAATGGCAGATCATTGTTCCCGTGGAAGCTTCAACACATTGTTGCCTTAAACACATTTTGTTGGGGCTGGTCCACATTCATATCAACCTTAATACATTATCTGAGCCGTTTATTAACACCTATATTTATCGGCTGCATTTATTTTACCAGTTGGGGCACTTATTATTTTCTGACTTTTATATTCTTTATTTCACTTTGCAATCTTCCTAATTATACGATTGAGGAAGGTTTTATTGGCACATTAATTCATGTGTCTACTTCAAGATATTCTGATCTCCCTTCCCTTTTATATGTTGAAGTCGATACATTAATTAAAGTGTCAATAAACCATAATCATTTTATGAAAGGGAGGAGATCAGAATAACTTTAAGTTGACAGATTAATTAAAGTGCATATATATTTAATTAAGCTTAGATGAACTGGGGGGGTCACAATCCTGATATTCTAATAGATTAAATGCCAAGACTTTATTTTCTCCCTAAAGAAGTACTTCAATGAGCAGTAAGTATTTTCAAGTGAGTGCCAAACCTGTCAATGGCTGCAAAAGCGATCACTGCACAATATAGAACTTTCATTGGGGCATGCCTTACAGACTGCTTTCAATTCACCAGTCGTCGAGTCTATGGTCAAGTGCACAATGGCTGAGCGCCCAGTCAGCCTGGAGTTACCTGATTTCCCAGTTGCCAAACACTTTAATTTGTCTTCCCATTCCCACACTGACCTTTCTGTCCTGGGTCTCCTCCATTGTCAGAGTGAGGCCAAACGCAAATTGGACGAACAGCACCTCAGCACCTTTTTTTCACACAGAGAGTGGTGAATCTCTGGAACTCTCTGCCACAGAGGGTAGTTGAGGCCAGTCCATTGGGTATATTTAAGAGGGAGTTAGATGTGGCCCTTGTGGCTAAGGGAATCAGGGGGTATGGCGAGAAGGCAGGTACGGGATACTGAGTTGGATGATCAGCCATGATCATATTGAATGGCGGTGCAGGCTCGAAGGGCCGAATGGCCTACTCCTGCACCTAATTTCTATGTTTCTCATATATCGCTTGAGCAACTTACAACCCAGTGATATGAATATTGATTTATCTAACTTTAGAAGTAACTTTAGAAGCAACTCCAAAAGTACCCCTCTCTCCATCCCTCCCCCACCCACGTCGTCGTACTAGCTTCATAGTCGTTGTACACAGCTAACATAGAAACATAGAAAATACTTGCAGGAGTAGGTCAGTCGGCCCTTTGAGCCAGCGCTGTCATTCAATATGATCATGGCAGATCATTGAAAATCAGTACCCTGTTCCTGCTTTCTCCCCATATCCCTTGATTCCGTTAGCCAGAAGAGCTATATCTAACCCTCTTTTCAAAACATCCAGTGAGCTGGTCTCCACTGCCTTCTGTTCCACAGAGTTCCACAGAGTTCCACAGATTCACAACTCCCTGGGTGAAAAAGAAATCCGCATCTCAGTCCTAAATGGCCTACCCCTTATTTTTAAACTGTGACCCCTGGTTCTGAACTCACCCAACATCGGGAACATTTTTCCTGCATCTAGCCTGTCCAACCCCTTAAGAATTTTATATGTTTCTATAAGATTCCCTCTCATCCTTCTAAATTCCAGTGAATATAAGCCCAGTCGATCCATTCTTTCATCATATGTCAGTCCTGCCATCCTGGGAATTAACCTGGCGAACCTACGCTGCACTCCCTCAATAGCAAGAATTTCCTTCCTCAAATTAGGAGAGCAAAACTGCACACAATTCTCCAGGTGCGGTCTCACCAAGGCCCTGTACAACTGCAGTCGGACCTCCCTCTCCTATACTCAAATCCTCTTGCTTTGAAGGCCAACATGCCATTTGCTTTGTTCACTGCCTGCTTACCTGCATGCTTACTTTCAGTGACTGATGTACAAGGCCACCCAGGTCCCGATGCACCACCCTTTTTCCTAATCTCCATAGATGCTGCCTCACCCTCACAGCCTCAATGCTGTTTCTCCAGCATTTTTGTTTACCTTCGATTTTTCCAGCATCTGCAGTTTTTTCTTAAACCATTCAGATAATAATCTGCCTTCTTGTTCTTGCCACCAAAGTGGGTAACCTCACATTTATCCACATTATGCTGCATCTGCTATGCATCTGCCCACTCACCCAACCTATCCAAGCCACCCTGCATCCTCATAGCACCCTCCTCGCAGCTCACACTGCCACCCAGCTTTGTGTCATCCGCAAACTTTTAGATATTATATATTTAAACAATGGCCTGTTTCCTTTATCATCATTACTTTTTTGCATACATTTCATTCATTTGTTCTATATCTCTCTATACCATCTATATCTCTTGTTTCCCTTTCCCCTGACTCTCAGTCAGAAGGGTTTCTACCTTAAACATCACCTATTCCGTTTTCCCAGAGATGTTCTCTGACTCACTGAGTTACTCCAGCTATCTGTCTGTAGTTTCTTCCTACACATAAGTTTTGTAATTAGTTTGACCTCTCCCAGAAGATTAAATTGGTCCTGGGAATAATGTACGAATGGTTTTGCACAAGCTTGCACACCGCAAGTATAGTTTGGGTGGACTGAAACGTCTCAGGAACTAAGATTTGGGAATCCCTATCCTCCAGAGACAAAGGGTTCAGTTTTAACTGCTGTGACAGCATCCTCACCTTTGGCTGCTGCTCTGATCCCTATCACTGGCTGCCAGGCCAGGAAAGGCCAATCCCCAGCATCATTAGTATAAGCCTGGCACAATAAGTTGATATTGGTTTGGCCACCTGAACCTTGTCAGCCTGCTCTCTATAAGAAAGAGGAAGAGGAAGAGGAAGAAGAAGGGGAAGGGGAAGGGAAGAGAAGAGAAGAGGAAAGGAAGAGGAAGGGACGAGGAAGAGGAAGGGAAGAGAAGAGAAGAGGAAGAGAAAGGGAAGAGGAAGAGAAGAGGAAGGGAAGAAGAGAAAGGGAAGAGGAAGGGAAGAGCTGAGCCACTGTGACAAACCTGAGATCACCAGCGCCACTGTGTGGTCAAAACAGGGCTGCAGGGAAAGAAACCCTCGACAGCCAGCTGGTCAGCCTCTTCCTGCCCATGGACAACAAGGAACTGCACCCACACACACAGACAGGCAAAGACTGAGCTGCCAGGATAGTCTACAGACCACCAGCACTGCCTATTCAAGTCAACGTTGAGCCGCCAGGATAAACTGGAGACTGCCAGTGCCTCCTATCGAGGGAAAACTACAGGGAGAAGCCTGAGATCGTCACACCTCCTCCTTCGAAGACCAGGATCGGGCTGCCAGGGACAAGGCTGAGATTGCCAGTGCCACTTCCCATTGTGTCCTGACATCAAGGGTCAGCCCCCACTCCATGTGGTCCTGGATTTCCCTACCACGGTAGATAAAGTATATACGTGAGTTCACCCTACCGTGAGTGTCGGTGTGGTCACTGCTGAATCCCCAACGTCACACCGTGTACAAACATCCACGATACTGTCATCTCTTCTCCAGAGAAATACATTTTGAATCGCGTATTACCACTGCCTAAAGGAATGGGGGAAACTACAATCTATTGAATACAGCAGAATGGAAACTGTATAAGAGTGAGCAGCTGGCTTCAATTACATATGGCACTAAAGGCAGAGCTTGGACAGTTTGAGAATGGAACTCAGCGTATGACATCCTTTAAAATTGCAACTACAAACTAATCAATCCATTTTTAAGCTTCTGATGAGAATATTAAACATTTAACAATTGTGTACATCAGTAGAATCAAACCAGGATAATCTCTTGGAGTTATCAAAGGACATAAGGAATAGGAGTAGAATTAGGCCATTCGGCCCATCATGTCTACTCCACCATTCAATCATGACTGATCTATCTCTCCCTCCTAACCACATTCTCCTGACTTCTCCCCTGTGCCTTCTGACACCCGTACTGATCAAGAATCTATCTCTGCCTTAAAAATATCCACTGACAGCCTCCACAGCCTTCTGTGACAAAGAATTTCAGATTCACCACTCCTCATTTCTCCTCATCTCCGTCCTTTAATTCTGAGGTTGTGACCTCTAATCCTAGACTCTTCCACTAGTGGAACCATCCTCTCCACATCCACTCTATCCAAGCCTTTCACTATTCTGTCTTTTCAATGAGTTCCCCCCTCATTCTTCTAAACTCCTTGTACATGCATCAGGATGGTTTTTGGGCTGGAGGGCTTGCTCTCATGAGAATTTGGGTAGATGAGGCCTGTATTCTGCAAAGTTTAGAAGGATGAGAGGTCTCATTGAAACTTACAAAATTCCTACAGCACGGACGCAGGAAGGATATTTTCGCTGGCAGAGAAGTCTACAACCGTGCATCACAGTTTCCGTAAAAAGGGCGGAGATAAGATGGTGTAGATGGTGTTAAAACGCATTTGTACTCCCTGGCTTTTGACCATGCCTGTGGCTTTGCTTCTGTTTGTGGTGTTTTTGATGTTTCTTTATTTTACATGTCTTTTCCTACTATTTCTTTTAATTGTTATTTTTGGTGTGTATTAACTTTTTTGTAAATGATTAGTGATGTACAGCACTTTGTTGCAGCTTTGTTTGTTTTTAAAGTGCTCTATAAATAAAATTATTATTATTATTATTAGATGGTAATGGATCTTTGGAATTCCGTACCAGACACTGATTTATTTAAGCAAATCAAGGCAAATGGTATTGAAACAGATCAGTCGTGATCTTGACAAATGATGGAGCCTACTCAAAGGGTTAAATCTCCTTCTGCTCCTACTTCTAATGTTTGTATGGCCTAAAAAAGTGGACCCTGCACAGTATTGGGAAGAGAGCATGAGAAAGATTAGACATGAGACGGAATGAAGAAAACATACATACTTAATAAATAAAGTGTTGGCTTGCAAAAATATTTAGCAAAATCTGGGAATTTTTTAATTGATTTTTGGGTTCTGGGCTTTGCTTGCAAGGCCAGCATTTATTGCCCAACTCTAATTGCCCTTGAGAAGGTGGGATGAGCCACCCTCTTCAACCACAGTGTTATTGGGCAGGAATTTCTAGGATTTAGATTCAGTGACGATAAGGGATTGGTGATATATTTCCAAGTCAGAATGGTGTGGGACTGTGGGACTTGGGTGTTGTCCATATGAAATAAGCGAGTTCGGTATCTTGATAAAAGCAAGGAATCATGGGATTTGTCAAAGGTCATTCGGGATACAAAAAAAGCGAACGCAGCGCTGTATAAGCTGTGTATGACTTGTTAACTATTCTATGAATAAATTAATCTAGAATTCTGTCAGTCCATAGCTTCCTTTCTTGTTCTGCTGTTCACACACTACTTACACAGTCCCAGTTCTAGTTCAGTTCATTAATCTGCAATTATGAGATATTAAAAAAGTTAAAGAATTTATTATTTTCATTTAATCCTCAATGTGTTTGCTACTGGAATTAGAAAATATTGCATGTTTGAAACATTTTCTTATCTTTATTCATAATTTAAGTGTAAAAATATATTTATTCTGAGGCAGGCAGCGACTGTATCAGTGTGATGTGGGCTGATGCTTTATCTACAGGCGGTGTGAATGTACCGTTAAGATTCATCTCCGAGGAAAACTGTGTACAGGGTTGGCTTTGTGAAGGAGTCGCCAATCCAATATAAGACATTTAACAGCGAAATGCTTGCCCTTTACTATTGGTTAGATTGAGTGGAGGGTCTGTGCTGTTCCAAGTTTGCAGTGGTTGCGGTGGGGCTCCCCCAGCCATCTCGCCCAGTGCACGTTGACCAGCACAGTTCACCAGCCCTTGTTAGCAGAGGCTCTTTGTGCAGGTGTTACCCGAAGCCCAAAGGTTTAGTGGAATTCTGCGTTAGGATCGGGCAGGCAGCGAGCTAGCGGGTGGGCTATCAGATCAGATCAGCCCAGGTTGCCGAGTGGCTGAAGGGCGGATTTTAATGGGTCGTTATTAAACTGTGCGGCATCGCCAGCTCTCTCTCTCCCAGATCCCCCACCCCAACTGTCGACAAAGTCTGACTGAGAAAATGCTCCCACACATATTACGGGTTGGCTCCGTATTTGCCCACTAGCTGGGGTGGTCGGCGCCTCCTTCAAAGTGAGCGAGACGAGGTCCCGTCAGCTGGGGAGCTGCGAGCCACCCGAGTGAAACCTCTAGTTTGGCTGCGGTTCAAGTAGCTGCAAATTCTCATAATTATTACTGCCCGGTCACCCGGACCCGGCTCCCAACTGTGTGCCCTGACAGGTAGGATCAACCCCAGAGGTTAAAGCAACAGCATCTTTATTTAATCCAACCCATTTCGAAAGTTTAACCAGCCTGTTCAAATCCAATCTGTTTTCCAACCTACCCCCACGCAGCACATTCTCGATTCCTTCAATCCAGGAAGGTTGTTTAGATTGGAATGTAAGGACTGTCTCAAATTGGTTGACCACACAACTTGTAATTCATGTAAATCAAAATCGAATTTGAATGGCTGTGAGTCAGGCTAATGCCAGGGATTTGGTAATTGACAAGTTCGTTCCAGGCATTCTTGCGTTTTCAAGGCTGGTGCTGTATTGAGTCAATAATTTAAATAGATACAATTGTGGATTTGTGCAGACTGCAGTAAGCTGTGGCCCACTGCTGACATATTTGGATACATTTATTTATAAATCTCATTGAAATGAATATGCAGGTCCGTACACACACAGTAGCTCAGCTGGCGAGAATGTTTATCCCGAATGACCCATGACCTGGGCATGCGCAGTTGTAATACCGAACGCTTATTGTTACAGGTTCCGGACCTGTTGTAGGAATAGTCTAAAATGCATTCTGTGGAAGGCTAACAAAGTTTGGCATGTCCCCACCAATCCTAACCAACTTCTGCAGATGTATTGTTGAAAGCATTTTATCTGGATGCATCACAGCATGGTTTGGGAACAGCTCCAAGACCACAAGAAATAGCAGAGAATTGTGGAGGGCAGCCCAGACTATCATACAAATCAACTTCCCTTCCATAGACTCCCTCTACGCTTCACACTGCTTTGGCAAGGCCACAAGCATAATCAATGATCAGTGTCACCCCAGACACTCCTCCCCCAACAGGCAAGAAGTACACGTGTGAAAATGCATATCTCCACATTCAGAGACGGTTTTTACCCAGCCATTATGAGGCAAGCGAACCATCCTATCATATCACCACCCAGAGAGCAGTTCTGAGCTACCTCATTGGAGACCCGCAGACTATCTTTAATCAGACTTTACTGGACTTTATCTTGCACTAACATTATTCCATTTATCCTGTATCTGTGTACTGTGAATGGCTCAATTGTAATAGACAATAGGTGCAGGAGTAGGCCATTTGGCCCTTCGAGCCAGCATCACCATCACTTTGATCATGGCTGATCATCCACAATCAGTACCCCGTTCCTGCCTTCTCCCCATAATCCGACTCCGCTATCTTTAAGAACCCTATCTAGCTCTCTCTTGAAAGTATCCAGAGAACTGGCCTCCACTGCCCCCTGAGGCAGAGAATTGCAGACTCACAACTCTCTGTGTGAAAAAGTGTTTCCTCATCTGCGCTCTAAATGGCTTGCCCCATATTTTTAATCTGTGGCCCCTGGTTCTGGACTCCCCCCAACATCGGGAACATGTTTCCTGCCTCTAGAGTGTCCAAACCCTTAATAATCTTATATGTTTCAGTAAGATTCCCTCACATCCTTCTAAATTCCAGAGAATACAAGCCCAGCCGGCCCATTCTCTCAACATACGAGTCCCGCCATCCTGGGAATTAACCTTGTGAACCTAAGCTGCACTCCCTCAATAGCAAGAATGTCCTTTCTCAAATTTGAAGACCAAAACTGCACACAATACTCCAGGTGTGGTCTCACTAGGGCCTTGTACAACTGCAGGACCTCTTAGCTCCTATACTCAACTCCTCTTGTTGCGAAGGCCAACATGCCATTCGCTTTCGTCACAGGCTGCTGTACCTGCATGCTTACTTTCATTGAATGACGAACAAGGACCCCCAAATCCCGTTGTACTTCCCTTTTCCCAACTTGACACCATTTAGATAATAATCAAGTAGTCTTTTCACTGGGTGGATAGCATGCAATAAAAAGCTTTTCACTGTATCTCAGTACACATGACAATAAACAAAATAGATAGGAAAGTAAAGGGAAAGGCACCTAATGCAAGCAAATGAGATCAGCATAAATAAGCATCATGGAAGATATTTGTTGAAGGGCCCATTTCTGTGCTGTACATTTCTAGGGTAGAGCCATAGTCAGTCGTATAGCATAGAAACAGGCCCTCCAGCCCAATTTGTCCACACCGACCAACATGTCCCATCTACTTGTTCCACCTGCCTATGTTTGGCCCATATCCCTCCAAATCCATGTACCTGTCTAATTGTTTTAAAAAAGTTGCAATAGTCCCTGCCTCAACTACTTCCTCTGGCAGCTCGTTTCATACACCCACCACCCTTTGTATGAAAATGTTACCCCTAAAATTCCTATTAAATCTTTCCCCTTCACCTTAAACCTATGCCCTCTGGTTCTCAATTTCCCCTACTCTGGGCAAGAGACTCTGTGCGTCACTCCAATCCGTCTGTCTGTTATCAGTCTGAAGAAGGGTTTCTGCCCGAAACGTTGCCCATTTCCTTCGCTACATAGATGCTGCTGCACCCGCTGTGTTTGTCCAGCACTTTTGTCTACCTTAGAGAGGAAAGATAGTCAGAACCTTTATTCTCAGGCAATAACACGGATTAGAGGACATAGCTTCAAGGCAAGTAGGCCAAGTTTTTTTTTTTATAAACAGAGATTGGTAGGTGCCTCGTACATGCTGAAGGGGTGTGGTGGAGGCAGGTGCAATACTTTTCCGGAAGTGGCGGCGCTGTTAACAGCTGTGGCTCGCCTGCAGTCCGTTTGTCTTTACTTTTGTTGTTGTTTTTTTTGTCTTGTTTTAGTTACATTTTAGTTTATTAGGCTGCGTATATGTGTATAGGGGGGGGGTGAAACATGTTTTTTGTCTTTCCCTTCGGGGGAATGCGACTTTTTCTTGTCGTATCCCCCTTCTCTGTCTCCGTCTGCGCTGAAGCCTAATGGCGGAGCTGGCGGTCTCCAACCTGCGACCGACCTCGAGACTCCGGAGGCAGAGCCAGCCAGGACTTACCAACGCGAGGCTGGCCGTCTTCGGGACCGAGGCATCGGTGGCCCGACTCGCTGATGCGGCGTTCCAGCTTTCGGCCTGGAGCTGAGGCAGCGGGACTCTGAGCTGATGCAGCGGCCCGGAGCTGTTGCAGCGGGACTCGGAGCTGTGGCTGCGGGACTCGGAGCTGTGGCTGCGGGACTCGGAGCTGTGGCTGCGGGACTGTGGCTGCGGGACTCGGAGCTGTTGCAGCGGGACTCGGAGCTGTGGCAGCGGGACTCGGAGCTGATGCAGCGGGACTCGGAGCTGTTGCAGCAGGACTCGGAGCTGATGCAGCGGGACTCGGAGCTGAGGCTGTGGCGAGCCGACTCGGAGCGGAGACGGCGTTCTGGCTTTCGGCAGCGGCGACATCACCACGGAGGTCCGCTGGACTGGAGAGCGGCATCTTCGGCCTGGATCGATCGCCTCAGCGCAGAGGGAGAACAAGGAGGGAAGAGACAGAGACTAAGACTTTTGCCTCCATCACAGTGAGGAGGTGCTTGGTGAACTCACTGTGGTAGATGTTAATTTGTGTTTATTGTATGTTTTGTTATTTATTGTTACTGTGTATGACTGCAGGCAACGTAATGTTGTTCAGACCGAAAGGTCTGAATGACAATAAAGGAATCAAATTCAAATACTGGCATTAAAGAGGATTTTAGATACGTACATCCATGCAGAGAATGGAGAGATGGTGATCACATGCAAGCGGGGAGATTAGTTTAACTTGCATCATGCCAGCATGGAGAGTGTGGACCGAAAGGCCTTTTCCATTCTATGTTCTCCCGCTTCTGTGGATCCTCTACACTATCACGCAGATAAAATGAACAGACTTGGCCATTTACCTCTGATATTACTGCAAACACTTGTAAAGGTCCAAGATTCACAACTTGTCAAACATTTATTAAAAACATAACTACATTTTATACAAATTTTACAAATTGGTGGTATTCAATATTACTCAGGATTTATTGATCAAGGTGCAATCTTCTCTTTGGATATTTGTGATTAACAGAAAATTGTGTTTTACTCTTCTGTGAATTACGATTTCTCAACAATTTATTATCTGTCTCAACGGGAGTGACATCTTTTTTCCCACTTGGAAAACCTTGTTCTTCGTTATTTTGGAACTCCATCTCTGTATGGGTTGAGAAGACTGCCTTATTTGTCTGCGATTGTTTCATGACAGGAACAAAACTCAGAGTTTGCAAAACTCCTTCTGCTTTTTCCATAAAGGCCGGTAAATCCTTGGGGAAAACAAAAATGGTTATTGGTGCCATGCAACATGTATTTTGTTACAGCCAAAGGAAAATACACCAAGTAATTTTTCACATCACTCTCCCAGGCAAACATTGTCCAGTCTCTCAAGTATGGAAATCATGTAGCCTCAATAACTGAAGTACTTCAACTTCTTCACAAGTGATTACCTCTAACACGAGTAACATCTGTGAGGGAGAGCATGACAAGTCAAGAGTTAAAGTGTTTAAATGTCATATGCACCAGGAAAGGAACAACGAAAATCTTACTTGCAGCAGCTTAACAGACTCAATAGCACAACAATTTTTTTTTTTACAATAATCAACAATAAAGTAATACCAGGTAACCTAATCATAATAGCACAAGCCAAAGTACAAGGTGAATAAAAACAAAGCCATACAAGATCACTGCCTAATGGTTGATGGGAAGAAGCTGTAGTGGAGATCACGGTTCTTAGGCTCTTGTAGTTTTTCCCCCAATAGATGCAGCAAGAGGAGAGTGTGGGCAGTGTGGTGCGAATCTTTGATAACATTTGCTGCTTTTCTGAGGCTGTGGTTCATGTAGATCCTTTTGATGGTCAACACCCATGATGGACCGGTCAATGTCTATCACTTTCCGCAGCCTCCTTCATTTCTGGGTGTTTGAGTCATTGAACCAGACTGTGATACAACCAATCATTACGTTCTCTACCGTACACCTACGGAAGGTCAATAGAATATTTGGCAACATGCTGGATCTCTTCAATCTTCAACGGAAGTAAAGATGTTGATGAGCTTTCTTTTTGATTGTTTTCCAAAATGTCATCTAGCATATTGTGTTATACCAGCTCTTTCAAAAGAGCTCTTTGAAATTGCAATTTGTGCTAGCCAGAGACCTCTGCATATACCTATAATATCCATGATATAGCAGCAGACCTATACCCCACCAGCACTGTACCTGTGTCATGCAGTGAAGACTTATGCCCACCACAATGGTACTCATAACATAAAGTGGGGCATTTACCTCCATAACTGCACCCATGCTTTCAGTGACTGATTTGTGCCCATCAGTAAGATACACTAGCATCCAGAGATGAATATATAAGCATATATAAACACTTGGGGCCCGGAAATTCATCCACATGACATGGTCCAAGATCCCATTTAGGCAAAAATTGAAGTTACTGTCTGTTTCCCTAGTTATAATGGCAAACAGTGGATGTACTGATATTACTGCATCTTTTGACCCCATGTCTAATTATTTAATTCCAGTCACTAGGTGGCATTGTTTAGAGATTGCAGTGTTATTCTTTGTCCTTTAATACTACCACCCAGTGGCCAATTTTAGATACACATGTATGAAAAATGTATCTGCTGACTAACAATCATGTTATTGAAAGAACTGCTTATGAATCTAAATAAATTGTAGATCCTGGATCAGACAACCAATTAACAGACAGTTGTTTTTGGTACCTCCATTGGATAGACAGATGCATACACAAGTATAATCATAGAAAAGTTGTATGTGGACACATGATATAGATAACTGGAACTTTCCGTCTCACTTTAGGTCTTTTTTCCCCAGAGCCTATTGAATGTGGAACATTGTGCTATTTTAATTAATCAAGAACGTTCTAGAGATGGAATACCAAGCTGGGAGAATTGAAGATAGCATGCACCATACTAGGGGGAAAGAAAGTCAGACCAAAATAAAATACTCCAAAAACTCTTGTTGAAGCCTTACAGTCAAGAAAATTAAAAAAAATGTTAAAATGTGCTAGTTTCCTCTAGATGCAATGGAAAATATACAGATTAATTGAGATTCTTACCTTCATTGCATTACTCGTATCTTGAGAAATGGTCGACGTAATTTTCATTACTTCCATCTCCTTAGATACTAATGAAAAACATACCAATTAAAATTGGCCTGTGCACAAGTACCAACAATAGTTTAACAACTACAATGTAGTTTGATGGAAACTGCTCAGCAAACCCAAGCCTCAAATACAGTCAATAAGATAACAACCTCACCCTCAATCAAAACACAATGTGCTGGTTAAGAGGCGCCTGTGGAGGGAATGGCGAGATAACATTTGAACTCAGCACCCTTCTTCAGAAAGCCAAAATGTAATCTGTCCACTCCCTTCATAGATGCTGCCTGACCCACTTGGTTCCTCCAGCACTTTGTATTTTGCTCAAGATTTCAGCATCTGCAGTTTTTTGTGACTCTAACCTCCCTGAATGTCAGCAAGATGAAGGAGAGTTTAAGAACCTTCCCCCTGTGCAAAAATAATTGCAGAGTTGTGCCTGCCCATTCTGTTCACAGACATTGCCTGACCCACTGAGTTGATCCAGCACTTTGTTTTGCTCAAGATTCTAACATCTGCAGTTCCTTTTTCACCCAGTCATTCCCTTTTCTCCCTGTCCCATTGAATACAAAAGCCTGAAACCACATACCATAAGATTCAGGAACAACTTATTTCCGTTATCAGACTACTGAACTGTCCTTGTGCAAATTAAGGGATAGTCCCAATCTACCAACCCACCTTCATGCAGACATGGAACCTTTTCTCTATAACATTACAATGTTGTAGAAAATATTTTCTCTTCGCACTACCTGTTACACAGCTTGATTTTATTCATGTAGAATATGATAGATGTAATTGGATAGCACACAAGCAAAAACGTTTCACTGTATTTTGGGTCACATGGCAATAATAAACCAGTACCAATAAAATTTTCATTTCCATTTATCTTGTTAAAACAAAAAATATTTGCTAGATCGTCCTAGTATCCCCATAGCTTGATGTCAAATTTTGTTTGATAACTCTCCTGGAAACTATTTATTGATGTTTTACCATGTAACATTATAAGAACTTCAGTTCCATGACAGTAGTTGGTGCTAGATGGTTACCTTGTTCTGGATAAATCTCCAATTTCATTTGTGGGTTTGCTGGTACTTGATAAAGCTTCTGCACACAATGAAATATGCATTAGGTTTATAGCAGTAAAATAACAAATCAGTTAAAATATTTAACTTTTGAAATAACATTACTTTTTAAGCTTTTACAGGTTGGGTAATAGTGGTCTAAGCTGCAGACTTCACTCATACTGCTAACTGTAATCAGAGGGAATCAATTTCACCACCTCTGAAAATTAGTACATAAACCAAGGTGAGTGAGCTCAATAACTCCTGCTGCATGCCAATGTCTTGTGTTAACAGGAAGCACCTTTAATGTGGTTGCTCATTAAAAAGATTGCAGATAGTTGTGAAATAAATCAAAAGTTAATGTTTGCTCAGGCTGAAGATACAGATAAAAAAAATGTTGTTAAATTTGCACAGAAACAAGAAGAGAAAAGTTGCCAGCCAGAGAAAGTGAAGAGGTGCTGAAAGTTGAGTGTCGAGTTATTTCAGCACAAAGTCAGCAGGTCAGGCAGCGTCTCAGGAGGGAATGGATAGGTGACCTTTCAGGTTGGGACCTTTATTCAAACCGATTGCAGTAGGGTAAAAAAGCTGGAAATTAGTTGGGGATGGGACAAATCCTGCAAGTGATAGGTGAAAACAGGCGAGGGGGTGGGTTTGGTTGGCAGGTGGGTGGACAAGGCTATGATGAAAAGGAGACATTATGGTGTCAGATAAGGTGAGAAGCAGAGTAAAATGTAAAGCTAGGCGGGATAAAGGTGGAAAGTGACAGGGATGATGAGGGGAAGGGGGCAGGATAGTGGGAGAAGTGGGTGTGCACAGGAAAGAGGGGGGGGGGGCGGGGATGGGGAGGAGAGGTGTCCCTGAAATTGGAGAATTCAATGTTAATATCATTGAGTTGTAACGTGTGGAAAGGATCTGCAGATGCTGGTTTAAACTGTAGACACAAAAAGCTGGAGTAACTCAGCAGGCAAAACGCTGGAGTAACTAAGCAGGGTACTCCAGCTTTTTGTGTCCATCTACATTGAGTTGTAAGTTACCCAACCAGAATGTGGCAAACTGTTCCTCCACTTTGTCTATAGCATCATTCTTCCAAGGAAGCAGGGTCAGGCCAACTCCATTGCCCGAGAGAGGCCATGTGCAAATTGGAGGAACTGCACGTCGTATTTCCACCTGGATAGCCTAAAATCCAACGGAATAAACATTGAATTCTCCAATTTTAGGAACATTGAATTTTCAAATTTAACCCCCCCTGTCCTACTATGGCTTTCCCACTGTGATCTGCTCCCATTTCTCCCACAATCTCACTCACCTTTTCCCCCAACCCCATTGTCTCCATCTATCTATAACCATTCCTCTGACTTTACAGTTCACTCCTCTTCTCTCTTTATTGGACCCCTTTCCATCTCTAGCCTTTGTCCACCTGTCTTCTAATCAAAACCCCCTTCACCTGTATTCACCCAACACTTGCCAGGCGTTGTCCTGCCCCCACTTTTCCAGCTGTCTCCCTCTCACCACAACCAGTCGGAAGAAGGGTCCCAACCTGAAATTTCACCCTTCAAAATGCTGCCTAACCCAATACCTCAGGTATTTTGTGCTTTTCTCAAGATTCTAGCATTGGCAGTTTCTCCTGTCTCCAAAGTGAAGAAGCAACTGGTTTACACTCAAACTTACAATTAAAAAAAAGAAACTGTATTACAACGTTAGTGTAATTCTTGATCAGCCCAAGTTTTGAATCAAAACCTTTTTTACAAAAAGGAAAGATTGATATTGAGAATCTTATATCAAGAAGCTTATATATGATGCAAGATTTTTGTTGAGAAAGATGAAATACAAAGAATGTGTGAGCAATAGCAAAGTTCATGACAACTGAAGCTAAACGTCACGTGACCAAGTCTAATTATTTGACTAGGTATGGTCAAATGGTTACAGCATAATTTTTTTCCCCCAAAGCCTGGCTTAAAAATAATTCTTCAGCATCAACCACAGGAAGTTTCACAGATGTTAAAATTCTTGAATCCACTGTAGTTTGATTTTGAAAGCATTAAGGCCATTATGTTTATACTTGCAAGATACTGAAGTTTTCTCACTTATAGTGATCGATTCCTGTCCAGGGTATTTTTTCACACAGAGAGTGGTGAATCTCTGGAACTCTCTGCCACAGAGGGTAGTTGAGGCCAGTTCATTGGCTATATTAAGAGGGAGTTAGATGTGGCCCTTGTGGCTAAGGGGATCAGGGGGTATGGAGAGAAGGCAGGTACGGGATACTGAGTTGGATGATCAGCCATGATCATATTGAATGGCGGTGCAGCCTCGAAGGGCCGAATGGCCTACTCCTGCACCTAATTTCTATGTTTCTATGTCTGCACACACCGATCTGTCGGTGTGCTCCTTCCATTATCGCTGCATCTGCTCCCTCTGAACCAGGTTTAGAAATGGTTCTTAGTGATCTACTTTAGAATCGATTGGTACATAAACTAATGCTCTTTTTAAAGATAGATTCTACAAGTTGGTGAAATAGCACTTTGGTTTAAACCTGCTGCATACAGAGGGAGGTACATGATGCTGCAGGTAGTTTTGTTGCCTCACAGCTTCAGTGTGCCAAAGACAATCTTGATCTCAGGTGCAGTATGTGGGTTTACAGATACTCACTATGACCATCTGGTTTTCACCCATGTGTTCAGGTTTCTTCCCACAGCTCAACAATATGGGGTTTTTTTTAGTTTAATGGGCTAACACAAATTATTTAGCAGTGGTAGCTCTTAGGAGAGTGTTAATGAACATGAGAGAATAGGGTTTATGGAAATAAATGGAGGAATTAAATTTGAGACCTAGCATAGACTCGATATACCAAACTACCTCAGTGTTATAGGAAGTAAGATATTTTAATTAAGCAAAAGTGCAGACAATATAAATTGCGCTGAGGGAAATAGTATTTAATTTGAAATGGAGTAAATAGCAAGACTATTACAATGTCCCATTTTGCAGTATTCTTTTAATTGCTGTTCTTTTAATACCTTTCATTTATGTTTCTGACCTATTGAGTGAGAGCATCTTCCTTCTTTCTACTGTAACACAAGAAAACAAACAGAAGTAGTCCCTTTCTGATCTTCTTCCTCAGCACCACTTTCCAACACTTATCCCACATCCCTCGATTTCATTAATAGCCACAAATCTATCGATCTCCACCTATGATTTACTCAGTGACAGAGCCTTCAACAGCTGTCTTTGGTTGAGAATTCAAAAGAATCATTACCATTTGTGTGGGAAAAAAAAATGTCCTTTACGGTGAGCTTGTATTTTTGAGTGTGTCCCTGGATTCGAGGCACCCAAGCCAAGAGGACAGCTCTGTGTTGAGCTTGTCAATATCTTTTACAAAATTTCAATCTTCAAAAATATCACCTCTTAAACCTCTCTGCTCTTGGGAGCATAGTCATTGGTTACTTCAACACTGATCAAAGACAAACTTGGTATTCCAGTTAATCTGAATTCCCTTTCATCCTAATCCATTGTCAGCAGAGCTAAAAATGAGGCATATTATGCAACAAACTTACGGAAAGACCAATTGAAATAAATTGGAATGCAAAAGATACAAAACAGGAAAAAACATACCAACAATTCCCTTTCTGCTTTCATGGTTTTAGCAAGATGTCCAACAATCTTTCTGGGGAACTGTTTACGCTTTGAGGACGTCTCCTTAATACATTCACCCAAATCATCATCTAAATTCTTTATGTCATTTCCTAAAAATAAAATTATATCAGGATATTTAATCAAAATTGAAATCTTATGCCAGATTTTAACAACACCAAGATAGATGAAAGATATACAGGCTTTAGTGACAAGGTGACATCAAGACTTAAAGTTCAATAATATGTGATGGATGGGTTCCCAACAGGCAAGCAGTTTAAAATTATTGAAAAAGGTTGAAGAATTTAATTCCATTCAATTTTGACATGTGTAACTGACACCTCTAGTCAAACAACATGAAAACAGGCCTATGGCTCAACTTACCCATGCCAACTGAGATGTCCCTCTATGATTAAGAAAGAACTGCAGATGCTGGTTTAAATGAAAGGTAGACGCAAAATGCTGGAGTAACTCAGCGGGACAGGCAGCATCTCGGGAGAGAAGGAATGGGTGACGTATCGGGTCGAGACCCTTCTTCAGACTGATGTCAGGGGAGTGGGTGGGACAGAGATAGAATGTAGTTGGAGACAGTAAGACTAGTGGGAGAACTGGGGAGGGGGAGGGGATGGAGAGGGAAAGCAAGGGCTATTTCAAGTTAGAGAAGTCAACGTTCATACCGCTGGTGTGTAAGCTACCCAAGCGAAATACGAGGTGCTGTTCCTCCATCTTCTCCGTACTCTTTCCAGCTAAACAATATCTTTCCTACAGCAGGATGACCAAAACTGAACACAATACTCCAAATGTGGCCTCTCCAACATCTTGTATAACTGTAATATAACATTCTAACTTCTATAGTCATTACCGACTGATGAAGGCCAATACCATCTACCTGACGCCACTGTTAGGGAAATATGTACCTGCACTCCTAGATTCCTCTGCTGTACAACACTCCCCAGGAGTGAACCTGTCATTTACTGTGAAGGCCCCCCCTCCGACTTCCCAAAATGCAACACCCTGCACTTATCAGCATTAAACTCCATTAATCACTCCTCGGCCCACTTGCCCCACTGATCAAGAACTTGCTGCAATTTTTATAACCATCTTCACTATATCAACAAACTTTGATGTCATCTGCAAATTTACTAATCATGTACATTCTTGTTGCTATGATCTGGATTTTTATTTTAAGTAAAGTTCATTGAGGTTTCTACAAGGTTTCTTCCAAATAGTGCCACAGAATCTTTACCACATGCAGTGAGAAAAATCCCAGCCTACTCAAACTCTCTTTGTAACTAAAGCGCTCCATGCCAGGCAACATCCCAGTGAAGATACAAAGAATTGCAGATGATGAAATCGTGAGCAAAATACAAAGTTCTGGTGGAACTCAGCAGGTCAGGCAGCATCCGTGGAGGGAATGGACATTTACTTTCAGGTGCCCCTTGTTTTTGCAATTGAGGACTTTGAACGGGATACTTAGGCTGTTTTATCCCAGCTGAGAAATGCTTTCAAATGCTCTAATATTTTTTCTAATTAAGGATCAAATATATTTGGAGTATTAGTTCAAATTATGACATCCTGGCAATGGAAACATTTTCAATTACAGGTGCACAACCTTTTATCTGAAGATCCAAATAACGAAAACCTCCGAATAGCGACATTTTTTCAGTCCTTGAACAAAGGTCCTTGAAAACGTTCACCGAGGGCAGCCCGCAGAGGTGACAGCGGAACCTCCGGTCGGTCCTCGAAGAAAGGGGAACTAAATCCCCATTCATAAAAGAGAAGGTGAGGGTATATTGCGCGGGAGGGTTAATAATTGACAATATGCTGCTGTCTGCCCACTGAGTTAAAAAGTTCCCACGGTAAAGACAGTGTATCGTGAGTCTTGCGTGGGAACTTTTTAACTCAGCGGGCAGGGAGCAGAAGATTGTCGCTCCCTTCAGTTTCACCCCACCTACAGCCCTCTGCATCCCGGCCTTGTGTGTGTCCTTTCCATCCCCTCTCCAGCTCCCCGCCCATTGCACCGGCGTGGGGGCTTTGCACTGTCTTTACTTCGGCGATGCCAGCATACAATGCCAGTCACCGGAGACGTCAGGACCAACGGGACATCGACCCCCAGGCCCACTGCAAGCACGGAGATCCCAGAGACCCACAGCCAACAGCAGCCCAGCCCCGTTCCAACTCCAGATGAAAACTACAAATTAGCGGGAGACATCGGGACCACCAGAAGCCGCTCCCCGATGGGCCGCTACGGCGACAAGTGGTAGTTCGCCCACAGCCCGAGCTGCGCCCCCTCATCGGGACACCGACCCCCAGGCCCACTGCAAGCAAGGAGATCCCAGATCAGCAACTCCAGCCCAGCCCCGCTCCAACTCCAGAGGAACACGCTTCCCGTAGGGGCAGAAGCTGATGATGTGCAAGGTACGTCTTGTTCTTGGGGTCGCGCAGCTCGGGCTGTGGGCGAACTGCCACTTGTCGCCATAGCGGCCCATCGGGGCGCGGATTCCTCTGGAGTTGGAGGGGGAGGGGGGTATTGTGCTGTTTGATCGCCCCCTGCTATCCCAGGGACAGGGAGACAGGACGTTCACCGAGGGCGGCCCGCAGAGGTGACAGCGGAACCTCCGGTCGGTCCTCGAAGAAGGGGGAACTAAATCCCCATTCATAAAAGAGAGGGGGGGTACATTGCGCGGGAGAGTAGGAATCCCAAGACAAAGTTGAGTGAGCGTTCACCGAGGGTGGCCCGCAGAGGTGACAGCAGAACCTCCGGTCGGTCCTGGAAGAAAGGGGAACTAAATCCCCTTCATAAAAGAGAAGTGGAGGGTATATTGCCCGGGAGGGTATATCGCCTACCTGGAAGAAACCGGACAGTTTTTCCAGGATGTCGTCTGCACACCAAAGCTCACGTTTGGCGCCAAACGCACGTCGCCTCTGCTGCACACGGATATAAGAGTGTGAAAATGTCGCCTTAGGCCGCCTAAGGGCATGTAGCCCCGCTAGGGTGACATGAGTGCGAGAGGTGAGTCAATGCTGCGGTCACATTTACAAATTCAGGAATTCATTCAACACACTGCATTTCATACAGACATTTATTCTGCAAGAAAAAACTACATTGAAGACTCAAACACGCGACCGAGGAACTGCCGGGATCAAGGCGCAAACTCACGACCTTGCGGATATGAGCCGAGCACTCTACCACCGAGCCAGCCATTAAAATCTACGCTAAAAACTTTCCATTCCGAAGGCCGACAAATTCCGAATTACGAAAAGTGGCTGGTCCCAAGGCTGTCGGATAAAAGGTTGTGCACCTGTACTATAAATTGAAAGCTTAGCTCAATGTTATTCGTTTGTAGGTTTAAATAAAATTCCATATTTATTTGAAGATCAATTTTATCTTAGTACATAACCCTCCATGTGTTTAAGATAAGGTAGCAGTTGCAATAAACTAGACTACAATAACCAAACTTCATTGTGCTATCATTAAAGAGATAACGCACTCAAAATTTAAGAATGGTTATACAAAACTACATTTTCGAATTTTAAGCAACATGAAGACGAGTTGGACAACTTGTAACATCACACTTAAGGTTTCACATCTACTTTATCACTTCAATTTCTGATAATGACCAAGACAATCCAAAAAAGGATGGAATTTATGCTGCTCCATACCATATCTCAGTTCATCTTCCTCCGAGACTTCGTGCCATAACATTCCATTGATAAGGATATTCTCCTGTACAGCAGTTTTAAATATCTGCAAGATATGTCAAGTTTAAAAAAAAATTAAACATACGGAAAATTAATTTGAAAATAAGATTAGAAATTAAGTTAATTATCGAGAACCCCTACACCCCCATTCTCATTTCCACTGGCCCTTCTGCACCACCCAAACCCTCCTCTTCCTCACCCACACCTCTCCTCCTCTCCCACACCTCTCCTCTCCTGTCCCTTAAACCTCTCCCTTCTGCCAAACACATCCTTGTTCCCCACTCTCTTACTGCCCCTCCCCATTAACATCCTTTGCAGTCCCTCCTGTCTCCACCCCTCCAACCACCCACCTCTTCTTCGGAGTTTTACGGCAGCCGGCATCCGCAATGTTGCATTGCTGCCACCTTCTGGCTTCATTCCACAGTACTCATGTCTTTATATTAGATCCTTTTTATAAGCCCAGAGGCCCTCAAGAAATCAAACAACTTTATTCCTTTTCCTTTCCCTCCACACTCTAGAATGTTCTTTACTGATATTTCTGTCAATCCAATTTTCCTCATTTCAATGATCATAAATCCTCTTTCTGTCTCATATCTCCTACATGCAACTAGGGCATGCTGAACTGTTTCTGGTTGATGACATTCCTCACACAGCCCAGTAGGGTGTTTTCCCAATATTTTTAATGTGCTGTTCAGGTGAGTGTGTCCTATCCTCAATCTTGTTAATACTACCTGTTTCCCCCCTCTTCTTGCTGTAATGTCCACTCTGTTTTGTAGCGAATAGGTGTCTCCCCTTTGTCTCCTGTTCCCAGTATTGTTGCCATTCCTGATTTATTTTCTTCCACACAATGTGTTTTCCTTCAGATTTGGATAGTTGTAAGTTTACTTCTATGTTTCTTTTTTTTACAGCCTCCTTTGCCAATTTATCCATCTTTTCATTCCCTAGAACACCAATGTGTGCTGGGACCCACAACAAAGTCACGTCACTGCCCCTCCTTGTCACTTGGCTTAATAGTAGCAGGATTTCATAAACTAAGTCAGGCCGCCTATGGGATGCACCAGACCCAATATTCTGGATTGCAGATAATGAGTCACTACATATTACTACTTTACATGGTTGCACCTGTTCCATCCATCGAACTGCCATCAAAATAGCGTACGGTTCCACTGTATATAGTCAAATAGTTGTTTGTTCTTTTGTAAAGCTCAACATTCATCCCCTGGACTACCACAGCCACCCCTGTTGTTTCAGCTACTGGATCCTTTGATCCATCTGTGAAAATTAAGAGGTGTTCCCTGTATCTATTATCTATATGGCTATGATATTCTGTCTTTAGGACTGAATTTTTGTTCCTCCTTTTTGCCTTCCATATCTCCAGATCAACTTTTGGGATATTCAGTAACCATATTGGCACAGATGGCCACAATACTGCAGGGCAGAACTCTTTGTCCTCTACTCCCATGTCCCTTGCCACAACTCCTCCAACCCAGCCGAAGCTTCCAGACTGAGCCACCCCTCTCTCCCAGCACTCCTGTACTACCTGTTTTGTTGGGTGGTTCTCTCCATGACCCTTAAGGCTTAGCCAGTAATTAGCCATTAGTTGTCTGCGGCGCAGTCTCAACGGCATCTCCCCAGTTTCCACCTGTAGTGCACATACAGGTGACGTCCGCACACCTCCTATACAGACTCTTAGAGCTTCCGCTTGGACTTTGTCCAACTCGGACAACACTGACTTAGATGCTGACCCATAAGCTATACTGCCATACTCTAGTCTGGATCTGATCAGTGATACATAAATATGTTTAAGAGATAATACATCTACTCCCTACTCTAAACCTGCCAAGCATCTCATAACATTGATGGCTTTTTTGCATTTTTCAATTACTTTTGTAATGTGGACCCTCCATGTTAATCTGGAGTCAAAATGAACCCCCAGGAAGCGGAAATCTTTAACTCTTTCCAAATTGTTGCCGTATAGTTTTAACTGGACATCCTCTATAATTTTCTTCCTTGTGAAAACCATAGTCTTTGTCTTCTCTATAGAGAATTTAAAACCCCATTTCCCTCCCCACTCTTCCACCTGGGCTATCCCTTGCTGTACTTTTTCCACGATAAAATCTATATTCCTCCCCCTTCTCCATAGGCTGCCATCATCTGCAAAGAGCGATCGCCCCATCTCTGGTTGAATGTTTGCAAATATATCATTGATCATGACTGAGAATAGGATCGGGCTTATCGCACTTCCCTGGGCAGTTCCATTCTCGACTACACATTTACTAGAGATGTCTGACCCTATTTTAACTTGGATACTTCTACTGTTGAGAAAATCCATTATCCAGTTAAAAATATTTCCTCCTACTTCCATTAATTGCAGCTTTATTAGAAGACCTTCTCTCCACAACATATCGTAAGCCTTCTCTACATCAAAAAATATGGTAACTATAGATTATTTTTTGACTTGTGCTTTCCTTATATCATCTTCCAAGCACAGAACTGGATCATTAGTACCTCTCCCTTTTCTAAAGCCACTCTGATAATTAGCCACTATACCTTTTTCTTCCATTAGATGCATTAATCTTTCATTTACCAGTCTTTCCATCAGTTTACACATGTGTGCTGTTAAAGCTATAGGTCTGTAATTTACTGGATTACTTGCATCTTTCCCTGGTTTTCTAATAGGCACAATGATTGCTTCCTTCCACCTCTCCGGTATTAGCCCTTCTTCCCACACCTTGTTATATAGTGCAAGTATCTTTTGGAGTCCCTCCTCACTTAGATTCTTTATCATTATGTAACAAATATCATCCTTCCCTGGGGCTGAGTTCTTACACTTGGCCAGAGCTCTCTTTAAATGGAATATTGTACTTGTCCTCTGTGATACCTTTCCTTTGTAGGGCCTCAATTTGATTTTTAAGGGGTTCAATTCCCACCTAATGTTTTTTCCTTTTTTGATAAGTTGTGGGAGCTGTGAATCCTACTAAAAGTGTTAACCATTAGTTCTGCTTTGTCTATATCATTGAGACTAGTTTGATCTCCATTTGTTAGGATAGGATCACTCCCAACCACCCACCTCAATACTACCCATCCCTTAAAAACACACCAGTTACGACCCTCTCCCTACCAACCCTCACACCTCCACTATTCCCCGCCTCAGTCTCTCATCTTCCTATCCATCTCCAGCCCACACCCAGTACCCCACCATATCCTTCACCCCCAAACCATAACCCTCATACATCCAACCCCTAGATTCAGATTCAGATTCAATTTTAATTGTCATTGTCAGTGTACAGTACAGAGACAACGAAATGCATTTAGCATCTCCTTTGAAGAGCGACATAGCAAACGATTTTGAATTTAAAAAATAAAAAAATTAATAAATAAATAAATAAATAATAAGAAAAATAAATAATAGTGTCCGGGCTTTGGGGGTGTTTGAGAGTAGTTGAGGTCCATTGTTTAGGATAGGACACTCCGGGAAAGAAGCTGTTCCTCGACCTGCTGGTTCGGCAAAAAGAGACCAGTAGCGCCTCCCGGATGGTAGGAGAAACAGTCCCATGGTTGGGGTGAGAGCAGTCCTTGGCGATACCCCGCCCTCCGCAGACCCGCTTGCTTTGGACAGACTCAATGGAGGGGAGCGTGGAACCGGTGAGGCGTTGACCCCCATAATCTCCACTCAATACCTTTCCGCTCAACCCAACACCCCCATCCTTCACCACCCCATCCTCCCCACAGTGACCCTCCCCCTCCATCTTGCCCCAACCCTCTCTTCATTTATTTATTGCTTATATTTATGTCGCTCTTTTAGGGAGATGCTAACTGCATTTCCTGGTCTCTGTGCTGTACATTGCACAATGAGAATAAAGTTGAATCTGAATCCATTCCCCCTCCCCGTAGTGACCCCAGCCCTCAGCCTCCATCCAACACCCCACCCCCACACACTCACCCCATCGGGGATTGGTCATACCAACCATCCCCATCCCTTTATTACCCCTCCCCGTAGCATATGCCCTCACTATCTTCCCCATCCACCCCCCACCCCCCACACCCTCCAGCTCCTCCCTCCCCATTCACCCCCCCCCCCCCCATTCATCTTCCCCCATCCCCCCCCCCCCCCATCCTCATCTCCCCCCCACCCTCCCCCCATCCATCCTCCCTCCCCCATCCACCCCCCCCCCATCCTTCATCCCCCCCCACCACCTCCCACCCACCCATCCCTCACCCTCCAGCTGCTCACGATCACCCCCGTCCATCCCTCACCCTCCGCGCCTCCTCCCGTTGCCGCTCCCCCTGCAGCCGGTCACACAGTGACTCGGCCACGCGCTCCAGCGCCTCCAGCAGCGGCCGCCGCGAGCAACAGCGGACTCGCGCTCCGGGCATCGCCATCGCCGCCGCCGCTGCACCAACCGACCAACTGCCGGGCGGGCGCGAGCGGCGCTTTGTCACCGCTCCCCCCAACGGACCGCCAACCGCCCGCCCGCCCGCCGGGTGCAACCCTGGACCATCCCGGGGAGAAACACCAGGCCGAGCACCAGTTCCACCGGAACTGTAGTCCGCAAACGTCGCGGGGGGAATATATATATATATATTATATATCCGCAATTAAATCATTATTAGAGTTCGACTTGGTATTGTTCGAGGGATGTAAATCAAAATTTTCTATTTTCGGAAGATTTTAAAGTACAGGGTGGAGACAGCCAAATCCCAGAGGGAAGCTGCGTTTTGCCAACAGGTGCAACCTGCTGTGGTCCGGGCGGCATGAGCGGGTTTATCGACTGTCACTGTCACTTGGCGGCGCAGGATTTTCAAACAGTAAGAACTCGGGTTCCGGGCCGTCCTATTCACAGCAAAAGCAAATGCCCTCTTAAAATGTGAAATGTTACAGTGTAGTATATCAGCTTTGCGCTTCCTGGCGGAGATTCACCATCCCTGGCCTTTGTTGGAGAAAGGGTTCCGGGCTGATCCTGTTTACGGACATGATTTTGCATTGATGGAAGGAAAACAAAAATGTCAATGTTCTCATTAACAATTACAGTATTAAAACAAAAGTTTGCAATCTTCTCGGGAAGGGCCCCAGCAATGAGGATAATTGACTTCTAGAGCGGAGGATGTGCATTAATTCCTTTAACATGGGCACTTCCACAAATTCTTGACGAAGGGCTTGGTCCAATAGGAAGAATTCCAAGAGATTTGAAAACTAGACAGGACTGCATGAAGTTGCTCGCACAGCCACTTATTTCCCCCCAAGTATTATGACCTGAATTTGACATTCACTATACCAAGCAACTCACTTCATTCACTTACAATATTGCAACATCACTAATGTTTCATACCCCAATATTCAATCAGGTGAAGCAGCGATTCACCTGCACTTCTTCCAGTCTCATCTACTGCGTTCAGTGTTTACAATGCTGCAAACTCTACATTGAAGAAACCAAACAGATTTGTGCAGCGCCTGCATTCAGTTCAAAGATGTGACCCTAAGCTTCTGGCTGCCTCACTTTTAATTTACCATCCGTCTTCAACTTTGACCTCTCTGTACATGACCTCCAGCACTGTGAAAAGAGATCCAACATAAGGTTGAGGAAAACAGTTATTTTTAAGGGTTGGGACTCTTGCTTCAAACTGATTGATTCAGTCCTGACCCAAACCAACCCGAAATGTCACTTATTCATGCTCTGCATAGATGCTGCTTGTCCCGCCGAGTAAACCAGCATCTACAGTTTCTTATTTCTACTTTTTTTAAATATGGGCATGTTGCAGCCTGTAGGACTCAATATTGAAATCTGTAACTTTAGATAACAATCTGTCTTTTTGTTTGTATCAGAACTGTCTGTTGTGCTTGGCATTTCTCTCCCATTCCCTCTGTTTTTCTATCATTTGTATATTCTGGCCTGCTCAGAGCTTCACAGTGGGCCAGTCTATACAACATCACTAAGACTTCATCACATTACCAACACATCGCACAGAGAAGAACCTTAACTGTCCATTCTGTGGCTACACCGTTTCACCCTACTGCCAGAGTCCCCTCTGTTTCACCCATCACCATTCCCCATCTTCAGCTGCTTGGGCCAACTTATTTTTCTTCTTACTCAGTTCTGATAAAGGGTCTTCAACTGAAACAATAACTGTTTTCCCATTTCATAGTTGCTACTTTATTGACGAGTTCTCCCAGCATTTGTGTTTTTGGTTCAGATTTCCAGCATGTTTAGGTAATCACACTTGAAGGTGAAGGAAACAAATAATTGTCAGAGCTGCTGCCAAGGAGACCCAAGAGACTGCAGATGCTGGAACTTTGTGCAAAAAAAACAAAGTGCTGGAGGAACTCAGCATGTGTGGAGGGGAAATGGGCAGATGACGTTTTGGGTTGGGACTGTTCAGACTGATAGTGGGGGGGACCTAGAATAGAGAGGTAGGGTTGGGGCAAAGCCTGGCAAGTGTTGGGGAGCATACAGGTGAAGTGGGGATGATTGGTAAATGGATGGAGATAATGACAAAGGCTGGAGGTGAAAGGAGACAAAAGGGTGTTCATATAAGGAAAGAAAATGAGTGAAATTAAAGCATTTGGAGAGATATGAGTAGAAAGGGGGCAAGGAAAAGGGGATATGACTATATAGGGACAGAGGGGAAAGAGAGGTTATGAAAGGGAAATGAGGAACTGGGAGGGGTGGGAAATGCATGTAAGGAGGAGGGGTAAGGAATAGGGTGATGGGTGGTGGTAGAAATGTGTGTGCACGGAGAGTAGGGAGGTACTACTTTAATTTGGACAATTCAGTGTTCACTGTTTGGTTTTAAGCTACCCAAGTGGAATCTAAGGTGCTGTTCTTCTAGTTTGCATGTGGCCTCACTCTGGAAGTGGAGGAGGCCAAGGACAAGAAGGTCTGAATGGGAAGGGGAGTTAAAATGATTTACAACCAAGAACTGTTGCAGGCCTTGGCACTATCGCTACCCATCTGTCCATCCCCTCCCTTCACCTGTATCCACCTAGCACTTGCCAGGCTTTACCCCAGCTATACCTTTCTTTTACAACTTTCTTCCACTATCAGACTGAAGAAGGGTCCTGGCCTGAAATGTCGTCTCTCCATTTCCCTCCACAGATGCTCTCTGACCCGCTGAGTTCTTCCGGTACTTTGTTTATTTGCTGCTGCTAACGAGTGTGGCCTCATTATGCTGTAAATGACTCTAGATCCCAAGACCAGTTCAAAACTGGTCGCAGGTGCTGATCAATCTGTGGACACACAATGGATTGGTGCTAAAGATGGCGACATTTTCCATGCACTAAGGTAGACAAAAATGCTGGAGAAACTCAGCGGGTGAGGCAACATCTATGGAGCGAAGGAATAAGTGACGTTTTAGGTTGAGACCATTCTTCAATGCACTAGATGACTTTGGCTACACTAACTTGCTGCCTGGAATTGAATACCCATGCATACTCTACCACAGACTGATACACAGATATGTTCCCCACATTCTCTTCTGCATCCTTCTGCAAAAGAAGTTCTCCCTAATCCTCCTCCTCTCAGTCGCATTTTCATAGCTCTCACCTTCAAATCAGCCTACCCCTATCCAATCCCTCCAAGATAACCTAAACAATGAAACTTCTCTTAAAGGTTTTAGAATTTTTAAGAAAAAATATCAAACATTTTTTAAATCAGTGCCTTAACCTGATAATAGCTTAAAAGATAAATTTGGTAGCTGGTTGTACCTTTGAGACATTTAGACCAGAAAACTCAAGACGTTTGTGAGGCCACATTTAAAGTATTGTGTTCAGTTCTGGGCACCAAGTTATAAGAAAGATGTTGTCAAGCTGGAAAGGGTACAGAGAAGATTTACAGGATATTGCCAGGGCTAGTCTCAGGTTGAGTAAACTGGGATTCTATTCCTTAGAGCGCAGGAGGATGAGGATCTTATTGAGGTAAAACATCATGAGAGGAATAGATCGGGTAGATGCACAGAGTCTCTTTGCCCAGAGTAGGTGAATCAAGGACTAGAGGACATAGGTTTAAGGTGAAGTGGAAAAGATTTAATAGGAATCTGAGGGTTAACTTTTTCACATAAAGGGTGGTGGATGTATGGAACAAGCTGCCAGAGGAGGTAGTTGAGGCAGGGACTATCCCAACATTTTAGAAACAGTTAGCCAGGTACATAGATAGGACGGGTTTGGAGGGATATGGACCAAATATGGACAGTTGTGACTAGTGTAGCTGGGACATGTTGGCTGGTGTGGGTAAGTCAGGCCGAAGGGCCTGTTTCCACACTGTATCGCTCTGTGACTATTTTATGCCCAAATTTTGAAGCATATTTGACAGATTGAACTCATTACACGAGAAATAATAATGAACTACTAATTACTAGCTATTGATTAAAATCCAGAGATCATTGGTGAATATTGCATGGAGGTGTTTGTAGAATCAGGGTTACGTGTGAATATTTGCACAATGTATAGCATGATGACTATATAGTAAACCCTCATTATATCGGACCATAAGCGGTTGAATGGTGTCCGTTATTGCCGAGTGTCTGTCATAACCGAGTAAGGGATAATTGAGTAATAATCATTTGTATATGTAGTTCCAAACAAAGAACTGCAGATGTTGGTTAATATAAAAAAGGACACAAAGTGCTGGATTAACTCAGCAGGCCAGGCAGCATCTCTGGAAAACATGGCTAGATGATATTTCGGGTCAAGACCCTACTTCAGACTCTCGGTCTAGAACTGGGCCTGGAATCGAGGTGGGTTGAGGCCAGGAATGTTGGAGTAATTGTAGTCAGTGGCGATGGTAGCGATACTGGGACAACATAGTCCAAATTTCCTTGTGAGTACAAGGAACCTTGTGAGTAACTGATGTGGAAATTACATCAAAGGCATGTGTGCTTGACCATGTCTGGTTGACTTTCAGGAGTGAAAAGATCTGGTCAGTGTAACTTTTTACTTTAATCCTCATTTCCAAATGCTAGAACACTAGAGGGCATCATTGGCACATATTCTTGTGGCTAATCAAGATTTGAATGATAAAGGGCTGTGAGTTTCTTATCATTAATATCTTCCACTAATCGTAACATTTAATTGCTTAAATTGGTCCACAAAGCAATGTACTGTTTGTGTAAAGAAACATTTGTTAATTTTACAGTTTTTCCTACTGCTCCTTTCCCTACAAACCTGAATCCTGAAATTATTATAGACACAAAAAGTTGGAGTAACTCAGCGGGTCAGACAGCATCTCTGGAGAAAAGGAATAGGTGGCGTTTTGGGTTGAGACCCTCTTCAGACAACCCAAAATGTCACCTATTCCTTTTCCCCAGAGATGTTGGCTGACTCGCTGGGTTCAGCTTTTTGTGTCCATCTTCGGTTTAAACCAGCATCTGCAGTTCCTTCCTACACACCCTGAAATTATTATTTCTAGTTTATTTTATTCATCATGTGTTACTTTATTAGGTTTAACTATTTTATATTATTTGCATCATACCACTTTGCTGAAGTCTTATTCATTCTAGATTTTTCACGTGATAATCAGTATTAAATGTTGCTTTTCTCTGCCCTGAATGGGTGGTGCTCCAGGAACCTGGGGCAAACTACAGACATGACCATTCACAGTGTAGACCTTTTGTGTTGGTCTTAATACACACTGATCTTCGTTCTAAAAGACATACTTATCTTTCAAATCATCAATTTGGAATGTTAACCTGAAAGGTTTACAAGACAAGCCAAGCAATTCATTTTAAAACCTCTAAAACCTTGTTAACTATTATTATTTGATTTATACAAAAGAAAATACCATAGATGCTGGAATCTTAAATAAAAGCAGAAAATAAAGGAAATGTTGGGAAATGTAGATGGTCTGCATTTATCAAAATGGCCACTTACCCCATTGAAATTAGAACAATGCCTGGCAGTACTTATGTAATTTTGAATACCCACAGAATAATTTTCACATCAGTTGGCATCTATCCTGGCACTTGTTCACAAACTTCATATTGTGAATAATATTAACTTTGTGCAAAATATTGCATTAATAAATAAAGACAGCAATACATTTATCTACAACATTTTGAAAACTTGGATGTGGTAGAGTGATTTCATGGTGTCTCCTTTTAAACCTACAGCCTGAATAGTGTCATAGAATGCAGTCATTGTAGTCAATTTGGCTTATTCTCACTTCTGAAACAGGATTGTGAGCTCAAGCATCATGATGTTGTGGAGCACATGATCCAGATTACCAATTAAGTACAGTATTTTGAGGGTAGTGTGATTTTTGTTTAAGATGATGCTTTAAATCACGAGGCATAAGTAGTTACACAGGGAAGAAGAACGGAATTGTTTTTGACATCCAAGTATTCTGCCTTCAGTGAAAGATTTACAATAAGTAAATTCATTGGCCTAGAAATTCTGTCAGTTGATATAATGTTTTTATATGCAATGTGAATATTATAATATAAGACAATCAGCAGAAATGGTTAGCTACATTATGTGTTAGTGATGTAATATCATATTACTGAATCAGATCTTCTGTACATTGGATGTGCCCCAGTATGTGGTTTATGGAGGTTATTAGGTATACATAGCAAATGGTGTAACACAAAGGGTTCAGCCTCTCCTGCATTAAAGATCGAACTCTTCTGGCTGGGATTCTGAGGTGTCTAACATCCGCCATCGCTAATGATTGCCATGAACATCACTGCCTTCCTCTCTTTTACAATTCCCTGCCCAATTCCCAGCTAATATCTTCAAATCCTCTGTATTGTCATCCAAATCCCCTTATCATGTCATCTCTGCACCCGCTCTGCCTCCTGTCATCTCCCCAAACAATTTATCTTCCAACAATCATCATCATGAGTGATTTCCTACGCCCCAGTTATCTCCCTATTCATCACCCAAGTCCCTCTGTAACTTACACTTGCATCCCCAGAGCATCTCCACGTTCCTCCTCTTAATCATCTTCTCAAAATTCCAAGAGTCCCACACCATCCCAAATAAACTACTGCCATAATTGATTTCCCCAATACTGCTGTTCTCTTTCTTTCACCTCCACCCTACCAGGAACTCTGTCCTCTGTACTCCAAATCAGGCTCCCAACTGACCAACGTTTAAACATGTATAACCAATTATTTTGTGTGTGTGGCATGGACCATTAGCTGTAAGAAAACAATTTACAGAACTCATACGGAGCAGGGACTCATGCATTGTTAATCTAATGCTTACATTTACATTTTATACAATGTATCGGCCCTTCTTTAATCTATTTATAGTCTGTGGTCCTTGCTAGCTGTCTATAGATATTGACTGATGTTTTCCTCCAAAACAACAGAAGTAAAACATATTTGGTTGTTAACATATGAAGACCGTTGTTATTATTGACATTATTTTATGTTTGATCAACTTTCTTTATTTAAATAACTTTTATGTTGTGGATGCCATTACTGATCTTGTTGCATTTAATTTAGGATATTGATGAAGTGATAGAGGAGTCTAAGAAGGTAAGTCCTAATGTATTTCAATGGATCATTTGTTTGAATAAATAAAATACATAATAACTGAATGTTTGTAAATGACTAAGATTTACTTATTTACACATATGCTTTGAGGAACAAGTAATCCTAAATTGTCATGCCAGTTATTAGAGTTATTGATACGTGTCAGAAATGTTTCTCCCTCTTTCTGGGATCAAAACTTTTTTGCAAAATAAGGTGAAAATTAATTTACATGTACATATATCTGAAAAATGTCCAGGCATATAATAGGTTAATTGACTAATGTAAGTTTGGAGGTGGGTGAATCTGGGTGGAAGGAAAGAGTGTTCTATGAGGAAATTAGAAGAATAGGATTGATGGGATGGTTCCAGCATCCAACATCAGGTTAATGTTCTTTTTTGTGTTTATCTTCATGGGCCAAGTAGCCACCTCCTGTGTCATGAGATAATATAATTTTGTTTCAACACAGAAAACCTGCAAGAGATTAAATTTTTGTTGCATCAGGGTCAACTGCATGTCTCAGCTCAAGTGCAGTTTTCCCCTGTTTCACAGGCTGTCTGTGGTACAATAAGCAATGCAGTAAACTGCCACTCCAGCTGATCTGGAAAAAGTTGAGTTACTGTGTGAGCTGCAATGTTACATTCCTGTTAAATGTTTGGCCTTTTAATTGGAACTGTCCCATATTGGACTGCATGACCCCAGATATTGATGATGTGATTTGTCTTTCTCACAGACTGGAATCCTAGCTCTTGTGGCGGTAGCAGAGCATGCTGGAGAATTTGAAAGACTAATAGAGCTTTCAAACAAGTATGTATGTCATACCTATTACACGTTATTATGTAAAATCTCAAATCTTAACATTGCTCTCATTCAGGGGATAAAAGTACCACGTAATTGGGCACTGAACAACAAAGATCATGCATGTTTCAATCCTTGCGCCATGCCGAGATGGCTTGCACCAACTCAGATTTAGCGATTATCAACATAAAAACATAAGAATCAGAAAACAGAAGTCATCCATGTTGACCCTTACACCAGCTCCACCATCCAATAAAGTTATGACTGATCTTAATCTCAATGTCACATTGCTGTACATAAACCAATGTCCCTTGATCCCTTTTTAATATCTAAAAATTGGGATTCTCTGTCTTGAATATATTTTGACGTAAGGCTGCAGTTCCCCGACTTGTCTTTGCATACCTTCATAAATAAAGACCCAAACATTAAGCATCTTCCAGTCTTCCAGTAATCTGTAAGTTCCATTCAGGTTCCACACCATGGTGACTTGGAAATATATTGCAGAACAATACTAATTGCAGAACATGCATTGGATATCCACATTTCAAAAGAAAATTGCATGGAAATGATTTGAAAGTTTTCTGAAATGTTGCATAGCAGAAATCAATGCATTTTAAAAGAGGAAACCAGTCGATTTCCTGTAACAGACTCAAGTGTTTTAAGCTAATTTAAGAATTTAAGAATTTAAGAATTTTTTTTTCCTGTGGCTAAAAAATCTCTGCCAAGGCCACAGCAATCTTCTCCCCTACCTCTCACAGTGTCTAGGATATACTTGGTCAGGCCTGGGATTTATTCACCTCCTTTGAAATCATGATATGCTTCAAGATATCATTGTTTTCTTCCATGAACTCAGCAGCTTCCAGATCCTTCACAGTAAATTCAGATGAGAATATTGATTGATGTGGCTAGGTTTATAAAGACATAGCTTTCCAGTAATGTCTGTTACAAATACATGTTATTTTCTTTCTTCCAAAATTAATAACAAGTAAACATTTTGGGCTTTAGTTATTTTTGCAGTTCTACCCCAAATTGTGCATATTTTAGAAATCTTTCTAATTGTTACTACATTTCTAATTTCTGATGTTGTATTACCTAACATTGTAATTGCATTTACTTACTTGCTTATGGTACTTACTTTTTATGACAGACTCAAGGTCTAGATAAAAGACAAGACATTACATTGCATACAAAACACAATAAATGGCATACAAAAGCACAGTAAATTACTTACAAAAGCACAATAAATTACATACAAAAGCACAATACATGTTTTAAGATCAAGAATTTTAAAAATCAGTAGCGTACATCGAGACAACTATACCAATGTCTCCACAGCTGGGATTGGTAGCGTGTAGTGCTAAACCTTATGTTTGATAAGGCCAAGATTATTTCATTTCATTTTCAGTAAATTAGTCTGGATTTCTTCAGACAGTTTGTAAAGTATTGCCTCCTGCAGCCACAAACATTTCCCTTGCACTACACCATCTAGGTCTCTTAAGTAATATTCTCATGACATCATTATAAGCTACTTTAAGTCTCTGTAAGTTTGCTTTTCTGTAGTTTGAGCACAGGTGTGCAGTAACATTTAATTGTTTTTTATTAATTTATTATCTTGGTCCTCAGTTCTACCTCAAATTGAATACTTTAGTAGCAGATTCAAGCTCATCTGTTTTGGTGGCACTCATTTTTAACAAGAGTGAACAGGTTATAGAGGATGTGCCAGAACCCAAGCAAACAGGGTAGAGAGGAGAAGAATACTTTGCTAAACAAATGAATTATGTTGGAATGATATGTAGACTTAATTATTTGACGAAAGGGGTCATTGAACCTATCTGGTACAGCCAAATAAAAGCTGTGTTTGCAGGAATGGATCTGAGGCTGGCTATTCTGTGCGGAATGACTTGTTCCTTGACTTTCCAAAATCTTTTCACAATCTAGAAGGCATAAATCTGTGCTGTGATAAAATACACTCCAGTTACCTGGATGTATACAGCTCCAACAATACTTGAAAAGTATTTTGATTGGCACCCAGTCCATCATCCTGAACATTCACCTCGTTCATCATTAGTGGACGAAGCCTGCTGTGTATACCATCTATAAAACGCATTATAGCAATTTGTCAATACTTTGCAGCATCACACAACTCTATTGAATAGGAGGGAAAGAGCAGCAGGGTCTGGGAACATCACCTGTAAGTTCCATTCAGGTTGCACACCATGCTGACTTGGAAATATATTGCTGCTCCTTTGCTGTTGATGGATCGAAGTTCTGCACATCATTTACCCAACAACATTAAAGGAGTATCGTCACCAGAAAGATTGCCATAGTCCAATAAAGCAATTCACTCCACTTTTTTGAAAGCGGCTAGGAATGGATACTAATTGCAGAACATGCATGGGATATCCAGATTTCAAAAGAGAATTACACAGAAATGATTTGAAAGCTTGTTGGAACTTTGCACAACAGAAGTCAGCGCATTTTAAAAGAGGAAACCAGTAACTTTCCTGAAACTGATTTAAATGTCCTCAGCTATTTTTAAATTAAGAAAAACATATTTTTCCTATTATATCTTTCTGGCAATTTTTCATTTTATTCACTTTAAGGACTTCAACTGTAATTTTGTAGGATAGAATGTTCTTTTGATAAAATGAGTGAAAGATCAATTCAGGCATGTTTTCATTTGACCAGCATATAGTTCCATTTGTACATCTGTGGTATTAATTTTTGTTTGGTTGCTTAATTCAACAATGATTATCGTTTGGGACAACATGTTCTAACAATTCTTCCTTGTCTTACTCCACCCTGAGACTGCCCAGGGCATGTTTTGCAAAGTTGCTTAGAAATTCGTGCCATGTACTTTTTCTCAGGCATTGAGTATGCCGCCTATATATTCGTGACTAAACTTGCACAGTATTGAACGGTGTCTGGGAAAATATTTTGACCAGTACAGACATTATGAGATCAACACTGATAATACATCCATTCATGGAATCCTTGATGTTTGACAATTATCTAGGGTCATGTGTTAAAACTTTGCTGGAGAATGGGAATTCTTGTATAGATAAAATATTAATTCTACTTACCTGGCGTTTGACGCCTATGTCAAAGCAGGGGGTCTCTCATGTATCAATTATATTATTAATCATTCTCACTTTATATTGGAAAGGATAGAATTTATTGAGTTGGTATTTGATGGATTTTAAATGCTTTGGCACTGAAAATGTGGAATAACTGCAGATATAATGATAGAACACTACTGAACAGGAAAATAGGAGTCCTTACATGTAATGTTTTTGATTTATGTATGTACCTTATATTTGATAAAATAACTTGAAATAATTCCTTTCAGATATTCTGGGTTTGTGCTACCATGTCTTGGTGTCCATCCCGTACAAGGAAATCCACCACAAGAACAACGTAGTGCCACACTTGAGGTAACACAAAACAAAAATTAGCGACAATTGTCATGATGATAAAACAGGAATGATATGATGGCTATTTTTTTAGTTAAAATTAGTTCACTGCACTTTTTGTATGTATATAATGACATTTGAAGAGACCATGTGGCCTTTTGCATTAATGCCAGCTGTTAAGGGAACAATCGTCTTTGTCCTATTGCACCCCTCTTTATTTCTCTGTTCACATACAACTTCCCTTTTATCGCACATGCCCATTCACTCTATGATTCTTTTTGCCATTAGTCGGCAAAACGGGGTAACTTACAGTGTCTATTTAACAAATCATGTACTAATTCCTCACAAAATATATACAAATTGAGAATGTGGTTTGAGAAACATAGAAACATAGAAATTAGGTGCAGGAGTAGACCATTCGGCCCTTCGAGCCTGCACCGCCATTCAATATGATCATGGCTGATCATCCAACTCAGTATCCCGTACCTGCCTTCTCTCCATACCCTCTGATCCCCTTAGCCACAAGGGCCACATCTAACTCCCTATTAAATATAGCCAATGAACTGGCCTCGACTACCCTCTGTGGCAGAGTTCCAGAGATTCACCACTCTCTGTGTGAAAAAAGTTCTTCTCATCTCGGTTTTAAAGGATTTCCCCCTTATCCTTAAGCTGTGATCCCTTGTCCTGAACTTCCCCAACATCGGGAGCAGTCTTCCTGCATCTAGCCTGTCCAACCCCTTAAGAATTTTGTAAGTTTCTATAAGATCCCCTCTCAATCTCCTAAATTCTAGAGAGTATAAACCAAGTCTATCCAGTCTTTCTTCATAAGACAGTCCTGACATCCCAGGAATCAGTCTGGTGAACCTTCTCTGCACTCCCTCTATGGCAATAATGTCCTTCCTCAGATTTGGAGACCAAAACTGTACGCAACACTCCAGGTGTGGTCTCACCAAGACCCTGTACAACTGCAGTAGAACCTCCCTGCTCCTATACTCAAATCCTTTTGCTATGAAAGCTAACATACCATTCGCTTTCTTCACTGCCTGCTGCACCTGCATGCCTACTTTCAATGACTGGTGTACCATGACACCCAGGTCTCGCTGCATCTCCCCTTTTCCTAGTCGGCCATCATTTAGATAATAGTCTGCTTTCCTGTTTTTGCCACCAAAATGGATAACCTCACATTTATCCACATTATACTGCATCTGCCAATCATTTGCCCATTCACCCAGCCTATCCAAGTCACCTTGCAGTCTCCTAGCATCCTCCTCACAGCTAACACTGCCCCCCAGCTTAGTGTCATCCGCAAATTTGGAGATATTGCCTTCAATTCCCTCATCCAGATCATTAATATATATTGTAAATAGCTGGGGTCCCAGCACTGAGCCTTGCGGTACCCCACTAGTCACTGCCTGCCATTGTGAAAAGGACCCGTTTACTCCTGCTCTTTGCTTCCTGTTTGCCAGCCAGTTCTCTATCCACATCAATACTGAACCCCCAATGCCGTGTGCTTTAAGTTTGTATACTAATCTTTTATGTGGGACCTTGTCGAAAGCCTTCTGGAAGTCCAGATACACCACATCCACTGGTTCTCCCCTATCCACGCTACTAGTTACATCCTCGAAAAATTCTATAAGATTCATCAGACATGATTTACCTTTTGTAAATCCATGCTGACTTTGTCCAATGATTTCACCACTTTCCAAATGTGCTGCTATCCCATCTTTAATAACTGTCTCTAGCAGTTTCCCCACTACCGATGTTAGACTAACTGGTCTGTAATTCCCCGTTTTCTCTCTCCCTCCCTTCTTAAAAAGTGGGGTTACATTTGCTACCCGCCAATCCTCAGGAACTACTCCAGAATCTAAAGAGTTTTGAAAGATTATTACTAATGCATCCACTATTTCTGGAGCTACTGCCAACAGACAAAATGGGTATCAAAAAGGCACTTCTCAGATTCCATATCAGTTAAATAATTAACATATTCTAGAGAACAAATGGTTTTTACTCCGTGAACGAGATAGAGTAGTTTACTTTGTTGTTTAGAATGTTTTATTGAGCAATCTGAAATAGATTGAATTTCACTGCAAAATGTTTGTTGCATTTAATCCATTTAATGCAAATCAAGGCATTGATTTCTAATTTGCCTCGTGTTAATAAAATGTTCATCATCCCACAATTTTTGTTCTAATTATGTTTTGTGCCATTATCTTGTTTCTTATACAGTGTTCTTTCTTTCAAAAACTTGACGTGTAATCTATGTATAATTTGTTTTTGTGTGTTTGGCTACTGTGAGCCTGCTGCAAGCAAGAATTTTCATTGTAGCTGTACCTCATTGTACTTGTACACATGATGATAAACGACTTATTGTGGAAGAGAACCAAACTGCAAGGCTATTGACATGATTGCAGTATTCGGTACAAATAATGAGGTGTTTTGGTGTTACATAATGTTAAATCATGAGGAAAAAGTCCCTGTGATAAGGAATCCAGGATGCTTTTAAATATCTAGTGCCAACAGTGCTATGAGAATTAGAAGAGACCCTTTTTTTGAACAGTCCTTTAATGTACAGAAAGAGACAGTTATCACATTTTTAACATATTAATTTTAAAGTAAAAGTATTTTTCCCACCACTCAGCAGACCTAAGAATTATTAATTTTAGAAATGAATCTCTTGTCCAGAACATAAACAAGCATAAGTGTAATGAAATAACAGAATAATGAAAGGTATAGGTAGAGTGGATGTGGAAAGAATGTTTCCACTGGCGGGAAAGTCTAGGACCAGAGGTCATAGCCTCAGAATGAAAGAGCGCGCTTTTAGAAAGGAGGTGAGGAGGAACTTCATTAGTCAGAGGGTAGTTATTTGGAACTCATTGCCACCGAGGGCTGTGGAGGCCAAGTCAGTGGATATTTTTAAGGCAGAGATGAACAAATTCTTGATTAGAACGGGTGTCAAGGGTTATAGGGAGAAGGCAGGTAAATGGGATTAGGAGGCAGAGATCAGCCATGATTGAATGACGTAGTAGACTCAATGGGCCGAATGGCCTAATTCTACTCCTATAACTTGTGAACCTGTGGAGTACAGTCTTATTTCATTAGCTTGGGAATTGTTCCAGGAGAATTTAATGTCAAATTTAATTTTCTTTTGATATAATTTTTTTCCTTTCTTGTTCTACTTCTGGTGTGAACATAGATTCACCCATTCTAATTAACTTTTCTTAGTTCATACTATGTTTGTTTTTGAATAACTCACTGGTTAAAGAGATGCACTTTTTGTTGGATTCTTAATCTGATGTCCTGTCACTGGCATTAAATGGCATTGCTACTTTGGGTAAAAGATTGGGTAAAGCCTTGCCTCAAGACTTTGGGCAAAAAAAGCCATTGTGTAATCCAAACTTTTGGGACAAATTGCTAATTCCCTGCATCAGCAAAATTAGTAAATTGTGCTCTTACCTTTGGTCACCTATTTAAGCAAAAGTTGACCTCCTCTCCCTATTTGTGAATATATATGAACTCTATAATGTGTTGTGTCCATTTTATTTATTTTTTTAACCTTTTTCTATGGTTTATATGGAAACTTATTATCTATTTTATGTAAAGCACTTTGGTGTCAATGCGAGTTGACTTAAAACGTGCTATATAAATAAAACTTACTTACTTACTTATTTGATTTTTTTTTAAATTAAAGATTTGTTTTTCTTCCAGGATTTGCAGAATGCACTTCCATTGATAGAAAAATATAAGGACTGCTTATTGGCAATTGGAGAGGTAAGGTGCAGTTCAGCATTTTAAAATATTCTAGTGCGCTTCTGAAATGCATTTTTTAATGTTGTGCAGAAAACCCACGGTCATGTTGTATCTGTTTGGAATACATTTACCAAATCATTTTTTTTGCTATGATTATTGTATCTCATTTTTGTTGTTGCATTCACATTATTGTGCATTGTTGCCCACAAAAAATAAAATACCTTGAGGAAGATCTAAAACATTGAAGGTTGATTTTTATATAACAATTTGCATTTATGTTGTATCCCTAAAGTAGTAGATAATTATCTGCAATCTAATGCAGCTTTTCCTGTCCCTGTAAATCTAGTGTTTGATTTTCTTCATAAAATAACATTTGGAAGTGGTGTATTTGTTCAAGAACACGAGGCTTAACTTATGGAAAGTGTCGCATACTTGGACATATTATACTTCTCAAATTTTGCCAGCTTTTGTAATTTTCTCGTGTCATTCTGGGTTTGTTGTACACTAATTTCTGTTTGTATTTAATTTTATTGTGTATTGTGTGTTTTTTTTTAAAATTGTACCGCTGCTGGTAAATTCATTTCACTACACTTATATGTGTATGTGATGAATAAAACTGATTGATTGATTGATTGATTGATTGATTGATTGATTGACATTAATTGATTGCAATGACTAGTTCGTAATTCTATTATCATTGCATGACATGATTCTCAGTATGGTAGAACCTAATGAAATGAACCATGATCTTTTATTGTCTGCCATACCTTCGTGATTTTACTGCATTATTTTTGAAAAATAACATTCAATGCATTTTACAGAATAGGAACAGGCAGTTTGCCTCATGTCGTGCCAGCTTTTGAAATAGCTGCACAATTATAGTTGAGGCAAGAGTGTTTTATTGTCGTATGTCCCAGATAGAACAATTACATTCTTACTTGCTGCAGCAATGGGATGAATTAATCCCATTCTCTCAATCTTTTCCCATAATCTTGCAACATTTTCTCGTTCATGTAAAGGTTAATTTTGAGATCATTCATATACTGTCTCTTCATCAGTGCATTCCATATCTTACTAATCATACTATGCAAACAAAAATTCTCGCTATCTCACTCCATCCATCCATCCATCACCACTTCACCCAACCCACCCACACAACTCTTTTTGACAATTATCTTTAACCTTTATCCTCTTGTTATCGATCCTCCAGTCAGTGGAGACAGATTTACCTTACTTCATTTATCAAGAGCTCAAATAAATTCAAACTTAAGTCTCCCATTAACCTTCTCTGCTCTAAAAAGGAACTTCCCACTTTACTGAAGACTGTCACGCGAGGTATATTTCAGTTTCCTCACCATCCTCTCCAAATGCTTGACGTAATTACGGAAATTGATGCAGTATTTCAACAGATGCATAAACTAATTTATAAAGGTTTGGTAGAACGTGCACGCGTACATGCTTCTTTGTATAAAAACCTGACTTGAATGCCGCATACATTTTAAACATCCGTTGCAGTTTCACCTGCCACTTCAGAAATATATGCATTTGAGCATCTTTCCCAATTTAGACTCCTTTAAAATTGACCCTTCTCAGTCGCATCGTTGTTTTGCTCAGGAGCAGAAAATAAAAAGCTTACATTTTCACTGTTCTTTTGCAATAGTGCATTGAAATTGTGTCAGCTCGTTGAATGCTTGATATAACTATCAATCAAGGTTTTTTCAGTGAAAAAAGAACTTATGTTGTCATATGTACATTGTAAAATAATTTAAATATCAGTTACAAAACTGGTTATGTTTGTCAAGGATTACAATTTATTATAATTGTGCCTGTGACGTTTTTAGTATTGTCATCAGGTTGAGAGAATTGCTTTACGTATGATAAATATTTTTAAAGATTATTTTTTGTATGTTTTGCAATGTTATTCAAGGTTGGCTGGTTGTTTCCTAGCAACCACATAACACATTAATGAATCATCCAAAGAAATCAAAAAGCTGAATGCATTCATTGACGAAGATTTGTGGTGCTGAGAATTGTAGTCTTGTTGAGGGAGGTGAAAGGGATGGGAGAAGGTTTGAGCAATCTGTTAATCTTTCAGAATATCAGTCAAACAAATTTTAAAAAGCAAAACCGCAACATTCTTCAGTGGAATATCACAGTTCATTGCATTGGTGTGTTGTGTAAAAGCCACAGATTTAAACAATGTTAGCTTTAGCATGCTATAAATGATTGTACAAGAATATCATGGTCAAACATCAGAATGCAGTTTCTATCCCTGTGTTTATTGCATCAGTGTTAGCCATGAGTCATATCCAGGTCAAAGTTGTACAAAGTGTCCATTTAACCCGAAAGATTCTGATAACATAGCTTATTCTGCTATTGGCGTAGTCAAATAATTCAGAGGAGATTTTCGATATCAAACTGCAATCGCATTCAATGCTTATCTAACTGTATCAGTGATAAATAACCAAGTGAATTCAATTTGATACACATACCTTGTTGGTTCTATTACAAGGCTTACTAGAAAAAGATTTGATGAAGTGTATTTTTTCAAAGATTAAGAGAAGGGGGTCAGAGATTACTGTCAAAAAATTCTTCATAGAATTATATGAATCAGAATAAAGTCTTTTCAATATTGGAAAAATAAATCATGTGAAATTATTGCAATTCCCATATGTAAATTTTAAAACATTGAATATCAGAGCTACAAAACTTTTATTCTCCAGTTTATTTGAATATTTTAATATCATTATTTGTTGTAATAATTACAGATTAAATTTTGCAGTTTTAATTACAGGTACAATTGTGCTAATACGCAGACAATAATGTTCATGTAATGTAATTGACCATTTTAAGTTTAAAACTTACAAATAAAATGCAGTGAACACGAACATTAGTTGCAACAAACAATCTTTTGAAGGACTTCATCAGGTCAGTCAGCATATGTGATAGGAAAGGAATGGTCAACGTTTTGGATTGAAACCCTGTATCCAAGTCCTGCATGTCTATCCCACCCACAGAAGCTCCTCGACTCCTTGAGCTCCTCCAGCTGATTGTTGCCCCAGATTCCAGCATCTGCAGATTCTTGTGGACAATTTGTTGTCACGAGGACATTTATTGCTGTGTGCATTCATCTAAATATAAAAGCTGCCAGTTTGGCTTTTATGATCAATAGCACTCAAATCCAAACATTTGCCCATTGAGTCATCCACTTTTCACAGTAATATTTTCAAAGTATATAAAGATGTAATGAATCATATGTGAAACAATGTACTGTATTTCAAAGACAGAGGGTATGCACAAGGACATCTATCGATTGAATATTTTCAGATATAATTTTAGAAAGTTTATTGGACTTAAAATAACTTTATAAACAAGCTTGTGTAGGAAGGAACTGCAGATGCTGATTTACACCGAAGTTAGACACATAGTGCTGGAGTAGCCAGCTGAGTTACTCCAGGACTTTATGTTTATAAACAAGCTTCTTCTACAGTGCCATAGTAACGATTCGACAAATTTCCTATCGTTAAATGTACCATGCTAGAGGCAAGGTCCAATGCGAAACAGCTATGTATGAAAGGTGTTTAAGAGGGAACTGCAGATGCGTATGGTATTCACAGGATGGGTCATTTTAGCAGAATAAATAGCTGGTGTATAAATTTGTAAAATACACTGGAAAATAGAAGAAAGACTTGGATTGATGTTGTCCTTTTCATGATTTTAGGACAAAACTAAATATTTGACTGAAAAACATTTTTTGAAGTATGGCTGGGATTACAAAGGCAGCAACTAATCTCTGCATAAAAACTCCCTCTAACAATAATGTGAGAGAATATAGTGCACTTTATTATTTTTTGGAAGATGTGGACACGAGGGCCTAGGCCGAGGTTTGAAACAATGTCTTTGTCAAGAAGATGGCGCGGCCCTGTCCAATTGCCGTCGTGGCAGCTCCGCGGAAACTGTGCATATTTTTAACTTGCATGTTCTTTTTTAATTTATTTCTAAGTACCAACTCCCTAGCACTAACAAAGTGTAACAGGGAAACGCTCTTAAAACTAAACTCTAGCGTAAATGGAGACTTTTTAAACAATGTACTCACCGATCCAGCGTGGCCAGCAGAGATCATCAGAACTCGCTGCGGCAACAACAGTGGGAGCGCGGCTCCAAGGAAAACCCGGAGAAAACATCGGGGTAAGCGGGGGGGGATTCGGAATAGGATGAGAGCCCCAGCCTTTCGTCCTCCTCTGCCCAGCATTCTTCTGGCAAACGTCCAGTTCCTGGAAAACAAGCTGGATGACCTCAGGGCGAGGGTCAGATTCCAGCGGGACATAAGGGACTGCAACATCCTCTGCCTGACCGAGACATGGCTGGTGTCTCTCTGGTGCTGGATCAGGTAATCTGCCCAACCGAGTCCTTCACTGTTTACCGTGCTGACAGAAGAATCTGGGAAATCCAAGGGTGGAGGAGTTTGCTTCATAACCAATAATAACTGGTGCAACCCTAGAAATATCAAGACGTTTTCCCGTTCCTGCTCGCCAGACCTGGAACATCTAACGATCTCATGCCGCCCATTCTACCTTCCCCGGGAGTTCGGTTCAGTCACAGCCATCTACATTCCACCGCATGCGGACACGGACATGGCACTATCGGCCCTACACGATGTGCTATATCGACATCAAAACACGAACCTAGATGCGGCTATGGTGGTGGCTGGAGATTTTAATAAATCAAATCTCAAGAAGGTCATGCCGAACTTCTACCAACACATCACGTGTGCCACCAGGGGGGAAAGAACATTGGACCACTGCTATATGCCGTTCCGGAAGGGCTACAAGGCTGTTTCATCCTTTCGGAAAATCTGACCACGCTGCCATTTTCCTGCTGCCGGAGTATAAACAGAGGATAGTCGGGAAGCGGCAGTGACGAGGGACGTAAAGCGGTGGTCCGACCAGTCAGAGGCCATGCTGCAAGATGCACTGAGCGAGATGTCGACTGGAATATGTTCCAAGCAAGTTCCAGTGATGTCAGTGAGTTCGCGGAAGCGGTCACGGACATCAACAATAGCCGATAACATCGTCCCCACGGTAAGGGTTAGCATCTTTCCGAATCAAAAACCCTGGGTGGACAGGTCCGTTCGTGTTGCCTTGAATGCTCGCACCGCTGCCTACAACTCTGGCCTGGCATCCGGAAATATGGATGTCGACAAGATAGAGTGCTACCGACTGCGAAGGGCGGTGAAGGATGCAAAAAGGAGGTACAGGGACAAGATGGAGTCACAGATGGAGCAGCAGGACACCAGATGCCTTTGGCAGGGGCTACGGACTATAACTAACTACCGGAGCAGCCCCCCCTCAACCGGAAGTGCCGGCTGATGACCTGAACGCTTTCTATGCCCATTTCGAGACGGGCAACATCAACCCAGGCTTGCCGGCTAACGACAACACCGCCAGCGTGCTGGTTAACAAAGCTGAAGGGAGGTCCACCGCTGGGGATGTGCACACATTCTCGTTGTCCGTGCATGACGTGAGGAGGGCTCTGACACGTGTGAACATGAGAAAAGCTGTAGGCCCAGATGGCATCTCGGGGCGAATACTTAAGTCTTGTGCTACGCAGCTAGGCTCCGGTGCTCACTACAATATTCAACCTCTCCCTGGCCAAGTCCGTGGACCCTGCCTGCTTCAAAAGATCCACCATTGTACCTGTACCAAAAAATGCCTCCCCAGCTTGTCTGAATGACTACCGTCCGGTGGCCCTCACCTCGGTAGTCATGAAATGCTTTGAGAGGCTGGTCAAGAAACACATCTGCGCCTTCCTCCCTCGCAACATGGACCCTACAATTCGCATACCGTCCGAACAAATCCACGGACGATGCGGTCTCCCAAGTTCTGCACACCGCTCTCTCTCACCTTGACAGCCAGAAGGGGGGCTATGTGAGGATGCTGTTCATAGACTTCAGTTCAGCCTTCAACACGATAGTCCCCACCAGACTGGCCAGGAAGCTACTGGAATTGGGGCTCAACACCCCCCTGTGTGCCTGCGTCCTGGACTTTCTCACCGCCAGGCCCCAGGTAGTCGAGATGGGAGGAAATACATCAAAGTCCCTCACCCAGAGTACAGGATCCCCCCAGGGTTGTGTCCTCAGCCCCCTACTGTACTCCCTGTACACACATGACTGTGTGGCTAGGTTCAGCTCCAACTATATAATCAAGTTTGCTGATGACACTGTGGTGGTGGGCCTGATCTCCGATCACGATGAGAAGGCCTACCGGGATGAGGTGGCTGATCTGGCACTCTGGTGTCAGGACAACAGCCTCCTCTTGGATGTCAAAAAAACTAAGGAGCTGATCGTGGACTTTAGGAGGGCACAACATCCGAGGATGTACACACCACTGAAGATAAATGGGGATACTGTGGATAGGGCGCACTGGTGAGTAAGGCAAGGCAGCGCTTGTACCACCTCAGGTAATTGAGGAAATTCAGAGTCTCTGAGGATCCTCCAGTGCTTCTACTCAGCGGCTGTGGAAAGCATCTTGTACGGAAACATCACAATCTGGTTTGGGAACAGCTCTGCCCAGGACAAGAAAGCTCTGCATAGAGTTGTGCGTTTGGCCAAACGCACTATGTGAACTACACTCGCCCCCCCTGCAGGAACTATACATCAGAAGGTGCAAATCCAGAGCCAACAAGATCAAGGGGGATCCCTTCCACCCCAGCAACAGACTGTTCCAGCTGCTACGGTCAGGCAAACACCTCTGTTGCCATGCTGTGAAAACAGAGAGGATGAGAAGGAGTTTCTTCCCAGGGGTCATTAGGACTGTAAACTCCTATCTCACCAGGGACTAACTTACTGTACCAATTTACTGTTGTGTGGTGTATTTTTAAAATTGCTGTTTTTTTCTTTTTTTTTCTTCTTTTTTTTTCTCCCACAAATATGTAATTACTGATTCTGTTCCATTCTGTTTTGTAGTTTACTTGCACAAAGTCCGCAAGCATTGCCACTTTTCATTTCACTGCACATCTCGTATGCGTATGTGACGAATAAACTTGACTTGACTTGACGAATCAGAGAGAGCAAACTACTTAATGTAAAACAAATAGAACAGCAGATGATGACATCAGCAAACTATAAAATGATGGAAGAATTTGGTCAGAACTATTTAATGCTCCATTTAAAGAGGGCACACTTCTTCCTCTGGGAACTGTGATAACCTGTATTGTACTCAATTCACTGGAACAGAACTTGAATCCATAGCTTCTGACTCAGAGCCATGAATCCCACAAAATGACCAACGGTCAACATTAAAAAAAAAAGGTTTTATAGTTAGGAATGAACTGAAAATAATATTTATGATTAATTTTGATTTGAAGTTCTAGAACATGTTGGGTCATATTAGGAATTTATATCAAATATCCTACCAGCTTGGCTTCTGATTTTATTTCAGGTAGGGTTGGATTTCACCCCACGAATTGCCAGCACTGAGGCACAGAAGAATGAACAAAAAAAGGTCTTCATTGAACAAATTGAAATTGCAAAGCAGTTTGATTTACCTTTGTAAGTAAACATTTTCTTTCTGTCAGTGGAAATCTGCAATGAAAATGAAAATGCTGGATAAATTCAGCAGGTCTGGTAGCATTAGAAAGAAAAAGAGAATGTTTCAGGCTGATGATCTTTTATCCGAGGGGATGATGAACTGAAATTTTTCTCTTCTAATACCATACGGCTTAATTTCAGATTTTGCCCAATAATGCTTACCTAAAATTGTCCATATTGTATGTACTACGTTGTAAAATTGTTGTTCTTCAGACATGCAGCTTTGGGAATTATTCTGATGGTTTAGGCCGTAAAAGATTTGTTTCTTCCATGCTCTGTAGTGTTCCTCAGACTGTACATTTATTGCAATGGCATGGAAATTGAAAGTATGAGTTAATATGCACTTTTCATTTTCTCCAGCTAATCTTTCTTGATGCTTAGCTGATTTGTGGAGCTTATTTTTCATCAATACAATCTTGATGAATCTGTGACAATATTAACTTCCAGATTCTAAAGACCATGCACTGAGAAACTGTTGCTGGAACAATCCATTCACTGGTCCATGAGTCATTTGTTCCTATTGATATTGCATTCCCAGCTGTACACGTGAATTTGCAGGTCGTATGTGACCACTAGTGTAAAATACCGATGACCCATGTAATTGGGAAACTCAGATTTTGCCTTTATCCTAAAGCAATCTGTTGTGCCTAGCATATTTCAGTCAACATGCAGACTGGCTCTTGGGTGACAAGATCTATTTTGTCCTTACCTCCTCGGTCTTTCCAGGCTCGTGGTTGTGCCTCACATTGCTTTAATAATCGGAACCATGCATTAGAGGAGCCATGTAAAGAGTCCCATTGAATTCTTCAAGATGAGATTTTCTTAACAGCCACCGTGCAGTACAGTCCATTCTGTTTCATGCTTTATCACCATCTGCTGCAAGTTCCATAAATCGGTACAACCCCTGCCCATTGCTGCAGGGTGAGGAGGATGACAATAAACAGTAATGAAGAGAGAACCTTACACCCCTCGAAGACTCCGCTGCATTGACACAAGCTACAAGCACAAAGATAGACTGGGACTAAATATTGCAAGATCTAGCCACCATGCAGGCCTGGAATGTCATGTGATAGCTGCCCGACTGCTGACCCTATGACTCAATTTAAACCATTACTGCAGAAAACTCAGTTGGTACTGAGTTTATGGCCGGATTGCTGGAATTTGTGAACTTTTTGTCTTTATCTCAAGGAGAAGCCTTGACCTTTACCACCCATAAAGTCAGCCGTGTGTCAGCTGAGTACTTAAAACTTTGCAAAATCTCAAAAGTCTCATAGCACTGAAGAAACATTCTTCACTATGTATGTGGTCTTTTATTTCAATCAAACTGGTCCCATAATAGCAAGTGCAGTAGCAAACTGAAGCATTAGCTCTACAGCAGATCAGGCTCCTCAACAACCATAGGAGTGGAGACATCAAATATTGTACTGACTGTTCCCAAAATTTACTAATAAATAAAGGGAGATCACATTCTTCTAATTGCTTTCAGTTCCACAGCACTCTTTTGTGCACACCTATATCAGTTTCTCCATCTGCACAAATCATGAAACTCAAAGCATAACGAACTAGTCAATATCAATGATCTTTTTATAGCTACTCTGTAACATTATTGTATAAATGTTGAATAATGGCCTTTGCATATTTCCTTGGTGTAATTTTCCCAAGTGTTTTTGCAGCTCTACCTCTAAGCAGTGCATCTCTTCAGCTGTATTTAAGATGATTGCCCCTTAGGAAAAGAGGAACCAGCAAATAGCCATGAAGATTAGCCATGAGCAACTTTAGGATTTCTAACTATATTACCACATCATGAAAAGCAGCCGTCTGGCCAGCTGGCTGCCAAACAATTGTGATGGCACTGTTAAAGTGGAGGTGGTATTTGTCCAAATGCTTTCATGTTGAGTGAAGGCATGTGCTTGAACTCACTGACATTCATTCGGTTGTAGCATCAGAGAATTTTACAATCTGCTGGTGGAAAGATTGCAGAAATGCCATCACAGTGTTCAGATTCCTGCCAACAGCAGAACACAGCACCCATAATAGCAGCCGTGTGGGTTGGCTGATGGTGAGAACAGCTTAAATGGCTATAGTGGAATATTATGTCTGATCATGTGCAGTCATTCCTCCCAGCAACGATTAAGAGGTCATATGTTAATATACCGCCATGATTTGATTCAGAAGATAACATCCCTTCATGAGGTAGGGGTTTCATGTCATTTAATGTTAAATGAATTCAATGGGTAAAGCATTACTTATGCTTAGCATACTCTAATGAGAGAATGAATACAATTTGTGATCAAAATATACACAAGCTCTTGCATCAAGCGCACGCATGGAAATTATGCACCAATGGTACTGGGACATGGCATGGCAATATCACAACTCCCTTTTCTCCCCCTGCGCCGCACCCTACCCATAGGATTCCACTGTGCCATTTTGTTCATGCATTTCTTAGTTTAGTTTAGTTTAGTTTAGAGATACAGTGCGGAAACAGGCTCTTCGGCCCACCTGGTCCGCGCCGACCAGCGATTTCCGCATATTAATACTATCCACGCTTAATGGTGTGGCGGCGCCTATCGGCAGCGGCTCGACTACAGTCCGTCTGTTTTTTTTTATTTTTGTCTTGTTAAATGTATGTCTTAAGTCTAGTTTTTATTATTTTTCTTTAGCTGTGTATGTGTGGTGGGAGGTGAGGTGGGGGGAACCGTTAGTCTCTTCCCTGTACGGGGACCCGACTTTTACCCTGTCGGGTCTCCGGTGTCGTTGGGCCTAACATCGTGGAGCCAGCGGCGGCCTCCGGCCGGGACCAGCCTGAAGACTCCAGTCACGGAGCCTGCGGACCAGCCATCGCTGAGATGGCCATCTTCAGAACGGGAAGAGCTGTTGTGGCGCGCGGCTGCAACCCGACTTTGGAGCTTCAGAGGCTCTGGCCACAGGCCCGGTGGACAGGAACATCAGGAGCTCCAGGTCCCTGATGGGAGACTGCTTTTCGGAGCTCCCGCAACGGCAATTTCTCCCGCTGGAATCGCGGGGTTTAAAGGACACGGAGCCGCGTCTAACATCGCCCGGCGCAGCTTAAACCAAAGATCCGCTATAAGATCTTTGGCTTAAATGGCCACAGGACTTACCATAGCCCGCCGGGAGCTTCAACATCGGGAGCCCCAGTTCGCCTCGATGCTGCAGTTGGACTGCTGGACCGTGGGAGAAGAACAAAGGGAAGAGATAAGACTTTGCCTTCCATCACAGCGAGGAGATGTTGGAGATCCACTGTGATGGATGTTTCTGTAAACTGGGTTACGTGTGGGTCTTGGGTTTTTTTGTAATGTAAGACTGTAGAAAATGAAATTTTGTTCAAACCAAGCTGTTTGAATGACAATAAAAGGCATTCTATTCTATCCTATCCTACACACATTAGGGGCAATTTTTACATTTACCAAGCCAATTTACCTACATACCTGTATATCTTTGGAATGCGGGAGGAAACCGAAGATCTTGTAGAAAACCCACGTGGTCACGGGGAGAACTTACAAACTCCATACAGACAACACCCGCGGTCAGGATTAAACCTGCAAGCGCTGTAAGGCAGAAATTTTATCGCTGCGCCACTGTGCCGCCCATTTCTAATCTCTTAATTCAGGAAGAATATATTGGCCTAGGGAGGCTGGAACATCGATTCAGCAAAATAAGTGAAATTAAAGAGTTCAATGTGCAGTGATCCAATTGCAGTTTTTGTAATCATCAAATAATTTTTAAGTAGATAAAAAACTATTTCTCAGTGCTAATTTTGTCTTGGAAACTCGAATATAATGTTAAAATTAAAGCTGCATCTTTTTGGAGAAAAATCAAGAATTACTTCTTCCAACTGAAATCAGAAGCCTGGAAAAAAAGCTGTAGTCAATAGCTTTCAAGGTTTGAAGGCTTTGAGTGGCAAAAATAAATCACTCTAGTTCCGAAGTATCCCTCGACATTGCTACTACAAACTACGGTGCTCCTGTTTTCAACATATGTGCAATGTTGAATAAATCTTACCCGTAACATCTGATGCAGAATAGACTTTCCCCCCGTCATCCATGATTTCAAAGACTATCAGAGGAAGGATAGTTTGGCCACTAATTCAATCTGCTTAAAAATTGCTCAAAATCCTATTTAAATCAAAATACAAGTTTTGATTTAGAAAGGAATGTTTTGCGAGGTTTATGTATTTTTTTGTGAACGTTTTCCTTTGACAATTGGTTCACTTACAAATCTCTGCATTGAATCATACATAGTAATGAAATCACAATAGCTCTATTTTCCACAGTAATGGTACATTATTTGATTTAGGTAATACATGTCTGGAACTTTGCTAAATTGACCTAGTGGACCATGATTGAACATTCCTGAGGACACAAGTTGCATTGTCGTTTGATGATATTTAATAAAAGCGAGAGGTACAGGATGTATAATTATAGATGTGAATGGACATTACCATGAAGAGAAGAAATAGTTTAAACATTATGTTGCTGAGCACAATTGCAATAATAATAAAATGTTTCAGTTTGGACTTGTAATCAGATGCTTATTTCTCAATGTTTTATGAGGGAAATAAAAAACGGTCACTGCTGAAGTTTACAGAACCATTTTCAACTTCGTGTTTTCATGCATGTCTATATTGGCTTTGAACAATTTCAAGTTCTATAAACTAGGGTGGGAGTAAAGAAAGAATGCAATTCTGTTAATAGATATGAAATTATTTTTTAAACACCTAGCTATAGGGTGGTGGGTGTATGGCACTTTTTCTCACAGAGAGTTGTGAGTCTGTGGCATTCTCTGCCTCAGAGGGCGGTGGAGGCCAGTTCTCTGGATACTTTCAAGAGAGAGCTAGATAGGGCTCTTAAAGTCAGGGGATATGGGGAGAAGGGAGGATGATTGGGGATGATCAGCCATGATCACATTGAATGGCAGTGCTGGTTCGAAGGGCCAAATGGCCTACTCCTGCACCTATTGTCTCTTCTCTATTGTAAGGCAATGCTTTCATCTAAGAATTGATATTTAAAAATGAAACAACAAATTAAATCCCTTTAATAAAAAAAATATGCACAAGCTGATTTATACCAAGGATACACACAAAATGCTGGAGTAACTCAGCGGGTCAGGCAACAGAGTATGGAGAAAATGAGTAGGTATTAGAGCCGGTAACAGACGATCTCAGGCGGCGTGATAGGCCAATTGATGTTGGGGAGGGGGGGGGGGGTAGAGTGTTATCCCTCAGGGCTACATTGATGCAAACGCCGTTCTTAGCCAACAATTGATCTATCGGGGTATCACCCACCCTGAGGTCATCTTTTGCCTGCCCTAATTTGTCCTGGTCTTGCTTCCAGTTCCCCTCCCCTAGAATCAGTTTGAAGAAGGGACCTTACGAGGATGTTGCCAGGACTAGAGGGTCTGAGCTATAGGGAGAGGTTGAGTAGGCTGGGTCTCTATTCCTTAGAACGCAGAAGGATGAGGGGTGATCTTATAGAGGTGCATAAAATCATGAGAGGAATAGATCGGGTAGATGCACAGAATCTCTTGCCCAGAGTCGGGGAATCGAGGACCAGGGGTCATAGGTTTAAATTGAAGGGGAAAGATTTAAAAGGAATCTGAGGGGTAACTTTTTTCACACAAAGAGCGGTGGGTGTATGGAACAGGCTGCCAGAGGAGGTAGTTGAGGCTGGGACCATCCCAACATTTAAGACACAGATATGTTTAAGAAGGAACTGCAGATGCTGGAAAATCGAAGCTAGACAAAAGTGCTGGAGAAACTCAGCGTGTGAGGCAGCATCTATGGAGCGAAGGAAATAGGCAACTTTTCGGGCCGAAACATTGCCTATTTCCTTTGCTCCATAGATGTGGCCCCCCCCCCCCCCCCTCGCTGAGTTTCTCCAGCACTTTTGTCTATTTAAGAAACAGCTGGACAGGTACATAGATAAGACAAGTTTGGAGGGATATGGACCAAGCACAGGCAGATGGGCATGTTGTAGTAGCTGGGACATGTTGGCGTATGTGGGCAAGTTGGGCCTAAGGACCTGTTTCCACACTGTATCACTCTATGACCTAACCCAAAACACCACCTATCCATGTTCTCCAGTGATACTGCCTGGCCTGCTGAATTAAATCCCTTTAGTACCTACATTTAAAATGGAAAATGTTGGAAACATTCAACAGGTGACTTTATCGGAGGAGAAAGAAACAGAGTTAAATCACATGTCAAATGAAGTTATGTGGAGTTTCAGACTTAATTTCAGTCCTACTTAAGACCACTTCCTCAATTCTATTTCTCTTTCCACTCATGCTGGCCAACCTGCTAACCTTTTCCAGCATTTTCAGTCTATTCTTCCACATTTCCAGCACTTGCAATTTTTTTTTTTAATTTGTTTAAAAAAAAAATACAAATCAAAAGATTTGATTACTATCTAAAATGTAGTCTAATAGGTTGTTTAATATAGTGCTTGTATTGTTAATGCTGAATGTTCCTTTCTTATCCTTTCAGGAATGTACATTCGCGCTCTGCTGGACGTCCAACCATTAACCTACTGAAGGAACAAGGTTTAAACATTTACATTTTTGCTTTTGTCCTTATATGCAAAGACCAAATTAAATGGTGAATTTGCCTTTACTTTATTCATTTACCACAGTTAATCTTGCTAGATTCCATTCCTCCCAAGTGCAGTATGTTATTTATCCTTCAAACCAGATTCGCTAGGCTTCAGTCTATTTTGATAACAGAATGTCATCTTACATGGGAGCACCATTATACAAAGTCACTGCATGGAGGGATACAGGTTCTTAAAAGAGAGATTACTAAACATTTGCATTGCTGATGTCTAGTCTTAATAAAAGTGGGAACTGCCCAAATAGGAACTGAGTGTGCACTTCATTGTGTGCTTAGTCTCACTAAACATGGTGTTAGGTTGTCTTAAGTGCAAAATATGTGGCTAACTTGAAAGAAAATGGATACTGAATAACAACATAAAAATACATTTTTCTATTCTTTTTTCCCAGGAGCTCAGAAAGTATTGCTTCATGCTTTTGATGGAAAACCCTCTGTGGCTATGGAAGGGGTGAAAGCTGGATTTTATTTTTCAATCCCACCATCCATTATAAGAAGCGAGCAGGTTAGATCAAATATATTAATATTCTCTGAAATATATCCTAGCCGTATGGAAGTATTTTTTAATTAAAGTAATGGAAACCTGTTGAAGACCCAAAGTTGGTTAACTCATGTCTCTTTACTGTGCTGTCTGAGTCAATCTATTTAAAGATACAATATGTGCGCAAAATAAAACTGTAGTGAAATAATTTCATTCTTGGTCAATGGTACTACATCTGCCATATTATTGTAACTATGCCTTATTCAGTTCTTCAGCAGAACTGCAGTTCCAAAGCAGAGTAGAACAAGTGGCTGCCATTATTTGCTGGCTTATTGTTATCAACCAGAATTTAATTTATAGACGAAGATGCTTCTAGGTCCATCAATTCATCCAATCACTCTTTCACTGCCATCGTTTGGATCACTATCTTTCCTGCCTTTAACCAAAGGACCACTGATCAACTCATTTTAAGCATGCTCTAGATGTCATCTGATCTACATCGGTGAGACCAAGCTTAGGCTTGCCGATCGTTTCGCCGAACACTTCCGCTCGGTCCGCATTAACCAACCTGACCTCCCGGTGGCTCAGCACTTCAGCTCCACCACCCATTCCGAATCCGTCCTCTCTGTCCTGAGCCTCCTCCATGGCCAGAGTGAGCGCCACGGGAAATTGGAGGAGCAGCACCTCATATTCCGCTTGGGCAGTCTGCACCCTAGCGGCATGAACATTGAATTCTCCAATTTCCGGTAGCCTTTGCTGTCTCCTTCCCCTTCTCAGCTCTCCCTCAGCCCTCGGGCTCCTCCTCTTCCTTTTTCCTTTCTTCTCCCCCTCCCCCACCCTCCATCAGTCTGAAGAAGGGTTTCGGCCCGAAACGTTGCCTATTTCCTGCGCACCATAGATGCTGCTGCACCCACTGAGTTTCTCCAGCATTTTTGTCTACCTTCATTTTAAGCATAACTGACTTTGTTGACTATTACACCTCTGGATAAATAGCATCAAATGCAAACAACCCTGAAGATCCAAAGAATGGTCTCAACCTGAAAAGTCACCATCCATTTTCTCCAGAGATGCTACCCCACCCGCTGAGTTACTGCAGCACTTTGTGTCTTTTTTGTGCAAACCAACTCCTGCAGTTCCTTGTTTCTGCAACCAAACCTGTACTATTTTGTCAAAGCAAGGCTCCCTTAAACATCCTAAAGCATAAAGTAACTACAATTTTCTTTCTGCAATATCAATCAATCCCACAACCTTTCATTACCTAGCCCTCGTCTTTAATTGCAAATAAAAGAAGCATGGGTCCTAGGTTGGATTGTGACTTGGGTGCTTTCTACTTTTGCACATTATCGCGACTGTGTGTGTGTGTGTGCGCATATTTCCTCTAGGTACTCCGTTTCCTCTCATATCCCAAAGATGTCCTGGCATTTTAATTGGCTTAATGACCTTATGATCTTAATGAAGGCTAATCATAAAAAATAATTGAAGGGATTTGATGGGCATGTTTGATAGCAAAAAAGTTGCTTGAGGTTCAGGAAATAAGGAGTGGGAGAATAGGACTAATGAATAATGAATAGGACCCATGGGAGCTGGCATGAACCCAAAGGGCAAAAAGGCCCTCTTAAAAAGCCCCATTATAAATATAAGATCTGCATCTTACCCCTTTGCAGCATCATTCATAGATATGGATGCAAGAGATACATGGATTAGTCAATGCCTTCAATGCCTTTGTGTTGTTAGATTAATTACCTGGATGATGTCTTACTAGGTTGAATTGCATCCAACCTGATTCCCAGCTGCGCCTCATGAGGTCAAACCAAACATCAGGCTTAGAGGTGAAACAGTTTATAACGCCAAGCTCAGGTGTGCGATTATGTGGTTTGGATCTTCATGGAACTATACAATTGTAAGACATTTACAGTATACTCCCAAGACTAAGAATCAAGATTGTCATATGTACTAAAACAGAACAATGAAATTCATATTTGCAGCAGCTAACAGTTCTATAAACACAATACGCAATCAAGAAGATAACAAAACAATTTAAAAAGTTAAATTAAGAAAAAAACATTAGTGCATTACAAAACAAAAGGCCAAAGTCCATAGTGTAACCAAGACAAGTCGTAGTTTGGAGTTTAGTTGCTGTTTGTAGTGTTCAATAACCTGATGGTTGTTGGGAAGAACTGTTCCTAAACTGGAGGTCATAGTTTTCAGACTCCTATACCTTCTTCCTTATGGCAGGAGTGAAATAAGAGTGCGGCCAGGGTGGTGTGGGCCCTTGATGATGTTGGCTTGCCTTTTTGAGGCATCACCTCTTATAGATCACATTGATGGTGGGGAAGTCAGTGCCCATGGTGAACTGGGCAATGTCCACTACCTTTTGTAATTTCTTTTGTTCCTGGGTGTTTGAGTTGCCTGAGCAACCTGTGATGTAATCAGTCAATAAGAGAGTAGAAAGCTGCATGTTGGCAAGAGAAAACCATAAAAGTAGTTGCATTAGATAGGCACACACATAAAATGTTTGGTAGTTATTTATATCAATATGTGTAAATTCAAGCTTTGCTATTAGAAATTTGTCAAATGGAGTACTGTTGCTGCACAAGATTTTTTAGAATTGTAATTGTTGATTAAAAAGATTTGGAAAGATTTTTTAGTTAAATGTTTATATAGTTCAATCTGCAATCAAACTAATTGTGTCTTATTTTATCCAAGAAGCAGAAATTGGTGAAGCAATTACCATTAGAGTTTATATGCCTGGAGACAGACTCTCCTGCATTAGGGCCAGTAAAACAGGTAAAACATTTCTTGGCCTATTAAAACTGGTTAAATGCCGAATTCTTTGTTTAGTTTTTCTCCATCAAACCAAGAAAGATGTTATAAAACAGATGTCCTCAACTGGTTTAGAGCTGACTACTAAATTTTATGATGCATATGGAAATCATTTAAACTGCCCGAGTTTAGAAATTAAGGAGGAATTTTAACAATCAATCAATAACTGCTTGGTTTGAGCCAACAGTTAACAATGTTTAAACAAAACCTGACACCTGCTTCTAACCTATCCCCTTCCAGTATGAAAGGAAGTTATGGTGCAATTGTTGGGTAATGACTCTGCTCTTAAGAAAAAGGTCCATCACTTGAATATCCTGTGCCTTAAAATTACTTACTATTTAATATTTAACCCTATTTGACAGGGGTTTCCAGGATTTATCAGGGAAGAGGAGGTGATTGTGTTGGAACCAGTACGTGCCATTCCATTTATTGAGGCTTTCCCTTAACTTACACCTACACTACTGATATTTACCTCAAGACTTCCGTTCATTTCCTCCTCTCCATTCCCTGGATGCAATCTGATGCTGGAGACTCAACAAATCACAGTTTCTATATTTGATACACAATTTAAAAAAACAAACAAATAAGTGCTGGAAATCTGAAATAGAAATAGAAAATGCTGGGTAGGCATTATCCTTGTTGTGAGAAAGAGGATTAATGGGCAACAGAAAAAAAAATTACACTAACAGAGGTGGAGAATTGGGGAGGACGAGGAGGAGAGACAAAAAGGAAGGTCTGTGCTAGGATGGAGGGCTGATGAAATAAAATGCTAAAAACAATGATAACTCTTACTGAAAACTAGCAAAAGTATTAGTAAACAACAAAAGTCCAGTGTGGACAATGTGCTCTTTCATTGGCTGTAAAACACTTTGGGAAATCCTCAAAGCAACATGAAAACAATGATACAAATGCAAATCTTTTACTATTCCATATGTTGTTGTAGTTGCTTGAATCATGGAACAAATGCGCCACATTCATGATCTGTATGCTTCAGTCCCATGTAAGAAATTCAATCAGGTTAATGGATTTTGTTTTAAATTTTTGTTTTTACCATAGGAAAGGTTTGATGAATCTCTTCAAAAAAACATATTGTCCAACAAGCACTCAGTTTTCCAGGTTGTTAGTAGATTTGTTGTAGGTTTTGTCTATTTCGCTGCAACCTATAGGTGTGCTGTGCTGTGATTAAGGTGACTGAACTATTGTTGTTTTCCAGGAGAGAAATGAGCCTAAGAACATATCAGTCTCCTGTCAATACATTGCACAGATTAAAGGGCTTTCGGTGGAGAATGTCATGGAAGCGACAACACAGAATGCATTCAAACTTTTCCCAAAACTTCAGAAATTTATTCGTATTTGAAATATATTGTCTCTGTAATATAATGACTAAAAATAAAAATACAAATTTGTGGATGCAATTTAGGCTTAAGGTAGCATTAAAGCACAATAAAAATCTATCTTAAAATTCAATATAACTGTTGTGTATTTTTTTAAACTTATCATAAGGTCAATGAGTTATACAGCACGGAAATAGGCCTGTCAGCCCAACTTGTCCATGCTGCCTAGGTGCTGACCTGAGGTAGTCTCTTTGCCATCACTTGGCCCTTATCCTTCTAAACCTTTCCTATCTATGTATCTATCCAAATGTCTTGAATATCCTCTCTATCACTTCCTCTGGCAGCTCTTTCTATATGCTCACCACTCTTGCCCCTCAGGTTCCTTATAAATGTTTTTCTCCTCACCATAAACCTGTGTCCTCTAATTTTAAACTCCACTACCATGAGAAAAAGACTGTGACTATCTACCCTATCGTTGCCCCTCGTGATTTTATAAACCTCGATAAGGTCATCCCTAAACCTCCTTTGCTCCAGGGAAAACAATCTCTCCTCATAACTCAAGCCCTCCAGTCTTGACAACAACTTTGTAAACAATACTCCACGTTCAGTCTTAGCAACTTCTTGTACCGATTGTTTATTTCATTATCTAAGGTTAGAATTATTTTGTTATTCACTAACTTGCCATATATTGCTTATGCACATCTGAACAATCTGAATCTGACGATTTTTATGAGTAATGTTTATTATTTAAATTAAAAAAATCAAACCTAGGAATCCACTAGAGATCCATCATTGGCAAAAATAGGTTTGCGTTTGAGTGTGCAGAGTTCATCGAGGGGGAAATTCCATTATACTGTTTTAGGATAGCACTATTAACAAAGTAGATCTATTAAGTATTGATCCAATTTTTTCTAACAGCAATTTAAAGCATTCTTATTTCCAGTTACTTTAAAATTGTATGTTCTAAATTAGAGATACTTAGCTTCTGGGAAAGCCTTCCATTGACCACATCACATGTTTTGTAATGTTCTTACACAGCTCTCCTGAAATTTTTGATTTATGCTTTAAAATCATCCTCTTTTGCTTTATACAATTTTGTGAATTGCCTTCGAAATAAAAGTATGGGCAGCAAAACAATCAAATTAAGAAGGCATAAATATAGTCTTTTCAAATTTACATAGTTATGCATTCCATGAAGTACTTTGGAAAAAAAAACAGCCATCCTAAATGGAAAGATATATCGACAGTTCTATAAACAAAATATAGGCCTGTTTTAATGGGTATGCTACAAAATATATTTGGAAATCCTCAGATAACAACCATCAGGGTTAAAACCAAGAATAAGTACTTGGTTTACCTGTCTACTAATTCACTTCTCTTGATTATAGTTAGAATGTAAAAGATTACAAAAAGAAACAATATACGGCTTAAATTGCCTTAGTTCTTAATTAAGCTAAATATTCAGACTGTAAATGGAAAATTCCTGGAATACGACCCAGAGATTTAGAGCTGTATTTTTCCCACAGATTTCAATGTGCGGAAATCTGTCAGCAGTCTCATGACTTTAGAGAGCAACAAGAACATCATTCAGATGCATACTTATTTCTTTAATAAAGTAGAAATTTGCCTCAAGACTTAAAAGCACAGATTATAATTATGAGGGATCAGATGATTTGTTATCTCAGCTTTGTTAACAAGGCGGTTAAATTTAGAAGGGAAGTTCAGCCAAGTTACACTTGAAAACTCAGTGAGAATGGGAAGTTTACACAAAGCAACATGTGCTTGCCTACTTTCAAAAGACCCTGGAGGGGACAAAATGAGCCCCATTTCCATCAACAATACATTACATTTTCAAATCAGTATTTTATTATCAGTTTAAAAATGACCATTGCACACTAACAAAATTAATATTAATCTTTGAATTGAGTTTTGTGTCCTTCCTGCTGTCATTAATGTTTTCACTTAAATGTTTCAGTCTTTCAAGAAACTAGATTGGCAAGCGATAATCTTCTGTGATTCTGTTGTGTAAACCAAATTTCAGTTCTGCTTTCTTCTCAAAACAGAATACCTGATTCTCAAGGATGCAACACTACCATTCAGTTAGTTATAGTAAGCAAAAGCAGTGCATCTGAGAAACCAAAGCAAAACAATAGATGCAAGAAAGCGACTTCAAGTCAAGTCAAGTCAAGTTTATTTGTCACATACACATACGAGATGTGCAGTGAAATGAAAGTGGCAATGCTCGCTGACTTTTGTGCAAAAGCCAAACAACCAAAAACAAACTATAAACACAATCATAACACACATATTCTTTTACATAATAAATAATGGAAGGAAAAACGTTCAGTAGAGTTAGTCCCTGGTGAGATAGGTGTTTACAGTTCCAATGGCCTCTGGGAAGAAACTCCTTCTCAACCTCTCCGTTCTCACCGCATGGCAACGGAGGCGTTTGCCTGACCGTAGCAGCTGGAACAGTCCATTGCAGGGGTGGAAGGGGTCTCTCATGATATTGTTGGCTCTGGAGTTGCACCTCCTGAAGCATAGTTCCTGCAGGGGGGGGCTTAGCCTTCACATTGAAGACTTAGCCTTCAATGTGAAGATAAAATTGCTTCAAATATGTATTTTAATGTTTGTCCCTGGTAGAATGGTGCCTTGATGTTTTATGTTTATTAAGCTTCATTCTTGTCCGGTATACCGAGACAGTATAACGTGAAAAAATTAGTGTTGCTTGCTACCCAGGTAAATCATCTGTACATGATTACAATCAAACCATACATGAGTACAACAGGTAGTACAAAAATAGAAAGGAAACAGAGTGCCATACATAGTTTTACAGCTACAGAGAAGGTAGATTGAGAGATCATAAATATATCCTTAGCATGACATTACTGACAGCAGCGGAGAAGAGGCTGTTCTTGAATCTGATGGCACGTGTATATATTTGCTGACTGACAGAAGAGGGGTGAAGAGGGAAGGACCAGAGAGTGAGTGATCTTCAATTATGTTGGCTGCTTTCTTGAGGCAGTGTGGTGTAAATGGAATCGATGCAGGGAGAGGATGGTTTGCGTGATGAACTGAATTACATCCAAAGCTCCCAGCAATTTCTGCGATCTTAGAACCCTGTCCCAACATCTTCTCACACCACTATCGTCCTCCACTAGTTGGCGAACCATCATTTGTAAAGAGCAATTAGGGAAGAGCAATAAATGTTGGCCTTGCCTGTGAAGTCCAGATTCTGAAAATGAAAAAATGAAAACAAAAAGCAGAAGTAAGTGCAAAAGATAAAGGTCAGCAAACTTTAAGGAACCTTGAGACTACATAAGGAAGGCTGCTTGTAAGAGTCCTTACCCTGCCAATTAGGTTGGAAGACCAAGATTACCATTGTTGTCCAAGACACAATGTATGAGAATGTTTTGCTTCTCCAGAAAGATTAAAAATAAATTATTTAGTGTTTTACAGAGGACCTGCAAGACACTCTCACAGTAGACAATGTACAGCCAGTAACAGATACTGTAGCCGTGGTCTCTAATATAATTGACTTGAGCTCCTTTGAGAATGAAACAGAGATAACACTGACTTTGATTTAAGAACATGGTAAAATAGTAGGAGCAGCGTAAATCAATGTTGTCCTCCAATCTTGCTCTGTGCTTTAGTAGATCATCTTGTTTTTGTTACATTTCCATTTCCCTGCCCAGCCTTTATATCCTTGATGCCCCTGTGGTCTAAATAATAATAATAATAATAATATCTTTTATTGTCATTGCACGTCAGTGCAACGAGATTTAGTATGCAGCTCCAACCGATGAAAAAGAAAAGTAAAATAAATAAATAAGCTGTGTGTCGTGACCATCCGAGGGAGACAGTCCATGGGGGGGTGGGGGGCACTCAGCAGGGCCGGTTCAGCCGCTATAGCTCTTGGAATAAAGCTGTTTAAGTCTACCGTCCCACTACCACTGCCTGGGGTATACAATTCCAAAGAAGAATTTTTACCTCATCTCAAATTGTCTTAACTCTTCCAACTAACTCAATACACCTTGGTACTAGACCCATACATGAACAGATAAATCATCCTCACATTTAACTATCCTGTCGAACCCTCTCAGAATATTAAATGTTCTATAGGATTATCTCCTCAGAGGACAACTCACCCGTATCAAAAATAAATCTGTGCTGAAAATGAGCGCCACACTGGAAAGTGTGGTTATATTCTGGTAATGAGTTCAAATATATTCTATCCTAACCCAGAGATGATGTAGTGCCAATTCACTAATATTGTTAATTTCAGAATTATTACCTTTAGACCAGCGATAGAACCAATCCCTCAAGATTATTGACACAAGCACAAGAATTCAATCAAATAGTAGCCCTTTCTTGATTTAGCAAAACACCATGGTTAGAGCGAAAAGCAAACTATATTCTTCTATCTGCATCAGTTCTCGTGAATAAAACCAATTTACTTGGAATTGACTGTTCTGGGAATAATTTTATTCAGCCTGAAGGCTTGATGAGAATGGAGGACTTTTGTGATGGCACATAATGGGATTTTTTTTTTCTCTGTGTTTTAAAATAATTGTGGGAACTGAGAGACTCTGCTGTGTGTTTATTGAGCGTTAAATCCCAATTAGTCAGGTAGTAGACTTTGATTGTTCTTCTTAATTTGATTATAATTTGAGAGACAACCTGCAGGATGGACATATGTCTGCACAAATAGCCAATAAACACTTGCACCTAAGAAGTGACAAAACCTAGGACAACGTTTAACTGTGTTTAGTAATTACAGAGATATGTTTAGGTTGGTGTATGGCAGAACAGTTACTTCCTTAATGGAACACTGAGCAGCAAAGCAGCTGGCACCTGTGATGTCCCCCCATGCATGCCTTGATGTGACACAATACATGGTGGTGATCATGATTTTCACAGGCTTGGCCAACATTGAGTGAATTATTACCTGCCCCACAGGTCTCTCTGAACCAGGTGGCACATCCCAGTGTCAGTGTACACTGCCAGGCCTGAAAATGATCAAAGAGTCCTTCATCAAGCAGAGAAAGCTAGTTCTAAAAACAATCCCATTTAACAATATTATTGTGCAATTCCTTAGAAAGACAATTTATCTACAAAATGTTGATAAATATTGGTTAATCCTTTCATAAAAGAACATGAAAACTCAAAACTGAGTTAAGACAATTATGGTTAACATTTTCTATCAGGGTGACAATCTTTTCCCTGTTTTATTTTGCTGCTATTATCATAGAAAAAAAAATAATCATCCAGCACAGAAACGGGTCCTTTGGGCCTGCATGTTAACCATCAATTATCCATGCCAAACCCATCACAGTATTGGTTCGCAGCCTACTATGCCATGACCATTCAAACTCATGCCCTGATGCCGCTTACATTGCGTAAGGGTCTCTGCTACCAACACCCCTTCAGGTAGTGCATTCCAGATTCCAACCACCCTTTGGTGATAAAGTTCTTCCTCAGAACTGCTCGAGCTTTTACTCCAAGCGGAAAACCCTTAGTTTAGGCACAACCTGGCACTGCGCTGGCAATTGAAAGCCAACCAATATTTCAACTTGTCAACTTCGTTATCATGTAGCTTTATACCTGTAGGAACAAAAAAGGCAATCTCATACAGCAGGTCAATTTTCCAAAGCAGTAAATGGACTAATTATAGTATGTAACCAATAAGGTAAGTGTTGGTGGTGGTTAGAGGTGGGGTAGGAGCCAGGGTAAGAATAATAAATCACAAGAATGTTATTGGGCTGGAAGAGCCTCTAGTAATTCCCTCATCTCTTACACTTTCACTGCTTCAGATCTAAGGACTAGCATGTGCCATTTATTAATGACGAAAAGGCAACAAGAGTTAATTTTCTACTGATTTCTCTTTGAGGGTTACAGTTAAACTTCTGATTTTGTACCTATAAAAAACTTTACATTAGTGTTGGTTCAGTGGGCTGGAGACTGTTTAAACTAAGAGGTTGCCTGGATCGTATGCAAAGAAAGTTTCCCCCTGTATCTCAGTACACACACAACAATAAACCAATACCAATTTCTTTCATACATTTCAACAATTTCTCGCCATTACGCCTGTGTACAATATCTTGGGAAATCTCTTATCTTTGATCCACATATCTCACACAAAATTGTTTAAATGAGGATAAAACTAAGAAACATCCTTCCCAGTATTTAGGTAACCTCTGCAGAATTAAACAAACTTCCCCAGCAGGTCGGACAGCATCTATGGAGAGAAATAAATAGACTATGTTTCAGTTCGGGACCCTTCTTCAGACTGCAGCATTGGTGAATCAAATACTGTTATAAATCATGTTCAGATCTAGGATTTCGTGTCACAAATGCTACACATTAGTCCATGAACTATGGTTGAAGAATTTAATTGTAATTATAAAAATGTTAGGATTACAGAAGCTTATTTTTTAACATAAAAATATTTTAAAATATCAATTTGTTCAACATGCCTGCTGTTTTAATCATTTATGCACACATTTTCACATATTTTTCTATTCCTATAATCCATTTAGAATTGTGCACTCTAGTTCAAATTAGTAATTCTTCAAATTGATACCTCGCACTTCACCATATGTTATAACCTTGTGTTATAATGACCTTTGTGTAAGAAAATGAAAGTTACAGTGATTAACAAAATTATATAGCAATACAAATTAAAAAAAGATGTAATTAGTTTAATATAATTGTTGAGGTTTGAGAATGTGGTTGAAATGATGTACAGTGAAATGTATTAAAATGTTTCAATGTAAAATACTGTTATATCACCAATGACATAATTCACAGTAAATTGATACCTAGGCTTTTGTGATCTATCCTTGTCAGTCTGCCTTTCTTTTCCTGCACGTTTGGAATTACCGAAAGCTATCAGTCCAGTGCAATTTCCTAATGTAATTTCAAACCAATTTCACATCCATGTTCTCTCCTCATGACATCTTGCATCTTCCTGGTTCAAAAAATCATCTCACTCTCCCTCAAAGGATGTAATGTTCTTTGTCACATACGTTTGCCAGAGCAATGTATACCTTACCAGTGATGAGTTTGGTTTTTGCAGAGTAAGTTAGTGGAAAATTACAGCGTTGAGTGGGAAAATACTAGGTTCTGTTGTAACTGTGATGATGAAGTTAGTCACTCATTTGGAGGAACCTGACTGTTTGTGATAATGAGATCATGCGCTTGTTAATCAATTGTTTGAGTCATTTAACCTGATCACTGGTGATAATGAGATCATGCGTTTGAGAGTCAATAAGCGAGTTCAGTATTTCAACTGCGCATGCCCAGGTCATAGGTCACTCGAGATAAACATTCTCGGCAGCTGAGCCACTGCATTTATACAGACCCGCGCCCCATCCGCAGTCAGGGTCGAACCCGGATGTCCAGTGCCGCAAGCGCCGTCAAACCGCCACTGGACCGTCCCCGTCCCCTCCCGAGTGCCCCACCCCTGTCTGGGGGTGATCGGAGACGCCCGGGACAACCCCGGACCAACGGGGCTTGGTCGGGGATAGGTGACTTTTCAGGTCGAGACCTTTCTCCGGAGATGTTGCCCGGCCCGCTGAGTTGCTGCAGCATGGCCCGATCCCGACCACGGATGAAACGCAGGTCCGTACACACACTGCAGCTCAGCTCCTGAGAAAGTCTCTCCCCACTCGCATCTGCCCCCTCTCTCTCGGTTACATCCCGCTCTAGCACTACCTGGCATCCCCGTTCCGCAGATTAAATATATTTTTACACATAAATTATGAATAATGATAAGAAAATTTTTCAAACACCAGTAATATTTTTTTATTCCAGTAGCAAACACGTTAAGGATTAAATGAAAATAATAAATTCTTTAACCTTTTGAATATCTCATAATTGCAGATTAATGAACTGAACTGGAACTGAGACTGTGTAAGTAGTGTGTGAACAGCAGAACAAGAAATAAGTTATTGAGTTGACAGAATTCTAGATTAATTCATTGGTAGAATAGTTATCAATTTATACATAGTTTATGCAGCCAACGCTTCATTCACTTTTTTCTTTATCACGAATGACCCTTGACAAATCCCATGTTTCCTTGCGTTTTTCCTTACTGACATCAAACTCGCTTATTGTCTTGAACCTGACCTTTGCCTTTACACACATACCGTGACATGATATGATTGGAAGACCAAGAAAGCGCTTTTGCTTGCTACTGCTTATATACTTGTATTATGCCTATTGTAAACCACTTACTTCAGGGGAATACCGGACTCTTTGGGAGTCAGAGGCTGTGGATGTGGACCCCGGGGTGACGAATAACCTTGTTAGAGCAAGAACGGTGTGTTGGTTCAGTATATTTACTGAGGAAAGATCGAGGGGAAAAGAAAATCTACACAGGACACTCTGAATAAAATAATCAGTTATGCTTTTATTTAAACTGTTTGGCTGTTGCATTTTCCCTCAATTGTATAGAATTTCATGTAAATAATATGAACTAAAGAGTTGATTAACCATTCTTTTCCTTTGTCTGTCATATTTTCTAATATCTATTCTATTTTCTTTAATATGTCATATCTGATTACTGTTTACTAATTACTGACACAAATTACTGTTGTGTCTTTTTTCTAAATGTAAATACTGGTTCTGTTCTGTTGCTCTGTTGTTTTTGCACAATCCTGCAGGCATTGCCACTTTCATTTCACTGTACATCTTGTATGTGTATGTGACAAATAAAGTTGACTTGACTTGACTGATCAGGGTTCCAATCCAGTCTTTGATCACGATGGCTGAGGTATGATCAAAACTTGATGGGTAATTTCCACCCCACCCTTCATTCTCTGCAATCTCCTTTGCTCCTGCACAGAACCCTCCCTCCATCCTTCAGCCCATTCCTTCAATCGTACTGTCTGTGTTCTTTTTTTCCTTCCTGTCCTCAGACTTGGACTCCTTGCGGGCAATATTGGGAGTTGAGGATGTTGAGAATAATTGACGAATGTACTGGTAATCAAACATCCATCCTATAATCTGATTTTATTCTCCACTGGTTCTCTTCCAGACCTTCGCCTTTATATGTAAGAAGGAACTGCATATGCTGGTTTAAACCAAAGATAGACACAAAAAGCCGGAGTAACTCAGCGGGGCAGGCAGCATCTCAGGAGAGAAGGAATGGGTGACATTTCGGGTCGAGACCCTTCTTCAGACTGTCAGGATAAAGGAAAACAAGTGATGTATAGAGGTATAGAACAAATGAATGAAAGATATGCAAAAAAAGTGACGATGATAATGGAAACAGGCCATTATTAGCTGTTTGCTAGGTGAGAACGAGAAGCTGATGCGACTTGGGTGGGGGAGGGATGGAGAGAGAGGGAATGTAGGGGTTACTTGCAGTTAGAGAAATCAATATTCAGGACAGGCAGCATCTTTGGAGAGAAGGAATGGGTGACGTTGCGGGTCGAGACCCTTCTTCAGACTGGTTAGAGATAAGGGAAACGAGAGATATAGACTGATGTGGAGAGAGAAGTAACAATGAATGAAAGATATGCTAAAATGTAATGATGATAATGGAAACAGGCCATTCTAAGCTGTCTGTAGTGTGAAAATGAGAAGCTAGTGCGACTTGGGCGGGGGTGGGATAGAGGGAGAGGGAATACCTGAAGTGAGAGAAATCAATATTCATACCACTGGGCTGTAAGCTGCCCAAGCGAAATATGAGATGCTGCTCCTCCAATTTGCGTTTAGCCTCACTCTGACAATGGAGGAGACCGAGTGCAAGAAGGTCTGTGTAGGAATGGGAAGGAGAGTTAAAGTGTCCAGCAACCGGGAGATCAGGTTGGTTCACGCGGGCGGAGCGAAGGTGTTCTGCGAAACGATCGCCCAGTCTGCGTTTGGTCTCGCCGATGTATAAGAGTCCACATCTTGAACAACGGATACAGTAGATGAGGTTGGAGGAGGTGCAAGTGAACCTCTGCCTAACCTGAAAGGACTGTCGGGGTCCCTGGACAGCGTTGAGGGAGGAGGTACAGCGACAGGTGTTGCATCTTCTGTGTTTGCAGGGGAAGGTACCTGGGGAGGGGGTGGTTTGGGTGGGAAGGGATTAGTTAACCAGGGAGTTGTGGAGGGAACGGTCTTTGCGGAATGGGGAAAAGGGTGGAGATGGAAAAATGTGGCTTGTGGTGGGATCCCGTTGGAGGTGGCAGAAATTTCAGAGATTTATGTGTTTTATGTGACGGGCTGATGGGGTGGAAGGGAAGTACTAGGGGGACTCTATCTCTGTTGCAACTAGGGGGAGGGGGAGCAAGGGCAGAGCTGCGGGGTACCGAGGAGACACGAATGAGGGCCTCATTTATGATGGGAGAGCGGAACCCCGTTCCCTAAAGAATGAGGACATATCGGATGTACTAAAATGGAACACCTCAACTTGGGTGCAGATGTGGCGTAGATGGAGGAATTGGGAGTAGGGGATAGAGTCTTTACAGGAAGCTGGGTCAGAAGAGTCAAGATAGTTGTGGGAGTCAGTGAGTTTGTCAATGGAGCATCTCCAGATATGCTGCCTGTCCCGTTGAGTTACTCCAGCTTTTTATGCCTATCTTCGCCTTTATATGTCTTGTTCCTTTCATTCCCATCAATACCACGCAAGTGATAATCCCTCACCTTATTCTACTCTGAAATCCCCTCATCTTGGTGACTTTGATCGTTGTGCAGCAAAGGTCAAGGCCAAAGCAACCCCAACTACACAAGCATCAAAGTTGTCTACTGCTCCCAACTTTTTTTTTCAGTAAGTAGACAGAAGGAACTGCAGACAATGGAATCTTGAGCAAAATACAATGTGCTGGAGTAATTCAGCAGGTCAGGCAACATACGTGGTGGAAATGGATAGATGACATTTCTTCAGACAGAATGGTCTGATTTGAAACATCTGCCTAAATAGCACAAAAAAAGTTTTGCACTGTATCTCAGAGTAAATGATAATATTAACACAATGCCATCTCACTGCTAAATTCACACCATATTGACCTCAAATGCTTTGAACCAAAAAAAAGCCCTCTTCCAAATGCTATAAATGTAATGAGATGTCACAGGGAATAGAAATAAATTGATGAACTGTTTAAAAACATATAAGGTTTGGGGTTGGACGTGGGGAAGGAACACAGGATAAAGGTAGAATTCACATTGGACATATAAATTATCCAGGGTTACGTCTGGATATTTTCTTAACAGGGCAGAGTCCAAGTCCTTCCAATAGACCACTGATACCAGGGAACAGAATATTTAACTTAATAGGAAACAAAGAACTTCCACCTCTCTTCCCCCCCCCCCCCCCCCCCCCCCCCCCCGGCCTGAAACAAGCTCTCTGGAGATTACAACTTTTTGTCCTGTTGTGTTGTGTCCTGATTATTGATCTGCTGAGTTACAACTTTGTGCCCTGTTGTGAAAACCCAGCATCTGCAATTCCTCATTTCTATAGAATATTTAACTTGCCACTCAGACCACTCAGACCAAACCTGATCAGCCATCAGTAGAGAAACAATTATGTTTGTTTGCTTTAAGATTAATAGGGTAAAATATGTGGTGGTTTCCATTTTATGTAACTACCTGACAAAGCCAGGAGCATTGGATTCTCCAGCAGTTCATTTTTGCTTGAAAATCTATTGAATTTCTTTCCAAAATTTACAACAGCAACTTCAGTTCAGGAGTACTTCGTTGCCTGCAAACTTTCTGAGATTTCTTTGCTTTCCACGAGTTCTTTTTGTTGGGTTGCAGGAGTAATTTGGAGTGACTTTAGGATTGCACAACGGGTTGCTGGGAAGAGCTGTTCAATGGAGCGTCTCCCTTCCCCACAGCCAAGGTGATGTATCTGAAGAAAAGGCACGTCCCAGCACTACAATGATAAACGTTTCCTAAGCGGACCGCAAGTGGATGATAAATCACACAAGATGCATTGAAACTTTGCTCGGAACGTGACTCTCAACAGCTTCTACCTACACTGGGGGCCCACTGACATGAGTCACATCCTCCGCCAGGACCTGGGTCTCCTGGAGATGTGTAGGAAGGAACTGCAGATGCTGGTCAACACTGCAGATAGACACAAAAAGCAGGAGTAACTCAACGGGACAGGCAGCATCTTTGGCGAGAAGGAATGGCTGACATTTCGGGTTGAGACCCTTCTTCAGACTGAGAGTCGGGGGAGAGGGAAATGAGATATGGAAGGGTCTTTTCTCTGTGTCACCCTCTCCCTGACTCTCCATCTGAAGAAGGGTCTTGATCGGAAACACCACCCATTCCAGCTCTCCAGTCATAGAGTGATGCAATGTGGAAACAGGCACTTCGGCCCAACTTGCCCACACCGACCAAAATATCCCAGCTACACACAAAATGCTGAAGTAACTCTGCAGGACAGGCAGCATCTCTGGAGAGAAGGAATGGGTGATGTTTCTAGTAGAGACCTTTCGTCGATTGCTGTCAGGGGAGTGGGACGGGACAGAGATAGAATGTAGTCGGAGACAATAAGACTGCTGGGAGAACTGGCAAGGGGTGGGGATGGAGAGAGAGTGAAAGAAGGGCTATTTGAAGTTAGAGAAGTCAATGTACATACCGCCGTGGTGTAAGCTACCCAAGCAAAATATGAGGTGCTGTTCCTCCAATTTGCGCTGGGACTCTCTCTGACAATGGAAGAGACTGAGGACAGAAAGGTCAGTGTGGGAATGGGAGGGGGAGTTAAAGTGCTGAGCAACCGGGAGATCAGGTAGGTTAAGGCGGACTGCGTGGAGGTGTTCAGCGAAACAATCGCCGTGCCTGCGCTTGGTCTCGCCGATGTACAGAAGTTGACACCTGGAACAGCGGATACAGTAGATGAGGTTGGAGGAGATGTAAGTGAGCTTCTGCCTCACCTGAAACGATTGTCGGAGTCCTTGGAAGGAGTCGAGGGGGGAGGTAAATGTTGCATCTCCTGCGGTTGCAGGGGAAAGTACCTGGGCAGGGGGTGGTTTGGGTGGGAATGGACGAGTTGACCAGGGAGTTGCGGAGGGAATAGTCTCTGTGGAAAGCACAAAGGGGTGTAGATGGGAAGATGTAGCCAGTAGTGGGATCCTGATGGAGGTGGCGAAAGTGTCGGAGGATTATATGCTGTATGCGACGGCTGATGGGGTGGAAGGTGAGGACAAGGGGGACTCTGTCCTTGGGGGGAGGGGGAGCAAGAGCGGAGTTCCCAGCTACACGTCCCACCTATCTGCGTTTTGGTCCATATCCCTCTGAACCCGTCCTATCCATGTATCTGTCTAACTGTTTCTTAAATGATGGGATAGTCCCAGGCTCAACTACCTCCTCTGGCAGCTTGTTCCATACACCCATCACCCTTTGTTTGAAAATGTTACCTCGCAGATTCCTATTAAATCTTTTCCCTTTCACCTTAAACCTATGTCCTCTGGTCCTCGATTCACCTATTCTGGGCAAGAGATACTGCTACCTGTCCCGCTGAGTTACTCCAGCATTTTCTGTCCCTCATCAAGATGTCCACCCTCCCGGATCAGAAGAAACTGGATGGCCCAGCTCACCTAGTAACTTGGATACCCCCCTCCCGGTCACCATGGCAACCCAGATACCCCCCCTCCTGGTCACCTTGGCAACCCAGATACCCCCCCTCCCGGTCACCATGGCAACCCAGATACCCACCCCCTCCCGGTCACCACCCCCTCCCGGTCACCATGGCAACCCAGATACCCCCCTCCCGGTCACCATGGCAACCCAGATACTCCCTCCCGGTCACCATGGCAACCCAGATACCCTCTCCCGGTCACCATGGCAACCCAGATACTCCCTCCCGGTCACCATGGCAACCCAGATATCCCCTCCCGGTCACCATGGCAACCCAGATACTCCCTCCCGGTCACCATGGCAACCCAGATACCCCCTCCCGGTCACCATGGTCACCATGGCAACCCAGATACCCCCCTCCGAGTCACCATGGCAACCCAGATACCCCCCTCCGAGTCACCATGGCAACCCAGATACCCCCCTCCGAGTCACCATGGCAACCCAGATACCCCCCTCCTGGTCACCATGGCAACCCAGATCCCCCCCTCCTGGTCACCATGGCAACCCAGATACCCCCCTCCGAGTCACCATGGCAACCCAGATACCCCCCTTCCTGGTCACCATGGCAACCCAGATACCCCCCTCCGAGTCACCATGGCAACCCAGATACCTCCCTCCCGGTCGCCAGGGCAACCCGGACCCACTTCCCTTCCCCCTTGCACCGGGTCGGCGGCGTCAACAGCAAAGGAAGCGAGTCATCGCCGCCTGTGGGCCTGGTGCTACCAGGTGATGTGTGGGGGGAGGGACAGCTTCAGGGTGAGTGAGCGAGTGAGCGGCCGGGCTGGCCGCTGGTGGGCGGGCGGGGCCTGGAGCAATATGCGGCGGTGAGTCAGTGTAATTTTCCACACTGCAGGGTGCAGCTCACCACGCTGTCGCGCTGCAACACCTCATTCTCGCCTTGCCACATACGTCTTTCATTTGTATAGAGTCCTAAGCAACAAAGACTTGTTTTTCTCATGCATACTTTATAGACGTAAATAATGAAACAGTCAGCCGGGTTCCAGCCGTCTCTCTTTCCTTCATAATACGCGCAGTTAATAATGTATAAAACCAACCTGTATTGCTTTCCTCTTTTGACTCAATTAATGCACAATAATAATGTGCCTGCTGAAAATACTCACCACGCAAGGCTGGTGAGGGCTAAAGAAACATTAAAGATTCATAAAAATGGAAGGTTAGCATTGGCAATTTTTTATAACACCGAGAATGTCGGAAAGGAGACAGAGCAGAAAGCCCGTACAAATAGAATGTGGTTTAGATTAAAGTGACAGAAAGCACAACGCAAAAGATGTTAATGGATAGGCAAAGAAGCAAATGATCAGTCAAGAAGAGCTGTAAATGGAAGCAGTGGTATCATCACCTGATATTGTTGAACTCATTGTGGCCAGAATGTTGTAATGTGCAAGATAGAAATATGAGCCTTGAGGTTTGGTAGAAAAGTGTAGGTGGCCAAAGTCAGATGGAATGGGCGAGGGACTGAAAATGTGGGATCATCTTTGCAAACCAAATCAGTCAGTCAATTTTATTTGTATAGCACATTTAAAAACAACTCGCGTTGACCAAAGTGCTTTACATCAGTGCAGATACTAATGTGCTGCATACAATGGTACACACACATAACAATACATACATAAACTGTTTAAAACGCCCCTTCGGAGGGCCTCAAAAACGCTAGATAGTAGAAATGGGTTTTTAGTCTCGACTTAGTCGATGGAGGTGTTCATAAAGTATCTAAACAATTAGCATTCGTTCTCCACAACATAGAACAGGTCTGGAAATACAATATCCTGATTGAAGGAAGTATAAAAATTTGTTGTTTATCTGGAAAGAATGCTTGGGGTCTGTGGATAGAGGGTAGGGATGAGGTATAACATAAATCAGGTGTTGCAACTCAGAGCAGCATGGCAAATGACTGGTGCATTGATTCTCATTGTAGGAGCCATTTATGCTTGTTAGTTATTGTTAGTATATTATAGTAGTTTGTATAGAGTCTTCTAGCTGTATCTTTTTAGTATGCTTGTGGGTGGGATTATATACGTAGAGGGGTGCGTCTGTGACTCAGGAGGCTAGCGTAGCCGTTTCTAGTGTTGAGAGTGGGCTGGTCAGTTTAGCCTCGGGGATGGAAGAGATATCAGTTTTTACCACACGACGTCACGAACGGAAAGTTATACTTTGTATTGGAATAAGAAATACTTGATATGAATAATTTCTTTGTTTATACTACTTCAATAAATGACTGGAAGATTCGTTTTTACCATCAGTGAGTGCGTAAGCTATATCATTTCTACATCTTTGCGTAGTAATGGCAATTAAAAGTTGGACAGTGGAAAGTTAAGAAATTGTCATTACATTCATGGAAGCGTGAATCAGAGTATACTGGAAGGAATGATGGAGGAGTGAATCAGAATCCAGAACAGTCTGTTAAGAATCAAAGGTATGGGTGGGGCACGTTTGTTGGTGACATCTTAGTTTATTCGGTTTAGAGATACAGTGTGGAAACGGGCCCTTCAGCCCACTGAGTCTGCACGATCCCCGAACATTTAACACCATCCTAGACACACTATTACTATTTTACCAAGCCAATTAACTTACATACCTGTACGTCTTTGGAGTGTGGGAGGAAACCAGAGATCCCGGAGGAAACCCACGCAGGAAAATGTATAAACTCTGTACAGACAGCACACGTAGTCAGGATCGAACCCAGGTCTTTGCCGCTGTAAGGCAGCAACTCTACCAGTGTACCAACGTGCTGCTCTTGTTGGAGGTATCAAGAATATTGTGCGGTGATCCATTGCAATTTGGAGCTGGTGGGGTGATAGATGAGGACAAAGAGATCTTTATTGGAATTATCCAAGGGAGAAGGGGTGAAGTTAGGAGGTGCAGGAAATGAAGTTGGTACATTTGAGAACCCTGTCAACAACAATGGGTTGGAATTTGTATGAAGGAACTGCAGATGCTGGTTTAAACTGAAGATAGACACAAAATGCTGGAGTAACTCAGCAGGATTGGCAGCTTTTCTGGAGAGAAGGAATGGGTGACATTTCGGATTGAGACCCTTCTTTGGTTTGGAATTTGTGGCCAGGATAATAGAAGGATGCTTTGGAAGCACTAGCATGGAAGGTGATATCATTGGAATAGACGAGATAGGCAACATTAAAGAATGGAATAATCTCACTACATTCAATCTCACTAAATTCACTGCATGAAGATGAGGGATCAGATGAAATTTTTGGTGTAAGATGGTGACATTATAAGTTTCAAACAAGAAGAAAAATAATTAATACAGTAATCAAATTGCCGCTAAAATAGGTTAGGGAGTTCACCCAATTAGGCGCAGAATGTAAACATGTACTAAAAAGTGACTTGGGCAGTTGCACACTACAGATTTGCAGGTTCCCTTCCAAGGGTATACTACCCTGACAAATATCACAATGGCACCACATCCAGGAACCACCAACCCTTTAGAACTGTGGGAGTACTCTACCTTTCCTCTCCCTTTCCTCTCCCTTCCCCCACCCCCCAGTGCCACCTGTTCTTCATTCCCCACCAGCATCTGCAGTTCCTTGTTTCTACATTTTGATCTGATGTTTCTTGTGTCTGAAAATGCGCGGAAAGGCTGGATGGCATCCTGCTGGAGAGTGGAGGGGCAGACGGTCCTGATGAAAACATCACGACTGAGAATCTTTCAAAGTAGTGGAGGGTTTTGACAGAGCGTGGGGAAGGGAAGATAGTCAAAATAGATGTCATTTTTTCCTCTCTCCTCCCCGTTTTCTCTGCATCTTAAAGCCAGCTTTTGTTTCTAAAGTTTTACCAGTTCTAATGAAAGGTTATATGCCTATTAATGTCAATTCCCATTCCACATATGCTGCCTCTCCCCCTGAATATTTTGAATGGTTTCTGCTTATTTTGGATGTCCAACATCTCAGCATTTTCTTTTTCTTTTAATGCTATATCCTTCCTGCCTACCTCCCCATTGTTACCAGGCTCCAGAGTTGTGCAATGTTGCCAGTAGCATTGTAAATATTATTACATTTTTTTCAGGTACTGACACATTTGCCCTTGCAAAATCACTTCCTGAAAAGAAACCACACCCTCAACGTCTGTCTGATTCCAAAAAGTTACTTGCTCACCTCCCTTTCAACTCCAAAGCTCTTGAAAACTATGCATTCCAAATCATTGTCCATGCAATTCCATGTTTGACTATCAACTCACAAGAATACAGGGAAATGGAAGCAGTACTGAGCCACTGAGCTTCTCGCCTCTCAATATGAAAAAGGCTGATTGCCCCTTGGCTCAACTCCTCTTCTGGGCCGAAGTAGACACTAAATGCTAGAGTAATTCAGCAGGGCAGGCAGCATCTCAGGAGAGAAGGAATGGGTGACATTTCGGGTCGAAACCCTTCTTCAGACTGTCAGGGGAAAGGGAAACAAGTGATGTAGAGAGATATAGAACAAATGAATGAAAGATATGCAAAAAAAGTGATGATGATAAAAGAAACAGGCCATTGTTAGCTGTTTGCTAGGTGAGAACGAGAAGCTGATGCGACTTGGGTGGGGGAGGGATGGAGAGAGAGGGAATGCCGGGGTTACGCAGTTAGAGAAATCAATATTCATACCACTGGGTGCCTAAGCGAAATATAAGATCCTGTTCCTCCAATTTGCATTTAGCCTCACTCTGACAATGGAGGAGTCCCAGGATAGAAAGGTCAGTGTGGGGACGGGAAGGGCAGTTAAAGTGTTTGGCAACTGGGAGATCAGATAGGTCCAGGTGGACAGAGTGAAGGTGTTCAGCGAAACGATCGACCAGGCAACGTTTGGTCTTACCGATTTACAAGACTCTTCTGTGCCATCGCACTCCAGGCACAGGATTCTACCGATTTGCAACCCTCTGCAAGAATGACACTACCACCCCACCCTCCTATATTTTGTAACAATGCCCTCCTGCTGCAGTCTCTCCCACTGGTGGAAATATCTCATCTTCTGCTGTGTCAAGCACCCACTAAGGATTTTATGTTTCAATGCCATGTTGTTTTAAAGTCCAAAATATACAGATCCAACTTCTTTATATGATAGAGCAGTCCTCTCAACCCAGAAATGAGTCCAGTAAATCATTTTTGGACCCTCCAATGTCAGTATATTCTTCTTTAAATAAGGGTGACCAAAGCACAATATTCCAGGCATGGCCTCACAAGAGCAACTGTACCAGTTCTCACTATTTCTCAACCCCAGCTCTCTTGAAAGAAAAGCCATTTGCCTTTTACCTGCTGCACCTGTCGGCTAACTTTGTATGATTCATGCACAAGCACACCTAGATCACTCTGTACTTTTGCAATTTCTCTCCATTTAGATAATAGCCTGCTCTTTGATTCCTCTTGCCAAAGTGAGTGCACAACCTCACATTTTTTCCACTTTAAATCACATTTGCCAAGTTTCCACCTACTCCATCTATCTATGTCTTACTGCAGAGCCTAAACATCTTCACTACAACATGCTCACCTATCTATGTTAGTGTCATTAGCTAAGCTGGATACCTTATACTTTGCTCCGTCCACCTGGCCATTAATATAAATTGTAAATAATTGAAGGCCAAGAACTGATCTGTGGGGCACAAGTTACTTCCTTCCAGCCTGAAAAGTGACATTTCTTCTGATATATCTATTGTCACAGCCCACAAGGGACATGACACAACACTGATATGTTGGATGATGCACTGTCACCTGCATCTCCTCCATTTCTAGCACCAACTCTAACCCGCTTCCCCCCAGACAGGTATAGAGCACCCTTTGATCTGATCTTTCTCCCGCCAGCCTCTGCATCAAGAACATCATTGTGGCAGAAATGTAATCCCACCACCAGTCACATCCTCCCCGCCCCAACCCTTTCTGCTTTCGCCAGGAATCAAGGATGGTCTTGCCTCCAGTCCAGTTGTTTTGATATTGGTATGGTATTGGATTATTGTCTTGTGTACTGAGCTACAGTGAAAAGCTTTGTGTGCTGTCCAGTACAATCAAGCCATACACAACTATAATAGCTAGTGCAAAGAGAAAAATATCAGAGTCCAGAATATAGTGCTACAGCATTATAGCATCATAGATACAGAGAAAAAATCCATGGTCTACTGTGAGGTAGCTGGGAAGATCTGTATTACACCCTGGCTTATGGGAGGACCATTCAGGGAGGATTCTGATAACAGCAGGGAAAAAGCTGTTCCAGAATTTGGTGGTATGTGCTTTCAAGCTTTTATATCTTCTGCATGACGGGAGTGGGGAGAAGTAAGAATGACCAAGGTATAAATGGACTTTGATTGTATTATTTTCCTGAAGTATTATGAAGTGTAGATGGAATCGATGATGGGGATGGTCTGGGCTACATCCACAATTCTCTGCAATTCCTTATGGTCTTGGGAAGAGCTGTTGCCAAACTAATCCTTGATTCATTCTGATAGAATGCTCTCTGTGGTGCAGCGATAGAAGTTGATCAGAGTCATTGGAGACATGCTGAACTACTGCATCTTCTGAGGAAGTAGAGGCTTTTTTGGCTATGGTTTTAATGTGGTTGATCCAGGTCAAATTATTGATGATATTTATGCCCAGGGATTTTAAGCTCTCGACCATCTTCACTTCAGCACCGGGGAAGCTGATTGAGGCATAATCGCCATTTCGCTTCCTGAAATCAGTATCATCTTGCTGACATTGTGGAAGAAGTTGTCATGATACCATGTACTAAGTTATCTCCTTCCTGTTCTCCGTCTTGACATAGTTTGTAATTCTGTCCACTACAGTGATGTCATTCGCAAACTTGACCAAACACGTTTGCCATGACCAGCCACTCGAAGTACTTCTTAATTGTGGACTGTGAGATGGAACTAAGGCCAATGTGGATCATGGAAACCTATGTCTGCTGAGACTTTGAAGATTGAGAGGAGACATGTTTGACTTATAAGACCTTGAAGGTCTTATCAGGGTGAACGTGAAGGGATGTTTCCGCTTATGAGCGAATCTTGAACTAGGGAATACTATTTTCAAACAAGGGGTTACTCACTTAAGACAGTGTTGAGGCATAATATTTTCTCTAAGAAGATCATGTGTTTTTGGAACTCTACCTCAAAAGACAATGGACGCATGGTCTCTGAATCTTTTAAGCCACAGTTAGATTAGGTCAGCGCTAATTAAAGAATGGGTAGATAGTGCGCTACTTCTGCTGCTTAAGCAGAGATGACCATCTTGCAGTTGTCAGTATGATCACAAATGCTCCTCCTCCATTTAGAGGGATCATAGGTCAGAGATTCCCATCCAGGGACCTGAACATTTCTTCTTGGTGAAGCAGCAATTTACTGGCACTTTGTTCACAATGTGACCATTTAGTGGAACACTCTGTACTGTCTGCAAGGGTGATCCTGAGCATCCAGGTGCTTGTCACTTTAATGCCGTTCTCTGTCTTTAGCCTCTTATCTTTAGCCTTCTACATTGCTCATGGAACAGCACCTTCTCTTCCATCTATAGTCCAGAGAACACAATAACGATAACAATATCAGGTAACCACTTGTCTTTTTCTCTTCATAAATGTGGATGCACCTTTCTGCTACAAATTAAAATAATTGTTACCTTGACAACATTGGCTGGCCTCTTTTGCAAACATTCCCTTTGTCCTCTCAACCCACCCCTTCTCTGGAATGTAACAAACTTTTTTTCCCCAGTTCGAGTTCTGACAAAAGATCCATGACCCAAAATGTCAAATTTGTTTCTCTTCCCATTGATGCTGCCTCCAGAGCAATATCGAAACAGCACGGAAACAGCCCCTTCAGCCCAAGCCATCTATGCCGACTAATATGCCTTCCTGGGCTAGTCCCATTTGCTTGCATTTGTTCCACATTTCTCCAAACATTTCCTATCCATGTACCTTTAGTTTGGTTTAGTTTAGGGATACAGTGTGGGAACAGGCCCTTCGACCCATTGAGTTCATGCCATCCATTCATTGCGCATTTACATTTTTCTATGTTATCCCACCTTCACATCCCCTCCCTATACATTCAGGGCAATTTACTGAGACCAATTCACCTACAAATCCGTGTGTCTTTAGGATATGGAAGGAAACTGGTGCGCCAAAAGGAAGCCCACGTGATCACAAGGAGAATATGCAACTCCACACAGGTATCAAAGCACCAAAAAGCATTTTGACATTTCCGAACATCATTGTATTCTACCTGCAACATTATTCCACCAACTTCTTGTATAGCTGTAACATGTCTTTCCCTCACATACACACCATCCTGCATGTGAAGATGTTCCCTCTAGCCAATCTTGAATGCCTTTAAATCTTTCCCCCGCAACTGAAACGTATGTCCTGTAGTTTCAGGCTCCCCTTTCCTGGGAAGAGTGGCAATCCATAAAGCCAACCATCAATCATCTTCACTGTAGGGAAACAGTCCTATCCTCTCCAGTCTCTCCTTCTAACTCAAGCCCTCCTCTCCCAGCAACATCCTTGTAAATCCTTTCAGACCCCCCCACCCCTTCTAGGTTAAGCACATCGTTCTGAGAGTATGGCGACCAGATATGCATACCATATTCCACCCACTTCTTGTACAGCTGTAACATGATGTCCCAACTCGTGTACTCAATGCCCAGACTGATAAGGGCAAGCATGCCACCCGTCTTCTTCACCATCTTGTCTATCTGTGTCGCCACATTCAGAAAAACATGTACTATTGCCCCATGCGTCTCTATTTTACAACACTCCACGTTTATCTCTTTATTCCCAATGTTAATGGTGATGCTTTTGAGCCATCCTTGTCTGATGCTCTGTATTCTATCTTTAAACCTCCCTCTCTATTCAACATTTACCTTAAAATCTTTGCCGTAATTTGCAAACTGACTAATCATGCCACCAATATTCTCATCCATATTACTAATAGATATAAAACAAGCAACTGTGATTCCTGTGCCAAACCACTGGGCATCGGCCACCAACCTAAAAAACAACCCTCCGCTAACACCTTTGGTTTCCTTCCACCAAGCCATTTTCAAATCCAATTGGCTAGCTCACACTGGATCCCATTTTATCTAATCATCTTGATTTAGCCTACCATGCAGAATCTTGTCAAAAGCCCTGCTAAAGCCCATATAGACGATACCTACAACCTGATTCTCGTCAATAACCTTGGTCCCGTCATAAAACACTTACAAATTTGAGAGACAGAATCTCCCACACCCAAAGCCAAACTGACTATCTTTAATCAATCCTTGCCTTTCCAACGGCAGACCTGCTGGGAGCTTCCGGCATTTTATGTTTCAGAATCCCATAAATTATTAGGCATGTTTCATATTTTGAGGAGGCTTTGAGAACATCTTTGAATCATTTACTCTGCCCACTCGTTAATCTCTTGCTCCCCCTCTTTGCTCCCTATGTTGATGGTGATGTTTGTTTGATGCTCTGTATTCTATCTTTAAATCTCCCTCTTTATCCAACACTTATCTAATCTGGCCGATCTTTACATTTAGTTTAGTTTATTATTGTCACGTGTACCGAGGTACAGTGAAAAGCTTTTTTTTTGCATAGTATCCAGTTAGTGGACAGACTATACATAATTACAAAGAATGAATAAGTTTATTGGCCAAGTATGGACACATACAAGGAATTTGCCTTGGTGCTCCACTGGCAAGTAACAACACGACATACAGTAAACAATTAAGAATAAAACATAAAACATTAAAACATTAAGAATAAAACATTATAATTTAAACATGTGAATTAAATAAAATACCAGAGCAAAAGGAGGCTACAGATTTTTGGTTATTGAGTGGAACTCAATATGAGTTATTGAGCGTTTTTATGTCTGGCTGTGGCAGCTTTGACAGTCTGGAGTCGCCTTCCAGAGGGAAATGATTCAAAGAGTGAGAGGGGTCAGAGATGATCTTACCCGCTCGCTTCCTTGCCCCTGCAGTGTACAGTTTGTAAATGGGGGGGAAGGTTGCAGCCAATAACCTTCTCAGCTGATCGAACGATTCGCTGCAGCCTCCGGACGTCGTACTTGGTGGCTGAGCCAAACCAGACCATGATGGAGAAGGCAAGGACAGACTCTACAATGTCTGTATAGAATTGGACCATCATTGCCTGTGGCAGATTGTGTTTCCTCAGCTGCTGCAGGAAGTACATCCTCTGTTGGGCCTTTTTGACTGCGGAGTCGATGGTGGCCCCCCATTTAAGGTCTTTGGAGATGATGGTTCCAAGGAACTTAAAAGACAGATGTAACTGTGGTGGTGTTGTTGATGGTGAGTGGGGGGGGGGGAGGCGGAGCTCTCCTTAAGTCTACTATCAATTCTACTGTCTTAAGAGCAAAGAGCTCCAGGTTGTTATAAACAAAGATCCTATAGCAGAGCAAGATAGATCACTCCTGCTAAATGCAATGGGCTGGCATGTATTACGCAACGGAGTGGAACGTGAGCCTTTTTTTCATCCATTTCCGTAACCGGACCGGACCCGACCCGGCTCGCAGTGTAATCAACGTTGCGGGGGAACAGTTTGTGTTAATAAATTTAAATTCTGAAAATAAGGAGAAGATTTTTACCAAATAACTTTTATTTTTACGAGGATGTTTCCGTAACCAGCTTCCGTCTCCGCACTATTATCCTATGGAATCTTTGGTGCGGAGACGGAAGCCGGTTACGGACATGGGGCCTTAAATTACTCATGAATCTGCCCATGACCGTACTACGTCTTTTTCGTCGAGTGGACTATCTTGCTCGCTATAGGATCTTTGGTTACAAAGGCATCAGGACTTCCTGTCTGTAGGCAGATTCCTCCCCCATCCTGGATCGGTCCAATCAGGGTTGTGTCGGCTGATCAGGGTTGTGTCGTTGCTTGGAGTAAATGACCAGTGATTGCTGAGTTTTAGAAATGCCTTTGTGTCAAGGTTCACTATATGCGCCAGTTTCCTGATTAGATAACTGTGACTCTCCAGAAGATTTCCATTGGCTATTACAAGAATGCTGCATTAGTATATAGTATATTATAAGATACCAGCTCAATGGTCTCCAATGCTATCAAAAACTGGGCATTTCAAAATTGGGCATTCAAGCCATCCACAGGGTACGGATACAGTATAAAGGGAATAACATTTAGTGAAAGATAAAGACGAGTAAAGATTGATTAAAGATAGTCCAAGGGTCTCCAATGAGGTAGATGGTAGATCAGGACCGATCTCTAGTTGGTGATAGGATGGTCCGGTTGTATGATCATATTCTTGATATCTCACCATGGCTTGGTTTCTATCTTTATCCAATGTCTTGGGACACCGTTCTGTGTTGAAATATTATATCAGTATTTATGTTGCATAAAAATGACAAACTCAGTGTCTGTTAAAATTAATGTTGCCTCAAGTCTCGAGCTGAAACGTCGCCTATCAATATCCTCCAGAGATGCTGCCTGACTTGTTGAGTTATTCTAGCATTTTGAGTTCTATGCAAGTTACCAACATCTGCCTTCCTTGTGTCCCAGCGATTGATGCCAGACATCCAAATAATCACTATTTCCTATTAAACCCTATTAATTTCCTAAAACTGACCAATCAGAAAATTGTTCTATTATGCTAGAAGGTATCTAAACAGTTTATTAAACATGCAGTAAGGTATAAGCAGAGCATTGGAGAAGATCTCTTGGTGAACATGTGTGGGCTACAGAACAGTCTATTTATGCCTGCAAGATATACAAAGCAGACACCCCAAACATAACAGAACTTCACACAACTAATTTTCTAAATCTATTTATTTCAATTCACTTTGGGTTCAAATCCATTTTGGGTTTTCACATGTTATGTGTAGCCTCCATGTTTAGGAGCTTGTTATTGTGACATTGAGAATAGTATCTTTCAAAATAAACTTTGAGAATGGAGTGATCTTTATACTTACTGATATGAAAGCACACCATGGTTTGCTTCAGTGCTAAAGAATGCTAAACAGGAAAAGGAGAAGTGGTTGCTTGGAGTAAGTGACCAGTGATTGCTGAGTTTTAGAAATGCCTTTGTGTCAAGGTTCACTATATGCGCCAGTTTCCTGATTAGATAACTGTGACTCCAGAAAATTTCCATTGGCTGTTACAAGAATGCTGAATTGGTTTGTAAGATGACAGATAATAGACCAGCTCAATGGTCTCCAAGGCTATCAAAAACTGGGCAATCCTATTATAATTTTAAGCTCCACTATCTGGTCATTAGTGCAGTGATAGTATTGAACCCTCAATGATCAAGTGTCAAATCATTTTATAACATATCTCATCAGAACTAAGAGTCTTCGACCTTAAATATTAACTCGGTTTCTTGTTTCACAGATGTTGCCTGACCTGCTGAGTGTTTCCACATTTTCTCCTTTTAGGGCACATTTGAAGCTTCTGCAGTTTGATTGATTTTCATAGAAATTCATGAAATTTTAATATTTCCAAATTATTTTAAGAAAGGAACAATTTCTATTATCTGCAATACACAGGATTCCAGGACGTCGCTTCACTGCCAGTGAGTTATTTAAGAAGTGTTGTCAGTGTCGACGCATTGGTACTGATTTATTATTGTCAAATTTACCAAGATACAGTGAAATCTTTGTTTTGCATAGATCATACTATATACATGAGTACAGCAGATAGTGCAAAGGAGAAAATAAACAGAGAGCAGACCATAGTGTTGCAATGACAGAAATAAATGCAGATTAAAAAGTGCAAGTGTCGTAACAAGGTAGATTTAAGATCGGGGATACATCCTCAGTTTATGAGATCAGTTCAAGAGTCCGATAATAGCGGGGAAGAAGCTTTCCTTGAATTTGGTGGTGCGTGCATTCAAGCTTTTGTATCTTCCGCCCATTGGGAGAGGAGAGAAGGGCCTGACTGTGGTATGAGTGGTCCTTGATTATATTGGACGCTTTCTCGAGGCAGCTTAAAGTGTAGATGGAGTTGACGGAGGGAGGTGATGGACTGGGCTGCAGTTTCTTGAAGTCTCAAGCTGAACAGTTGCCCAAGCAAGCAATGATGCATAGAGGGAGATGTTGCCTTGATATAATTTTGCGAAGCTCTCTTTTCCCCACTCCATCATGTCATTGTTTGAGATCTGGCCTAACATGGTGCTGCCTTTTGCACACTTATAGATTAAGTTAGAGAATTTGGCTGTGCAGTCTTGATTGGGAAGGGAATATAATAAGAACAAAACATCCTCGGCATAATTGTCAACTATGGTGTTGACAATTGTTGTGGAAGATGTTTCGTCATCTATCCTTGCTGATTGTGGTCTATGAGTCAGAAAGTCAAGGATCCAGTAACGTAGTAGGGCGCTGAGCCATAGGTCCAAGAGTTTGGATATGAAAGTAGATTTGGCAACAATTTATATATAATTAAATCAATAATTAACCTATTAACCAATATATCTTTTGGGATGTTGGAGGAAACCAGAGTTCACAGGAAAAAGCCATGCACTCAAAGAGAGAACACGTCATTAACTTGTGGACCAGACCTATATTTTTTCTTTTCTTAAATACTTATTTTAAATCTAATAGAATTATGTTCACTGACCACAAAGTACCTCCCTACTGACCATCCAGTCACTTGCCCTGCCTCATTTCCTAATAAGGAGGTCCAGTGTTGGCCCCTCTCTGGTAGCCCCAACTACATATTGCATGAGAAAATTCTCCTGAACACATTTAACAAATTCCACCCTATCCAAGCCCTTTACACTATATCACTACCAGTCAATACAAAGTAAATTGAAATGTCCAACGATTTCAATCCTATTATTCTTACTGTGATCTCTCAACATATTTGCTCGTCTAATTCTGGCTGAATATTGGAGGCCTATAGTACAATGCCATCAAAGTGATCACACTCCTTAAGTCTGAGTTCCATGCATTTTGTTTCACCAGACACTCCCCCAGGAATATCCTCTCTAAGTGCTGCCAAGATGTTCCTAATTTTAAAAAAATCACCCTCCTCTCTTACTCTTTCTTCTATCATGCCTGTAGAATCTGTACCCTGGAACTTTGAGCTCCCAGTCCTGCACATCCCTCGGCCATGTTTCAGTAATAGCAATAATATCCTTGTGCCATTTGGTGTATGGAGCATCCTGAAATGCAGTCCATAAGAATTCTGAGAATGAGGTGGGGTAGAGATTGTGGGATTCAATCCCTGAACCCAGGGGTCCAATGTAAGTGAGGAAGATATGTTTGGACTGTTTGGGTGGCACGGTGGCGCAGCGGTAGAGTTGCTTCCTTACAGCACTTGCAGCGCCGGAGACCCGGGTTCGATCCCGACTATGGGTGCTGTCTGTATGGAGTTTGTACGTTTTCCCCCTGGCCACGTGGGTTTTCTCAGGGATTTTCGGTTTCCTCCCGCTCTCCAAAGACGTGCAGGTATGTAGGTTAATTGGCTTGGTGTATATGTAAATTGTCCCTTGTGAATATAGGATAGTGTTAATGTCTGTGGATCGCTGATCTCATTGGGCCGAAGGGCCCGTTTGCGCGCTGTATCTCTAAACTAAACTGTCGCAAAGGAGGTTCAACCTTCTATTTCTGATCTACAAGCAGAACGGTGAAGGCACTTTCTATATTAATTTACCCACCTTTCTTCAGCTGACACATTGTGTGAAGCTTTAGACCTGGTTTTCCAAGATTAAATCTGCAAAACAGCTTACCTAAAATATATAAATAGCCTATGTTTCTTCCTGAATGTGTTGGCTGCCTGTCCTTTTGCCATCTCCACTGAGACTTTGTATGGGTAATTTGGAGACGAGTTGGGATTTGATTTAAAGCAGTTAAAATGTTAACATCTGATCAAAGTTCAGACATCCCATTAAAACCAGGAACCAGAAAGTGCACCAGGATTTTAAATTCAATGCCAAGCTAAGCACAGAGAACAAAATATAACATGGGTTAAGATAGAAATAAAAAGGAGGAACAAAAATAGATTTTCATTTCAAATTCCACACAGTAATTTTAAATGTAAATTTTCAGCAACAAATAGTTTGTTTAGCATTAACATAAATGTAAATTAAATTCATTTATAATCCGAAGGATAGGCCCTGATCTATTTTTTTGCTGTATTTACTGGACATCTCATTTCAACTTACCACCAAGTAATGATCTATCATGTGTCTGAAAACAAACTTGGTGAGATAGTAAAATAGCATGGCTTCCGGAAAAGCAAGGCAGCTTGAACAGCAACATTTCATTTCCACACTTAATTAGACATCTACGGAGAGGGGCACGACTTCCATTTAATTAATATAATTGACTGCAATAGCTTTGTGATTATTTATCCTGCATGCATATGTATGTTGGCTCCTTTTTTAAGATTGGCAGTAATTTGCTTTTATTTTTTTAAATAAAATGTTAAACCCAACACCCCTTCATTTTCCCCTATACTCACCTTGCACAAAAACATGTGGGTATTGTCAGTGTATTCATATTGGATTTCATATTAAAGCAAAACTAATTCTGCTACAACATCCCATCTGTACCTGAAGAAGGGTTTCGACCTGAAACCTTGCCTATTTCCTTCGCTCCATAGATGCTGCCTCTCCCGCTGAGTTTTTCCAGCATTTTTGTCTACCTTCGGTTTTCCAGCATCTGCAGTTCCTTCTTAACAATCTGTACCTTTGCTTGTTTAGGAAACTTCTCAGTTTGTTTAAATATGATTTCCTTTTGTCAATTTATGTTGAAACCCACGCTGATTAACTCTGATCAGTCATGTCCTTTTCTGCATTTATTTCTTAAGTTTCAACAAATAAAATCAGAATTATTGTTTAATATTTTCAGGATGAATCCCGTTCTCGAGTTTTGACACGAGATGCCAGAGTGGCTTGGCTCCTGTCCTTTGACCTAATTGAATTGAATTGAATTGAATGCCTTTATTGTCATTCAGACCTAACGGTCTGAACGAAATTTCGTGCCTGCAGTCATACATACAATCATACAATAATAACCAACAATAAACACAAATTAACACCACCACAGTGAGTCCTCCAAGCACCTCCTCACTGTGGTGGAGGCAAAAACCTTAGGGCTGCAGTCTCTTCCCTCCTCTTCTCCCTCTGCGCTGAGGCGATACCCCACTGGGCGATGGTACAAACAGTCCCGCGGCTCACCGAACCCCGCAAACGGGCCGGCTCAAACACCGCGGCCCGGGGTGGTCGAAGCTGCCGCCCTCCAGTCCAGCGGACGCAGCCGCTGGCCCGCGGCTGAACCCCGGACTCAGGTCACCGCCGCCAGAATGCCGTCCCAGCCACCGGAGCACCGTTCCAGCCCCGAGCCGGATCGCCCTCACGTGAGTGCCGTTCCTCCCTCGAGCTGGGCCGCTCCGACGGGAGCGCCATTCCACCCTCGAGCTGGGCTGCTCCGATGGGAGCGCCATTCCACCCTCGAGCTGGGCCGTTCCGACGAGAGCACCGTTCCAGACCCGAGCCGGGCCGCCCTCACGGGAGCGCCATTCCACCTCGAGCTGGGCCGCCCTCACGGGAGAGTCTCAGTCCCGAGCCGGGCCGCCTTCACGGGAGCGAGCCCAGGGCAAGTCCTGACTGGCTCTGCCTCCGGAGTCTCGAGGCCACCAGCTCCGCCATTAGGCCTCAGCGCAGACAGAGGCAGAGAAGGGGGATACGACAAGAAAAGTCGCATTCCCCCGAAGAGAGAGACAGCAAGCCCCGTTTCAACCCCCCCCCACCCACATAAACCCCCACATAAACACAACCTAAAAACCAAAAACTAACTAGACAAAACGAAAAAAAACAACATAAAAAAGTGAAAACAAACGGACTGCAGGCGAGCCGCAGCCGTTTACCAGCGCCGCCACTTCCGGTGCTTCAGGAACGAGTTGAATTTTGAAAAATCATGGGTAAGTACCTTTCCTGCTTCCTAACACACTGTCACCATTCAAGGGTGGAGCCGGCTTGAATATATCATTTTTAGTGTTAGGTTTTTTTGGCTTTGTTTGTGAATATATTTTTTACTTGACTTTCTAAATTATCATCCAAGACTTTTAAAATTATTTTGTTCTTCAAAATGCCAGCCAGGGCTCAGTGGTGGAGCTCGAGGTTTGAGCCAGAAAGTTGTGAGTCTCAATCCAGGATCCAGAATGCAGGGTTTTGCCAACATTCCAGTGTGATACTGGGAGAGGTCTCCGTTACTGATTGTGTTACCTTTTGGATTACACGATAAACTGAGATTTTAAGGGTTTGTCAAAGACCCCAAGGTGAATAAAATCCAGAGACATTCTCATGCCTTAGGGAATATCCTTTCAGTGACCATCATTGAAACATTGTCTATATGCTTGTTGACTTGCTGTTTACGGTGATTTGCTGAATACAAATCGACAGCCACATTTCCTGCTCTATTACCACTGATTACCTGACAAAATTTACTTAATTGGCTGTAAAGCACCTTGGGACGTCCTGAGGTCATGAAACGCCTATAAATGCAGTGTTTTTTCATTGAATGCAAATTATAGCTGCACCTTTTTTACATACCAGGTTTGCCTATTTTTGAGTGGCCCCATCCTGTGCTAATTTACCTTTCCTTGTATCCAATCCAATCTTCAAATATTTATGATAAACATTTTCAAGCTTAATTTCATGCCTTCTGGTGCTTGGCTGGCTTTGTGTGCCTTTTTGCTTCTGTCTGTAGATATTAAGCAAATAACACTCATTGGCACGGTCTTTTTTATTCAGAGTGGAGGGGTGAGGGCTTCCATTGAAAGTCATTTCCTTGTAGGAACAATGCTAGTCACATGATATTGGTTTGGTCAAAAGGGGAAGTTTTAAACTGAATTTGCACAATAAAGAATTAAAGGAAAGGAAGCCATGAAACAAAAAATACTACTGTAGCTCAGAAATCTTGGCACCATCCTCTTTTTACATAAATAACCCCCCTCCCCCAGCATCTCCCTCTCCCCATCCCCCTTTCCCCCCCACTCTCCCACTACCCCCCCCCCCTCTCCCTCCCCTTTCTCCTCTCTCTTCCACTTCTCTCTCCCTCTCTCTCTCTCACCTTCTCTCCTCACTCTCTCTTCTCTCTCTCTCGCCTCTCCCCCCCTCTCTTTCTCTCTCCCTTTCTCTCCACCCTCTCTACCCCCCTATATCTCTCTCTCTGCCTCTCTCTCACTCTCCCTCCCTCACTCCCATCTCTCTCTCTCTCTCTCTCTCTCTCTCTCTCTCTCTCTCTCTCTCCCTCTCCCCCTCCCCCTCTCCCCCTCTCTCTCTCTCTCTCCCTCTTTCCCCCTCTCTTGCTCTCCCTCTCCCTCTTTCTCTCTCATGGAAGCAACCATTTCCCATTATTCCAATCCAACTGTGACAAAAGGTGTTTTCATAATCCCAGAGGGAGCTTCCCACTGGAAATTCTGTGAGTGCTGCAGGAGGTGCTTATTGAGTCATACCTAGGTGAACCGGTAGTTAATTTAACTTTCTTCCTGCGTTCTTGGTGTGAGCTACTGGGAATCTTCCTCCTTTCATGTATAGAAAGAATAGCAACATTCCTGAAACAGGATGGCAATAATTGACTACATAATCAGAGTTAGGTATACTGATTGAGAGATGAATTATAATCAAAATATTGCCAAATCACCTTCAGTCTGAATAATGCTATGAGATTTTTAGAAACCACCTGAGAGGGCAGATAGTTTAAAATCAAAATAAGGGTTCCAACAGCACAGCGCATCCTAACCACTGTACTCAAATGCCGTGAACAGTTTGTGGTTAAGCTAAAGGATTTCCTGGGAGTTTCCATCGTGGCCTATTCTCATAGAATCACACAGCATGGAAACAGGCCCTTCAGCTGAACTCATCCATGTCGCCCAAGATGTCCCATCTAAAATAACCCTATTTGCCCAAGTTAGGCCCATATCCCTCTAAAGCCTAACCTGTCCACATATCTTATAAAGGTTGGTATTGTACTGGCTTCAACCACGTCCTCTGGTGGCACGGTGGCACGGTGGCATAGTGGTAGAGTAGCTGCCTCCCAGCCCCAGGGGCCCGGGTTCGATCCTGACTATAGATGCTGCCTGTACAGAGTTTGTACGTTCTCCTCATGACATGCGTGGGTTTTCTCCGAGATCTTCGGTTTCCTCCCACACTCCAAAGCCGTGCGAGTTTGTAGGCAATTGGCCTTGGTATTAATGTAAAATTGTCCCCAGTGTGTGTAAGATAGTGTTAGTGTGCGGGAATAGCTGGCCGGTGCGGACTCGGTGGGCCGAAGGGACTGTTTCTGTGCTGTCTCTCTAAAACTAAAGAGAAAACAGTTCACCAATCTCAGGCTCCAATTAAATCTTTCCCTTCTCGCCTTAAACCTATGCTCTCTCTTGATTCCCCGACCCTGGGAAAGAGACTATGTTCATTCACCCTAGCTAACCCCCTTCATGATTCGCCCTATAAGACCACCCCTTAGTTTCCTACATTCCAAGGAATAATGTCACAGCCTGCTCTCTCCCTATAACTCAGGGCCTCGAGTCCTGACAATATCATCATAAATCTTCTTTGTGCTCCTTCCAGTTTAATGGCATCTTTCCCGCAGCAGGATGAGCAATTTCGTCCATGTCGCAAAGCAGACAAAAATCACTCTATATGGTAACCATACCTCCACTTTATTACAGTGGAGGGCATCGAAAGCACATAAGACTGATAAGAAAGAGCAATTCCAAAATGTTCACACAGAGAGTAAGCTAATTTGTAGAACAGTATATCCTTTAGACTTTTGAATCTAAAATATTATGGGAGCTTGTTCGTAAGTGGAAATGTCCAGAAGTTAGTCAGGTGTTCAGAATCCAAGGAAGGCGTGTACTGTATTTTTGAAATCTGCTGTACTATTAACAACCATTTCTCATCAATTTAGATGCCTTCTTTATGAATATCCCCAATATAGTTGCAGATACTAAGCTAATTTTAATTTGTATAAATTCACGTATTTCTGCGGTCTGGAAATGTTGGCATTTCACCAATGCAGAGCTGTTTGCCCTGAGAGAGCTGTTGAACTTGGGTGGATTCATGGATATAGAATGGAATAAGAGTGGAAGCTGCAATGGGAGAGAAATCAAAGCTCAAGCCCGTTGGTGTCAGATTGAGAATTCAGTCCCTGAACCACGTGCCTTGAGAAGACCTGCCCTCTCTTCATGGCTAAAAAGAGAGAGAGGAGGGGAAGAAATAAAAGTGGAACATATGCACCAGGAGGAGGACTATCAGCCCAACATGTCCATGCAAACCAATAATGAGCTAATCCTATTCCCACCTTCTGATATAAGGTTCATGCAGGCGGTCCCCAGATTACAAGAAGGTTTAGTTCCTGAGAATTGTTCTTAAATCAGAAACAAACAAGACAATGTGTGGGAGAAGATCACAGAAATAGCTGGGCGGGAGACCGACCCACTGACCCAGTGAGTGGATGAGCCTGCTCCGTGCTCCCAGCTCTCCTCAGCTCAACACAGCCCCCCCCCCCCCCCCCCCCCCCCCCCCGATGGTTGTGGCCAGAAATAGGTGGGGAGAGAGGGCACTTGGAAATTCTCTGCTCTCACCTGGCAGATGATGACTGCAGCCCCTCGGCAGCTGGCAGATTCATCCACATTCATCCTGCCAGCCTCCCAAATGCTTGCTCGTATGTATGAGGTGGTTGTAAACTGGGCATTTAGAATGCAGGGGGAACCAGTGGCTCAATAAGACATGGCTCTTCCGATACACATTCAGATAGTAATTAAATATCTAAAAGCAAAATATTCAAATGCTCAACAGGTCAGGCTGCATCTGTGGAGAGTAAAAGAAAGTTAATATTTCTTTTTCTTACCCGATTTAGAAAATAGGTCTTTGACTTTCACTCTCTATTTTTATTGCACTGAAGATTTCTGCCTTCTAACTGTTGAGACAATGAGCTCCACTTCCCAACCATTCTTTGAAATTTTCTTCATCGCTCTTCTAATTTCTTAAATCTTAGCCCCTGTCTTTTGAATCGAAGGGAAATAGGCCAGTCCTATTTATACCAGCTAGGCCTTTCATAATTTCATGCACCTCAACTCAATCTTTCTTTAGCCTCCTCTGTTCCAAAGAAAACAAGCAAAGCTTATCCAATATTTACTCATGGCTAGAGTTTGCAAATCCTGGCAACATCCTGTAAATCTTTTGTAACAGCCTTCCACTCACAAAAAACATCTGTCAACTATTACCCTTTGCTTCTTTCCATTGAGCTAAATTTTGATCCAATTTGCTGCTTGCTTTTAGATTCCATGGGCTTTTATTTTTTTGGCCAGCCTGCCATTTGGGACCTTGTCAAAAGACCCCTGCTAGCAAGCATATGATCTAGGAGGAAATGCTAGAGCACGCTTAGGGATTTAGGATCACATTCCTGAGTCAATGTATATCTGTGATAGGGATCAATCTGGGGGAATTGCCTTTGACAACAGCGGCCCTCAGGCCCACCGAGTCTGCGCCGACTAGCGATCCCTGCACACTAACACTATCACACACTGGGGACAATTTACAACTTTACCAAGCAAATGAACTTACAAACCGGTACGTCTTTGTAGTGTGGGAGGAAGCGGAGCACTCGGAGAAACCCCATGGTTGAACGTACAAACTCCGGGTCACGGGTTGAACGTACAAACTCCGTACAGACAGCACCGATAGTCAGGATCGATCCAGGTTCTCTGGCACTGTAAAGCAGCAACTCCACTGCTTTGCCACCGTGCCGCCCAAGTTATTTTGGATTCCCTATTCACCTGAAGAGCGGAGTGCGGAGTGACCTCCTTGGTTACGCTTGTGTTTCTTTAGCCGGTTATTGTTAGGTTAGTGAAAGATAACAACCTAGTTCCAGACTTATTAGACTCCTTGACAACTTTCTTGACAAAGATATTTGGTTTTGAATAGCTATTTTCACTGTGGAATACAATAATCTCCTTATATTTTATAATTCAGCAATAAATAAAAGATTAATATTAAACTAATTCTAACTGTAAATTCAAGGCCATTACTAAAAATACAGTGACCCAGGCAGCTAATCATGCACAAGGAAGTTTAATCCCTTCTTTGTGTTTAAGATATAAAGCTTGGTGCGAGGAGTCAGCTGCTCCAATTCTCAGCTAGTGCAGACCCAGATGGAAAAGCCGCAGAAACTGTAAATGCCCCTGTCCCACTTTGGAAACCTGAACGGAAACTTCTGGAGACTTTGCGCCCCACCCAAGGTTTCCGTGTGGTTCCCGGAGGTTGCAGGTGGTTGCCGGAGATTGCAGGTAGTGGAAGCTGACAGAAACCTCCGGGAACCGCACGGAAACCTTGGGTGGGCGCAAAGTCTCCAGAGGTTTCCGTGCAGGTTTCCTAAGTGGGACAGGGGCATAACTCTCACAAGTGAGGCCCAACCTGCCCACACAAACGGATTTCCTTCTCTCCACAAACTGAAATACTCCATGGGATGTAAATCAAGATGCTAGAAATTTGAACTAAAACCAGGAAATGACGAAACCAATCTGGAGAAGAGAAACAAAATGTAATGTTTCACGTATAAGACCTTTTTCAGAACAGAGAAGCTGGGAACATTTTCATAATGCTTGGATAGGATCATCTTCTGCAGTTCTCCTCCCTATACCTCTTCAAGGTTTCTCCTGTCTTCCCAAGTGTCAATTGCATAGTGAGGTAGACAGACATTTGGCATGCTTCCTTTCATTAGTCTGGGTGCTGAGTCCAGGAGTTCTATAAGACATATAGCCACATTTGGAATATTCTGTACAGTTGGTTGGCATAATCGAGTTGGGCCAAGGAACCGGTTTCCATGTTCAACTCTGCTATCGGAATTATATCATTAAACTGGAATGAATGTAAAAAAAGGTTTATAAAATGTTACCTTTCCTTGGAGTGAAGGAGGCTAAGGGGTAACATTATAGAGGTTTATAAAATCAAGAGGGGTAAGATGAATAGATGCACTTGTTTCCCCCATGACAGGGGACTCTAAAAATGAAGGGCATAGATTTAATGTGTCGGAAGGAACTGCGGATGCTGGCTGGTTTAAACCGAAGATCTCCCTCTCCCCTGACATCAGTCTGAAGAAGGGTCTCGACCTGAAACGTTACCCATACTTCTCTCAAGAGATGCTGCCTGGCCCGCTGAGTTACTCCAGCATTTTGTATCTATCTTGGGCATAGATTTAAGGTGAGAGGGAAAAGATTTAAAAAGGATCTGACTGAGGGCAGTTTTCTCACACAGGGCACGGTGCATATATGGATTGAGCAGCCAGAGGAAGTGGGAGAGGCAGATACAATGATGACATTTTAACAACACTCGGCCAATGGTTAGGTACATAGATAGGAAAGGTTTGGATTGACACGGGCCAGACACAGCAAACAATTGCGGCTAACTATATTAGCATCTTGGTTGGCGTGAACGAGTTGGGCCGAAGAACCTGTTCTATATGAATGTGTTCTAATTGTTCTGTTGTAGATAGTCCTGCTATTTCTAACCCTGTATGACGAAGCTTGCGCTAATCTCTTTCCAGCTGATTAACTCTGAGCTGGCATGATTCATGACAGAGACATTTGCAACGTGTTTATCCACAATTGCCTCACTGTCCACTTATTCCCACATTCTGCAGTCCAAGCATTCTCCATGTGCCATTATTATCTGTGATATTCTTATTCACTGCTACATTGCTCGTCAGAGCAAACAAATGTATTAGTTTCTCCATGACCAACTGGCAGCAATTTGCCAGGGTAATATACATAGCGCAAAGTGGGATTACCGGAGGTACTTACACGTTGTATAATTCATTCAAATTAAGATGTCTGTCAGCAGAAACATAGAAACTAGAAACATAGAAACATAGAAAATAGATATAGGAGTAGGCCATTCGGCCCTTCGAGCCAGCACCGTCCTTCAATATGGTCATGGCTGATCATCCAAAATCAATACCTCGTTCCGTCTTTCTCCCCATATCCCTTGATTCCTTTAGCCCCAAGGGCTAAACAACTCTCTCTTGAAAACATCCATTGAATTGGCCTCCACTGCCTTCTGTGGCAGAGAATTCCACAGATTCACAACTCTCTGGGTGAAAATGTGTTTCCTCATCTCAGTCCTAAATGGCCTATCCCTTATTCTTAAACTGTGACCCCTGCTTCTGGGCTCCCCAACATTGGGAACAATTTTTCTGCATCTAGCCTGTCCAATCCATTAAGAATTTTATGTTTCTATAAGATAGCCTCTCATCCTTCTAAATTCCAGTGAATATATGCACAGTCGACCCATTCTTTCATCATATGTCAGTCCTGCCATCCCGGGAATTAACCTGGCGAACCTACGCTGCACTCCCTCAATAGCAAGAATTAGGAGAACAAAACTGCACACAATACTCCAGGTGTGGTCTCACCAACTACAGTGGGACCTCCTTGCTCCTAAACCTAAATCCTCTCACAATGAAGGCCAACATGCCACTAGCTTTCTTCATTGATTGCTGTACTGGATGCTTCCTTTCAGTGACTGATGTACAATAACTCATTGCACCTCCCCTTTTCCTAATCTAACACCATTCAGATAATAATCTGCCTTCTTGTTCTCAAAAGTCAAAGTATCCTTTATTGTCATTTAGACATTTCGGTCTGAACTGAATTTCTTGCCACCAAAGTGGATAACGTCACATTTATCCACATTATACTGCATCTGCCATGCATCTGCCCACTCACCCAACCTGCCCAAGTCAGCCTGCAGCCTCATGGCATGCTCCTTGCAGCTCACACTGCCACCCCACTTGTGTCAACTACAAACTTGGATATGTTACATTTAATTCACTCATCTAAATCGAGCAAATTAGAGCAGTGAAGATAATTACCTTCTGTGTGGAGCAAAGCCAAGGCTTGTAGCATGATATTGGATTGTTACTTCCCTACCAATCACTCTGAAGCCTTCATTGTAAGCCCGTACACTGAAAAATAATTTTCTGGGTGTCTTATGGCTGTCCTCCAAAGATTTTCCCAAGCCTGCGGCTGAGCTAGAACGTGTAAGTAGGTGTGTTAATGTGCCAAGATAACTACTGAGACCTCATGGCATGTTGAAGTTGTATCTGGATGCCTCAAACATTTTCAAAGTTGTGATTGTACGCTGCACAGCTTTGCTTTATGAAGAAGCCTCATCACGGAAACTGCAAATGAGAAAGAGATCTCCCCAAGGAGAAACAAATGATCAAATGTAACAACAGTTGCCTGATAACGATATAAATGTATCATGGAGCTGAAATGGACATTTGTGTAATCATCAGTACTCATAAATACTTGTTAAACGCTTTAATAGTCCTCGGCCTTTCCTCCATATAAAGGTGCCATCAAGCACAGACACTTTCAAAGTGACTTTGTGCAATAGCAAAAAGCTCCTTTCATGTCAGGTGAAGAAGGGTTTCAGCCCGAAACGTCACCTATTCCCTTTGCTCCATAGATGCTGCTGCACCCGCTGAGTTTCTCCAGCATTTTTGTGTACCTTTGACCAAACTCTTTGTTGTGATAGTGAGGAGATTTCATAATGATATTGAACTGCTGTCATGTTGGACACAGCAATGACAGATGGAGTCTTATTCTGACACGTGCGAGTCGATGCATTTTGGGAGATCTAATAAAGGTTGTACATATACCATGAATGGCGCAGCCTTAGGAAGTACTGAGTAAATGGACCATGGTGTACGCCTTTAGATCTCTAAAGTACAGAAAAACAAGTTCTACAGGATGTTTGTCTTCATTAGCTAGGGAATAGAACATAAGAGCATGGAGGTCATGTGACAAAGTTATAAAACTTTGGTTTTGGCACAGCTGGGGTATTGTGTGAAGATCTGTCACCATATTATAAGAATGATATGAATGCACTGCAGAGGAGATGCCCCAGGGTTTTGCCTGGGATGGTACATTTCATGTATGAGGAGAGACTGGATAGATTGGGTTTATTTTCCTAGGAGTGGAGGAAATAGGGGCAACAAAATGATGAAGGAATGGGTGACGTTTTGGGTCGAGACCCTTCTTCAGACTGATGTCGGGAGGGGGCGGGACAAAGATAGAATGTGGGTGGAGACAGTAAGACTAGTGGGAGAACTGGGAAGGGGAAGGGGATGGAGAGAGAAAGCAATGGCTATCTGAAGTTAGAGAAGTCAATGTTCATACCGCTGGGGTGTAAGCTACCCAAGTGAAATATGAGGTGCTGTTCCTCCAATTTGCACTGGGCCTCACTCTGACAATGGAGGAGGCCCAGGACAGAAAGGTCAGATTGGGAATGGGAGGGGGAGTTGAAGTGTTGAGCCACTGGGAGATCTGGTAGGTTAAGATGGACTGAGCGGAGGTGTTCAGTGAAGCGATCGCCGAGCCTGCGCTTGGTCTCGCCGATGTAGAGACGTTGACATCTGGGGGAACAGTGGATACAGTAGATGAGGTTGGGGGAGGTGCAAGTGAACCTCTGCCTCACCTGGATAGACTGTTTGGGTCCTTGGATGCAGTCGAGGGGGGAGGTAAAGGGACAGGTGTTGCATCTCCTCCAGTTGCAGGGGAAAGTACCTGGGGAGGGGGTGGTTTGGGTGGGAAGGGACGAGTTGACCAGGGAGTTTCAGAGGGAACGGTCTCTGCGAAAAGCAGAAAGGGGTGGAGATGGGAAGATGTGGCCAGTAGTGGGATCCCGTCTCCCATTCCTTCTCTCCAGAGATGCTGCCTCACCCGCTGAGTTACTCCAGCATTTTGTGTCTACCTTCGATTTAAACCAGCATCTGCAGTTCTTTCTTACACAAAATGATGAGGGGTATGGATAATGGGTATTGTGACCATAAGACATAGGAGCAGGCATATCGGCATTAAACCAGGAGCAGCACAGTAGCGCAGCGGTAGAGTTGATGTCTAACAGTGCCAGATACCAACTATGGGTAATATCTGTACGGAGTTTGTACATTCTCCCTGCGACCGTGTGGGTTTTCCCCGGGTGCTCCAGTTTCCTCCCACACTCCAAAGACGTACAGGGTTTGCAGGTTAATTGACTTCAGTTTGAATCAATTGGCTTCCACAACAAAGATGGTTAAAACCAGAGGGCACAGGTTTGTGATGAACAGTAAGAGGTTTGGAGGGAATCTGAGGACAAAATAAATCACCCACAAATGGTTGGAATCTGAAAGGCACTGTCTGAAAAGGTGCTGGAGGCAGCATTTAGGATACAACTGGACGGGCACTGGAATCACCAATGCATGGAAGGCTATGGACCGAGTACTGGTAAATGTGATAAGTATAGCTGAGTACTTGATGGTTGGCATTAATATAGTGAACCAAAGGGTTTGTTTCTGTGTTGTATAACTCAATGACTCTCATGGTAGACACAAAATATTGGAGTAACTCAGCGGGACAGGCAGCATCTGTCCTGAGGTATCATGAGATGTTGCCTGTCCCACTGAGTTATTCCAGCATTTTGTGTCTACCTTCGATTTAAACCAGCATCTGCAGTTCTTTCCTACACTCAATGACTCTCATAATCATGAATGTCCCCATTGAATAACTGATCATTCTTTGCTATTTCCTGGGAAATGAGGCTTAAACTATATATAATGCCGAACCTTCCAAATTTGATATCATTTTCTTATATATTTTTTACACTGTTTTGATATTGCTTCAAAGTAAGTGAACATATATACTGTATATATTTAGAATATATATTAACGATTTAGACGGAGGAATTAAATGTATCATCTCCAAGTTTGTGGATGACACAAAGCTGGGTGGCAGTGTGAGCTGCAAGGAGGATGCTATGAGGCTGCAGGGTGACTTGGACAGGTTGGTGAGTGGGCAGATGCAGTATAATGTGGATAAATGTGAGGTTATCCACTTTGGTGGCAGAAACAAGAAGGCAGATTATTATCTGAATGGTGTCAGATTAGGAAAAGGGGAGGTGCAACTAGAGCTGGGTGTGCTTGTACATCAGTCACTGAAAGTAAGTGTGCAGGTACAGCAGGCAGTGAAGAAAGCAAATGGCATGTTGGCCTACATAGCTAGAGGATTTGAGTATAGGAGCAGGGAGGTCCTAGTGCAGTTGTACAGGGCCTTGGTGAGACCGCACCTGGAGTATTGTGTGCAGTTTTGGTCTCCTAATTTGAGGACGGCCATACTTGCTATTGAGGGAATGAAGCGTAGGTTCACCAGGTTAATTCCCAGGATGGCAGGACTGACATATGATGAAAGAATGGATCGACTGTGCTTATATTCACTGGAATTTAGAAGGATGAGAGGGTATCTTATAGAAACATATAACATTCGTAAGGGGTTGGACAGGCTAGAAGCAGGAAAAATGTTCCCAATGTTGGGGGAGTCCAGAAGCAGTTTAAGAATAAGGGATAGGCCATTTAGGACTGAGATGAGGAAGACATTTTCACATAATGTCACAAAAGTCAGTGAAGGCCAATTCACTGGACGTTTTCAATAGAGAGTTAGATATAGCTCTTAAGGCTAAAGGAATCAAAGGATATGGGGAGAGAGCAGGAACGGGGTACTGATTTTGGATGATTAGCCATGATCATATTGAATGGCAGTGCTGGTTTGAAGGGCCGAATGGCCTACTCCTGCACCTATTTTCTCTGCTTCAATGAACTTTCAATATACCTTGTGTAATCATTTCCTTTGCTTTCCATCCCATCCTTTCAATAATGGATTTTCATGTTTTGTTTTCTTTCATTTTTTGCAAGGTTTTATTACCTGATTTGCTCCTCTTCATAATTTGTGCATTTAAAATCTCCAAAAGCTCATCCCTCCACACCCATTTGACACTTATTTCCAAGGAGTGTGTTGCTTTTGTGGTATCAGTGCAAATTAATTCACGCTGATCACCATTTTGTGCACATTTTTAAACACAGCTTGCTTTAATATGCATTTATGACTGGGTATATACATGCACAGAGTGCTTACTCCCCATGTTTGAAATGTGAATGCATTGCAAGGTATGGATGTTGGAATGCTTTCTGAGCAAAGCCTGGGGATTTAAGGAGCACTCTGGTACTCCAGTGCAACATAGAGGTCACTTTAGGAGTCAGATTTGTTTCAATCAATCCATTCTGCAATTGAAAGATCCTTATTTTTCCTGCACTATGTGATCACAAAGACTTTAGAAAAAAAATATTTGCGGGCTGTATGGCCCCTACTCCAACATTTAATGAAATTGTGGCTGATTCTTTATCTGAAGACTCTATTCATATTGAATACCCCGATATATTGATTTCCTGAATGTCCTAAAATCATGCAAGAAATAGAATCAGTATTCCAAGCCACTAACTCACCTTTTGCTGCTGAACATCTTTCAGAGGAAGTGTTCAAGAAGGAACTGCAGATGCTGTAAAATCGAAGGTACACAAAAATGCTGGAGAAACTCAGCGGGTGCAGCAGCATCTACGGAGCGAAGGAAATAGGTAATGTTTCGGGCCGAAACCCTTCTTCAGACTTTCAGAGGAAGGTTGTGTTGCTTGCCACTATAAAGCAATCTCATATTCTCATATTCTATAGAGGCACTCACATCATTTCATTAACAGCACCTCTCTACGCATCTGTTGGTTGGACAGACTGATGAGAAATGGGCCTTTGATGCGCTGCAGAACAGATTTTCTTTTGTGATGTAGAGTGTTTTGCACTGCTGTGTGCTTTTGATTCCTGCAGCAGATTTATGTAGTGCTTCCCACCCTTTCCCCATTGTAACCCACAATACTTACCCTGAATGGGACCCATTCCAATCAGATCTGATACTGGGATTCACAGTGTAAATTTAATATTTAACTTGGGCCTCAGAATAGGAAATACGACAATTCAAAAATTATATCTTTATAGTGATTTTCAAATTTTATATTTTACAAAGTGCTCAATCTTTAGCCTTTGAGGGATGAGAATTCTGGTATTGTAACAGTGTGTGTGCTCCCATGATTTGTTTTTTTTTAGGGAGAGATTAACTTCAATACCCTGCCAATTAAGAATAAGGGGTAGGCCATTTAGGACTGAGATGAGAAAAATCTTCTTCACTCAGAGAGTTGTGAATCTGTGGAATTTTCTGCCACAGAAGGCAATGGAGGCCAATTCACTGCATGTTTTCAAGAGAGTTAGATATAGCTCTTAGGGCTAAAGGAATCAAGGGATATGGGGAAAATACAGGAATGGGGCATGATTTTAGATGATCAGCCATGATCATATTGAATGGAGGTGCTGGCTCGAAGGTCTTAATAGCCTACTCTTGCACCTATTTTTCTATGTTTCAATCTGGCTTTTCTAGTGATACATTTGGATAACAAAATTACCGCAGAATTGTGTCCAGTCTCTTAGTCTTGTTTAATCAATACCACTAAAAGCAGTCATCATTTACCCCTAAAAATGCAGAATCATTGCTTTGATTCATGTAACTGTGGTTATTCTAACATGAAATAATGGTACAAACAACTGATTTTTTTTTGCTGTGTCAAACAATAATCTATGCACAAGTGCTAATAATGTGTAATACAAAGTGCGATAAATTTATTGTTAAGAGGCATAGAGCCAATGTCCAATAGCTTTATTGACTGAAGGTGCTCAAAATTAAAAACACTTATTGGCCCATTATTCAATTACAACAACTGTTCACAAAGCTCCTTTAATGCAGCTTCATCTACAGCTTCCTCTGGCAGCTCGTTCCATATACCCACCGCTCTCTGTGTGAATAGGTAGCCCACCAACCCCCTTTTAAATCTTTCCCCATTTCCTTAGATTTATGTGCCTCTAGTTTTAGACTTCCCTACATCAGAAAAAGACTGTTACCATCTATCTTATCTTCGGCTCTGATTATATAATATACCTCTTTAAGATCATCCCAAAGCCTCCTGCACTCCAGTGAAAATAAGCCCTAGCCTATCTCGCCTCTCCTTTGAACTCAAGGCTTCTCATATCTAGCTCCTGCCAATTCCATTCTTCAGGTGAAACACAGGAAGAAGCAAAGAGGTCTGCCGTGTGGAAACAAGAACATGCAAATAGATTTCCCATTAAGCCATCAATAGAATTTTAATTATCTGCTCCACCATATCTTTGCTGCTTTGGCCGAAAGAGGTTTCAGCTGTTGCCACTTTTCCATTACATGAATCGGGGACACAACATCACCTCATTTGTACTAAAGTGCTACCAGCACAGACAGCAGCACTTTATGGGCCTTCATTTATCAAGGTTAGCAGTGTGGATCTTGCACCTATTTTATTGAATATCCAACTATTTTTAATATTATTACATTGAATAGAATATTGGGATTGTTTAATTGTTTCCAAGATTTTTACACCTCTATTTCATTTTATGGTTACTCAAAAGATTGGATGCCATTCAGATAAGTCACTTTGGCATAATTTTATTTTCCTCGTCTCACAACTTAGGGTTATATAAAACCCTATAGCTTTAAAAAAAAAAAATACTGCTTTGTTGAAGTTATTAAGTTTTCTTCGGTAATTAAAGTAATGAGAGAAATGCCAGCTCAGCTTTTTTTAGTGTTGTCAGATGGTGGTGCACGTCAAACGCTGTGATGATGATATTTGTTTTTTAACCTTGAGTAATCACTTGGAGGATTATACATGTAGGAAGGAACTGGAGATGCTGGTTTACCCCGAAGATAGATACAAAATGCTGGAGTAAGTTCTGAAGAAGGGTCTCGACCCGAAACGTCACCCATTCCTTCTATCCAGAGAAGCTGCCTGTCCCGCTGAGTTACTCCAGCATTTTGCATCTATCACCAGGTCGACTACATCAGAGGTAAACATCTTCATGATACACTACTGCATTAAACTCATATATTTGGTAGAAGTTAGATCATACTAAAGTGTTGTACATCTCTGAATTTAATTATTTCACAATGGAGGATGTGCCTTCAGCTATGAACATGATAAGCTCTGAAAGTCCCTCTCAGAAGCTCTCTCTCTTTATTTAAAACTGCTTCATGAACCAGATTTTTGGTCATTTGCTCTTTTATTTTCTTGTGCAGCTCAGGTCATTTTTCTGTGTCATAATATTCCAATGAAACACCGCAGGCCGTCTTTCCCACAATAAAGGAGCCATGGAAATGAAAGTTATTTTTAGCTCTCCAAATGGCTGGGAAGACATTAGAGATTATATTTATAAAAGATAAAAATAGAGCAGTTTCATCCTTTTTGGCTGGGAGCTTCAGTATCATTCTGTAATTCACTGTGATGCTAAGTCAGCATCAGATTTGGGCATCACAAAGATGTCTACTGCTCACTCTGCCTTCACCCAAAGGAGGGAATATTCACACGCATTATTCAAAACGTCATGTTATTTCAAATTTACAATATAACGCCCCCTTTACACTGGCAACACGGTGACCCAGCTGGTAGAGCTGCTGCCTCAGCACCAGAGAGAGACCTGAGTTTAATCTTGAGCTCCATGTTTACATTCTCCCTGTGACCACATGGATTTCCACCAAGTGCTCAGGTTTCCTCCCACATCTCAGACAAGTGAGTTTATAGGTTAATTGGCCTCCCTCAATTGCTCCTTGTGTGTAGGGAATGGATCCGAAAGTGGGATAACATAGCCGCAACATCGCCTATTCCCTCTCACCAAAGATGCTGCCTGACCTGCTGAGTTGCTCCAGCTTTTTTGTGTCAGTCTTCAGTTTAAACCAGCATCTGCAGTTCCTACACATAGAACTAATGCGAACGGGTGATTGTGGTTGGCGTGGACTTGATGGGCCAAAGGGCCTATTTCTATGCTGTATCTTTCAATCAGTTAATCGTTCAATTGTGCAACAGAAATTATAGAACACAAAACAAAAACAATGTAAATCTGAATGAAGATATAGATATTTTTGTAATCAAATATAGTGGGGATGAACATCATTCCAACCCACAAAACAAATGGACAGATGTGTAGACAGATTAAGTGAACATTAAATATAACCTCTTAAGAGGATTTGAAAACAGTAATCCAAATATAAAGGTAGATTACATTTAATTGGTGCAATGAGAATTCAAATACATATTTTATTTTCACTTTTATGTGGTATCCAGATTACAACTAATTCTGAGATTATTTGCAGGATTTAAAATGTTCAATTATATTAATTATGAGAAAGGATTAGTAAAATAATGAGTTCGACTCAATTATTTCAACCATCAAAGCATAATCCTTTGGAAGAATGATTGTCAAATGGTGACATGAATTTCTTCATAAGACTTTCTCACCATCTAAGTTTTAAAAAAAAATAATATGAACTCCAAGTTATTGCCATATTAAATTTAGATTTATCAAGCACCTGTGTAAAGGCCTTGAAGTTTTATAAGTGTAAGCTTTTATTGTAAATATGATAATGTTACTTCAAGCTAAGGCTAGATTTACAAGTCTCGCTACCAGTATCTTCATTTTAGATAACATTAATCAGGGTGGAATAGAGGAGCATTTTTAGAAAGGTTAACAGAAAGATGGAAGATAAGCTGAGGTCAAATACTACCATTCACACAAGGATATTCTCCTGGTTAATCAAGAACAAATTACATTTATTATAATACCCACAATGTAGTAAAATGTCTGAGAGCACTTCATGGAATTGGAATCAAATAAACTCTGCCAGAGCCACCTATGGACATATTCTAACATTTTGGTCAAATGTTTTAAGGAGTACCTTATAGAAGGAAAGAGATACAAAGTCAGAGATGTTTTGGGAGGAAATTCCCAAGTTTAGCACCAGGCTGCTGAAGGCGAGACCACCAGTAACCGTGCCATGATGACTGGATAAGCACAAGCAGTTATGAATGTAGAGTTCTAAGAAGTTTATAGGGCTGTGAAGGTTACAGAGATAGAAAGGATTGGAGCCATGGAAGAATTTCAACAGAAGGGTGAGAATTTGAAATTTGAGACATTGAGACATTACTAGTTGGGGTGGTACAGTGGTAGAGTTGCTGCCTTATGCCTCTGTCCCACTTAGGAAACCTGAAACGAAACCTCTGGAGACTTTGCGCCCCACCCAATGTTTCTGTGCGGTTCCCGGAGGTTTTTGTCAGTCTCCCTACCTGCTTCCACTACCTGCAACCACCTGCAACCTCCGGGAACCGCACGGAAACCTTGGGTGGGGCACAAAGTCTCCAGAGGTTTCCATTCAGGTTTCCTAAGTGGGACAGGTGCATAACAGCGCCAAAGACCTGGTTCGATCCTGACTATGGGTGCTGCCTGTACGGAGTTTGTACATTTTCCCTGTGACCACATGGTTTTCTCTGGATGCTCCGGTTTCCTCACACACTCCAAAGATGTACAGGTTTGTAGCCTAATTGGCTTCTGTAAATTGTAAAATTGTCCCTTGTGTGTAGGATAGCGTTAGTGTATGTGGTGATTGCTGGTCGGCGCAGACTTGGTGAGCCGAAGAGCCTGCTTCGGCGCTGCATCTCTAAAGTGTAATGACTGTTCCAAGAGGGTATTCTAGGTTAGCAATTCCAGTGATGACGGATGAATGGAATATAGGTAAATAATAGAATGAGCAACAGAGTTTTGGATGGACTGATTAAGGCTGAGAACAAGATGAGGGACCAGACAGAAAATGGTTGGAATAATTGAGTTAGAAGTTGCTAATGTATTCAATAACAAAAATATTGAGCTAGGAGTGAAGGCAGGTAATGTCAGGGTGGTGGAAGTTGGTGTCTCTGGTGATGCACAAATGATGGGTTTGGAAGCCCAGCTTGAATCCAATAGGATTTTCAGTTTGCAAAGAGTTTAGTTCAGCCTCCATCAAGGAGGGGAATGCATTCAGTAGTGAAGGAATGCATTTTCTGGCAGCAGCGAAATACATTGCTTCAATCTTCATAATGTTTTATTGGAAGAAATGTCAGTACAGGCTGTTGGACAAGTACCATGAAAAGATTAACGGCATTGGTAAAGTCAAAATAGGTCATGGTGAGGTAAAGGCTGATATTATCTTAATAATCTTGGGACCCTAAAAGTACTTCAAGTTCAAGTGAGTTTATTGTCATGTATCCCTGTATAGAACAATGAAATTCTTGCTTTGCTTCAGCACACAGAACATAGTAGGCATTCACTACGAAACAGATAAGTGTGTCCATATACCGTAATATAAATATCTACACATGAATAAATAAGCTGATATAGTGCAAATAACAGAAAATGGTTATTAATAATCAGGGTTTTGTCTGAGCCAGGTTTAATAGCCTGATGGCTGTGGGGAAGTAGCTATTCCTGAACCTGGTTGTTGCAGTCTTCAGGCTCCTGTACCTTCTACCTGAAGGTAGCAGGGAGATGAGTGTGTGGCCAGGATGGTGTGGGTCTTTGATGATACTGCCATCCTTTTTGAGGCAGCGACTGCGATAAATCCCCTCAATGGAAGGAAGGTCAGAGCTGATGATGGACTGGGCAGTGTTTACTACTTTTTGTAGTCTTTTCCTCTCCAGGGCGCTCAAGTTGCCGAACCAAGCCACGATGCATCCAGTCAGCATGCTCTCTACTGTGCACCTGTAGAAGTTAGAGAGAGTCTTCCTTGACAAACCGACTCTCCATAATCTTCTCAGGAAGTAGAGGCACTGATGAGCTTTCCTGATAATTGCATTAGTGTTCTCGGACCAGGAAAGATCTTCAGAGATGTGCACGCCCAGATGATACATAGAAACATAGAAAATAGGTGCAGTAGTAGGCCATTCGGCCCTTCGAGCCTGCATCGCCATTCAATATGATCATGGCTTACAAGATAAGATACAAGATACATTTAATTGTCATTTGGACCCCTTGAGGTCCAAACGAAATGCCATTTCTTATGCCGTGGCTTATCATCCAACTCGGTATCCTGTACCTGCCTTCTCTCCATACCCCCTGATCCCTTTAGCCACAAGGGCCACATCTAACTCCCTCTTAAATATAGCCAATGAACTGGCCTCAACTACCTTCTGTGGCAGAGAATTCCAGAGATTCACCACTCTCTGTGTGAAAAATGTTTTCCTCATCTCGGCCCTAAAAGATTTCCCCCTTATCCTTAAATTGTGACCCCTTGTTCTGGAAGGACCGCCATATTGAAGAGAAACACAAGAGAGTAAAGTTCTTGGAGGAATAAAGAAGTAATGGTTGTTGATCAGAAAGATGTTATTGCTGAATATATTTTTAGTTACGCCTTCCCAGAGAGAATTATATGTAGAGTTTATCAACTTAGATCTTCATTTACTCAAAGAACCTACTTAGCTGATTTTTGTCACATACTCATTGAATGCTCTAACATTAGATCTTAGTGTCAAAACATGTGCTGGGGTCAATAAATCAACCAAAATAGTTGAAAGCAATAAGTTTTATTTGCCCACCCAAAATATTTTCTAGCATTAAAATTGTTGTGACTTTGTGAACCAAGTCACGCAGAGTCTGAAGCTGAATGATGTAAAAGTCTTTATTCGTCGAGGGAAACGGATATTCTCTTGGAGACCCACTCAGTAGAACATCAAGTTTATATATGTTTAAAACGCAAGGACAACAATAAACGATTAACTACAGTTTGCACAACTATAATTATTTATTATTCTTTAACATTTTGAGTACTGACAGGTAATTTTGCATGATTCCATATTTACAATGAAAGTTCATACACCGTACATATGGGTGTTCTAAAAACGTATAAGGACGGAGAAACCAGACAAGTCTGAAGAAGGGTTTGACCCAAACCTCATCTATTCTTTTTCTCCGGAGATGCTGCCTGACCTACTGAGTTACTCCAGCATTTTATTGTCTATCTTCAGTATAAACCAGCATCTGCAGTTCCTTCTTACACCCAAAGTTAGTATTGTGAGTACTGACTTTCTTGAGTATACAATACCTCAATTATTGATAAATAAACAAATATGCCTATGACCAGGCATGATGTGCCAAGTGCCAAATAAGTCTGGTCTGGAAGCTTCCTGCATTTCTTTCACAATAATGTGAAATACCTTAAACTGAAGATTTTGGTGTGATGTAGGCCTGTTAACATAACCTATTGTCTGAAGAAGGGTTTCGACCCTAAACACCACCCCTTCCTTCTATCCAGAGACGCTGTTTGTCCTGCTGAGTTACTCCAGCATTTTATGTCTATCTTCGATGTAAATCAGCATCTGACGTTCCTTCCTACCCATTGTCTTATGTTTGGCTGATGCATATGGCAACGAGTCATGGTCATGTGAGGAGACAGCCTGTCTGTTTGCAAAGTTGCAATTAGAATTTTAAACTGGTTACCTCATTCAATGTACATTAGAACAGATATTCTGGGGACTGGTTCTTGTTTTTAATTCATTGCTGTTGCGTCAGCATAATTTTATAACCTCTGAATAAATCCCCTAATAAAGCAATAGTTAACAACGCTGAAACAACTATTCCGATGGTGGGTGCAAAGCATAGACACAGTCGTGTTTATCATTGTTTCATGGCTTTGAATGTTTGCAGCCATGACTTGTGTTTGTCCAGTGGGACCAAAGGGAGGTAATTCTCCAGCCCACATTAATCTGTTGCAAGGTTGCAAGGTTGCAAGGTGGCCATTTGCTTCTCAACTGTCAGCAAGTTAGAATTTTACCCTAAATTTTCATTCCGATGTAACTAAACAATAAATATAAAACATATTTGCCATAAGTAATATCAATTTGTTCTGATGACATTTGTCACTTATTTTATTCTCAATGGTAATGGAAAGATATGCTGTGCCCAAGGCTATCTTCCAGCCCTGTGAAAACATTTCCTTATAGGCTGGTTGCCGAGGGTATGACCTTCCCTTTATTTATAATCTGCAGTAAATTAACCCTGGTAATCTTTAAACTTAACATCGCACTGCCTATAATTTATGATTATGAATTTTTACCTTTAAGTTGTCCAGGTCTACATCCCTTTGTAAACCGAATACTGCAGGGGCTGGAAAGGGGAAAATATTAAAATTAGCTAAATTAGCTCAGTAGGATTTACTTTGTACTAGATTTTGCTAATCCTTCTGGTATGTGTGTTTCATTTTCTCTTCCCCTTTTCTGCGTCACTCTTCAAGCATAGGTTGATAGAGAAGGCTTTCATTTTTGCACATTTGTTAAACTTACCATCAGTATTATTTCAATATGTTATTGACATTTGTACAGTATCTTACAAGTCAAGTCAAGTTTATTTGTCACATACACATACGGGATGTGCAGTGAAATGAAAGTGGCAATGCTCGCAGACTTTTGTGCAAAAGACAAACAACAAAACAACCAAACAAATTATAAACACAATCATAACACACATATTCTTTTACATAATAAATAATGGAAGGAAAAACGTTCAGTAGAGTTAGTCCCTGGTGAGATAGGCGTTTACAGTCCAAATTGCCTCTGGGAAGAAACTCCTTCTCAACCTCTCCGTTCTCACCGCATGGCAACGGAGGCGTTTGCCTGACCGTAGCAGCTGGAACAGTCCGTTGCAGGAGTGGAAGGGGTCTCCCATGATTTTATTTGCTCTGGAGTTGCACCTCCTGTTAGATAGATAAATAGATAGAATTTTATTTGCCACACAACCAGGGTCGGTGGTAATTGGGTTGCCAGCAGCGGTACAGTAATAAAGAACACACAACCACAATAAACATTTTACACAAACATCCCCCACAGCATTCATCACTGTGGTGGAAGGCACAGAGCTTGGTCAGACCTCCTCCATTTTCCCCCGTGGTCGGGACCTCCACCTCCGCAGCCGTTGCTGCGGGCGTCCAGATGGTAAGGGACAAAGTCAAAGTCAAGGTAAGTCCAGGATCGGCTCTTCCCCACCGGAGACCGCGGCTTCAGGCTGGTGTAGGCCGCAGGCCGGCGGTCGAAGATTTAAGGTTCCCGCCGCGCCGCAGCAAGAAGCACCGCAGACCGCAGGGCCGATGGTCGAAGCTCCCCTCCAGGGGTGATGGTAAGTCCATGCCGGCCCCGCGGTAGAAGTTGGCCGCGGGCCGGCAGTGATGGCTTCTTCTTCCCCCGGGTCCCCCACGAGGGATCCCGGGCTGTAGACGCCGCACCAGCTGGAGTTCTGCAGACCGCGACTTCAGGCTGCCGGCAGCCCCGGGCCAGCGAAACGGAGCGCTGTTGTATAGTTCCTGCAGGGGGGCGAGTGAAGTTCCCATAGTGCGTTCGGCCAAACGCACTACTCTCTGCAGAGCCTTCTTGTCCTTGGCAGAGCAATTCTCAAACCAGATGGTAATGTTCCCGGACAAGATGCTTTCCACCGCCGCTGCGTAGAAGCACTAGAGGATTCTCTGAGACACTCTGAATTTCCTCAATTGCCTGAGGTGGTAAAGGCACTGCCTTGCCTTACTCACGAGTGCTGAGGCGTGTGATGCCCATGTCATATCCTCGGAGATGTGGACTCCCAGATATTTAAAACAGTTCACCCTATCCACAGGATCCCCATTTATCCTCAATGGAGTGTACGTCCTCGGATGATGTGCCCTCCTGAAGTCCATGATCAGCTCCTTCGTTTTTTTGATGTTCAAGAGGAGGCTGTTATCCTGGCACCAGAGTGCTAGATCAGCCACCTCCTCCCGGTTAATGTTAGGCTTTGTTGAATTTAGATATATTTTGCATAGCAACAAATATGGCTTAAAAGATCCCCAAGGCATTCTCATTGTGATTACTCTAAGACATATATGAAACATGTCAGACCAGTTTTTATTTTTGAAAGTCAGATTGCAAACTGGCCACAGTGCTGTGTCTTATACCGTAGGTCATTAAGGGGTCCATTATAGAGACGCAAAAAACTGCAGATACTGGTTTGCACAAAAAACTACAAAGTACTGGAGTAACTCAGCACGTAGGCAGCATCTCTGGATAACATGGATAGGTGGCGTAACGGTTGTGGGGGCCTTGCTCTGATGGATTGTAGTAGTGGGAAAAAAGCTGGAAGAGAGATAGAGGTGGCACAAAGCCAGCCGAGTGATAGGTGGATACAGGTGATGAGGGATTTTGATCGGCAGATGGTTGGACGAAGGCCAGAGATGAAAAGACAAAAAGTGTGAGATAAGGAGATAAGAATGGAAAAGGCGGGTAATGTGTAGCCAGAGAGAGGGATGTGGGTGGACGGGGAGAGGGGGAGTGGCGGGGGTGGAGGGGTATGGTGGGGAGAGTGGGAGGTGAGAGTGGGAGGGAGAGGGGAAGGGAGAAATGGTTGCACATTCAGACTGGGCAGAGGGAAGAGAAAGGGGGGGGGAGGGAAGGGAGGTTCATTATGGATAGTTCATGATTCTAGATTTTGAGTTGGCACAGTGCCAATTCTAACAACCCCAACAGCCACCTTTAGGAACTAGGCATAACTTGGTCATAACCACCACATGACAACACGCACTGTTGTGTCTCGGTTGAACTCGGGTTTATCTACTGCAGTGTAGGAGAGGCTAAGAATGAAGAAAATTACAGTTTGCATGGTATTCTGACAATGTTATACATAACATGTTGCTGCATGAGCTCGTCGTCTTTGTTAAATTGAATGAATTTACTGTCCTTCAGATGAAAGGCTTTCAGGCTGAAAGAAACATCAGATACAGTTGAAACTATTAAATAAATGAAACTTATAGAAAACAGTACTGAGGAATTCTCACTGAGAAATACACATATATTCCCAAACAGAAGTTCAAAGGCACCATTTTTGGAAAAGGGTTTTGCTTGTCTGACTAACTTCTCAGTAGCGTAACAGGGAGTGTTTTGCATACATTTTTACACAACGTTAATTTGATAACAGCACTGTCATTTTCAAATGCCAACCTAATCAGTGCCTTCGTTTTACAATTCTAGTCAGGTTTGTTTCCACACCTCCACATCCACACCCATTGCATACTCAAATGCTGATATTTAAGGAGATTGTGTATTATTCACTGATCATGACTCAGATTACCTTATGAAATAGGAAAGCCCATTTGGCTCCTAGCCTGTGAACCTGCAGGTCTTTATGATGTGGGAGGAAATCAGAGCATTGGGGAAGGTCACAAGGTCACAGGGTGAACATGCAAATTCCACATAGACAGAACCTACATAATCAAACCTGGGTCTGTATAGATATCAGGCAGCAAACCTACCAGTTGCATTGTGCGCTGCCTCTTGTTAGGCATTATTTGTTTTCTTTTCGCTGGTTGCAAATCAGAGAAAGCCTTGCCGAGCAGAACAAGCTGCCTAAAGATGACTTTGTGGTGGAGTGGGGTTATCGATGGAGGCAGACGCGTAGGAGGAGGCCATATCTGGTTTAGGCTTTAGGAACATCGATGAGCACAGATGCTTGATGCATCATTTTCTTCACCAAAGTGCTTAATATTGAAATCTGCCAATTGCCAGAGTTACCAATGTAAGCTCACAGCAAGACAAGATCAGCTCAAACACTTTTTGGTAATGAGATGGTAGGTGTTCATTTTTATGGCATAGATTTTAAGGTCAGCGATTAACTCTCCATTGAACAATGGAAAAATCAATTCGTTTTTAATTTTTAGTTTAAAGATACAGTGTGGATCTTCGGCCCACCGAGTCTGCATCGACCAGCGATCCCCACACATTATCCCACACTAGGGACAATTTACACATACACAAAGCCAATTAACCTACAAACCTGTACGTCTTTGGAGTATGGGAGGAAACTGAAGATCTCGGAGAAAATCTACGTGGTCACGGGGAGAAAGTACAAACTCCGTACAGACAGCACCCGCAGTCGGGATCGAACCCGGGCCTCCGGCGCTGCAAGCGCTGTAAGGCAGCAACTCTACTGCTGTGCCACCGTGCCGCCCTATGTAGTAAGTAATTAGTATGTAGTTAGTTTCTATGCAGTTAGTATGGATCTCACAAGAGCAGTTGACTCCACCTTCATTGCTTGACTCTTAACTTGACTCTTGACAGCAGGACATTCTGTATCTAAATTCTGTCACTTGCAAAAGTAGCTGAGAAAACCCTTGAAAGTTAATCCTCAGCCGAGGCAGCCATCTAATTAGTATGAACGTTATGAATATTTCTGATATTCAAAGATATTTTTAAATGTAATAGTTTTTAAGCCATTTAAAAAAATAAGCATATAAAATACAAATTTAGAAAGCAAAACTCATTAATGACTATATATATAAGCTAATGAAAACAATTAAAAAAATGAAAACTAGCTAAGACCTGTCTTGATCCCTTGCAGACATGCCATTCTGCACATTCACCAGAACTACTATTTCTACCCAATTTCTGAAATGACCAATTTCTACACCATCACATTTAATATTGTTTCAACCATTACTATTTACTTCAATTCAAATTAACTAACTAGTTCTCTGCTGTCCATAAATCTATATAATTAAAAGTCTCATCTTGACCACAGGAAGTGGTCAAGATGAGACTTATGGCTGTGATTTTTAGGCCATCTTACTCAGAGTCCTCCTCCGCTGCGCAGGCCCCAAGGATTTTACCCATCGATGAACAATAAAAGACTTATTAGTGTTTAAAAAATCTTGAGATTCTCTCTCCTGTGAATCACCGCCATGAAGGCACGTCCCGTCGGGTGTGAGGGGGGAGGGACTATAAAACCCAGAAGTGTGGCGTGGCTCAGTCTGTCTGCAAGATGGCGAGGGAAAGGTCACGACTCTCTGTCTGAGCTGGGAAACTACAGAACACTGTGAGTATGCAATGGACTTGAATAAATGATTTGTTAGCCCTTAATGAAAATGAAATGAGTTGTTTGGCCTGCCCTGTGCTTGAAACTGCAATGGCAATGGAAATTAAGTGAAAATGCAATCAGCTATTTGGCTTGATCCTGCCATGTGCTTGAAATTGCAAAGGCAATGGAAATAAAGTGAAAATAGACAATAGACACTAGGTGCAGGAGTAGGCCATTTGGCCCTTCGAGCCAGCACCGCCGTTCAATGTGATCATGGCTGATCATCCACAATCAGTACCCCGTTCCTGCCTTCTCCCCATATCCCCTGACTCCGCTATTTTTAAGAGCCCTATCTAGGTCTCTCTTGAAAGCATCTAGAGAACCTACCTCCATCGCCCTCTGAGGCAGAGAATTCCACAGACTCACCACTCTCTGTGAGAAAAAGTGTTTCCTCATCTCCGTTCTAAATGGCATACTCCTTATTCTTAAACTGTGGCCCCTGGTTCTGGACTCCCCCAACATCGGGAACATGTTTCCTGCCTCTAGCGTGTCCAAGCCTTTAACAATCTTATATGTTTCAATGAGATCCCCTGTCATCCTTCTAAACTCCAGAGTGTACAAGCCTTCATTGGTGGGTCGGCCGTGGAGAGAGTTAGCAGCTTCAAATTGCTGGGGGGTTAACTCCTTACAGGAACTGTTCTGGGGACAGCATACAGTTGTAATCATGAAGAAGGTGTGTCAGCACTTACAATTTCTTAGAAGTTTAAAGAGATTTGGTATTTCATCAAATAATCTAACATACTTCTAGAGATGCACTGTGGGAAGTAACCTGACTGGTTAGTTGCATCATGGTATGGCAATTTTAATGTACAGGAATGCAAGAGGTTACAGAAAATGATAGACTTAGCCTGGTCACAGGAACAGCCATCAAACATGGGGGTCAGTGTGGAAATTTGGAATTGAAAATGGCATGCAGCTAGGAGCTTGGGATGGCCATTGTGGTGAGTATGTAGGTGCTTTGTGGCCTAATATGCATTTGGTCTTGCCGGGTACACATCGGGAGTACTGAAGAGAATAGACGAGATTTGATGTGGGGCACGTGAATCTTTGCCTCGGATGGAAGAGCTGCACAGAAATCTACAGTCTCTTGTGTCTCCATTTTCTAAAACAAAGTCTGTTTGTTTCCTTGACACTACAGGGAAACATAAATCACTGTCTTTATCATAGCATGAAAGAAATTTGGAATATTTTTACAAAATAGAGATAAAAATCCAAGGTAGTGCCCTCATAAATCAGAAAACAGATTTTTATCATCACTGTTTCCGTGATAAGGATTTGTAAATTGTCAAGATAAGACTTTTAAATAAATGAGTAGACAGATAATCAAGGGCAGATGCTTATCTGAATTCTCGATATCACCCCTGATGCTCTGTAATGGATGCATTGAGGAAGAATATTTACTTTAGTTGGCAGCAAAATAATGTACTGGCAAAGATGTTAATGTAACTATTTAAAAAATGTAACATTGTTTCTTTAATCCTTAAGGAAGTAATAAAGAAAATATGTCATTTAGTCAAGAGATGAAATATCAATAAGAAGCCACAATAATACCCACCCTGCTCTCTGCGGTAGTTTTGACCATTCGAATAACAACATTTGGACAAGTGCTGTGATCATGGATTACATGACAATCGTCAGTCTATGATGACCTCTGGTTAAACTGTAGCTGTAAACTCTTTTCCCTCGTCATAAATGAGAAAACTAGACTTAACCTTCCAAGCCATTTGAAGTACTAATTATTCCACACAAAAAAAAACTATCCTAGATTTTATAGGTGCACCAGAACTTCACAAATGTAAAAAATAAAAAATATGCTATTTTGTGTAACAGTTAAAGATGATTAGGGAACTTTCAAGTGAATCATATTAAAGGATGAGAGCACATTTGTTGTGGTTCCAAATGAAATGAGCTTTAAAGGGATTAGGTGCCCGATTACTGATTATCTGACCATGTAACTCAACTAAGAACACATCACGCACTTGGCAAATAGATAGGAATGTTCACCTCTGGCAGACCTTGAAACCATTGCTGTAGATAGTGCACATGTTGGGCAGTGTATTTTCTACTGCCTTTGTTTGGAGAGGTGGTATACATAGATACCAGGGATGATATAGATAAGCAAAATAAGAAAAACATTCTAATAATACTTAGCTGCAAAATAAATAAACTAATCTCTTTCAAACTTAAATGATAGATCACTCTTTATAATGCAGGTAATATTGAATATGAATATTGATAGCCCTAACTTCAAGTAACCCTTGCATTTCCTTTATTTCCGTCCCTCCCACAGCCTAGATGTCATACTGTTATCCAGTTGAGTTTCACTGTAAGTATAACTCGTTAGCACCTACCCTGCAGCCAACAATATAGCATTGTTGGCTCCACCTTTCTTTGATCATCGTTACTTTTTGTATATCTTTCATTCATTTGGCCTATTTACCTTCTATGACTCTCGTTTCCCTTTCCCCTGACTCCCTGTTTGAAGAAGGTTCTTGACCCGAAACGTCACCTATTCCTTTTCTAAAGGGATGCTGCTTGACCCACTGAGTTACTCCAGCATTTTGTGTCTATCATCAGTTTTCACCAGCATCTGCATTTCCTTCCTACACAGATAATAATATACAGTGCCCTCCGTAATGTTTGGGACAATGACCATCATTGATTTATTTGTCTCTGTACTCTACAATTTGAGATTTGTAATAGAAAAAAATCACATGTGGTTAAAGTGCACATTGTCAGATTTTAATAAAGGCCATTTTTATATATTTTGGTTTCATATAGAAATAACAGCAGTGTTTATACATAGTCCCCCATTTCAGGGCACCATAATGTTTGGGACACAGCAATGTCATTTAAATGAAAGTAGTCATGTTTAGTATTTTGTTGCATATCATTTGCATGCAATGACTGCTTGAAGTCTGCGATTCATGGACATTACCAGTTGCTGGGTGACTTCTCTGGCGATGCTCTGCCAGGCCTGTATTGCAGCCATCTATAGCTTATCTTGCTTTGGGGGCTAGTCCCCTTAAATTTTCTCTTCATCATATAAAAGTCAGTCTCAATTGGGTTCAGATCGGGTGATTGACTTAACCACTCAATAATTGACCATTTTTTCGTTTTGAAAAATTCCTATGTTGCTTTAGCAGTATGTTTGGGATCATTGTCTTGCTGTAGAATGAACTGCCGGCCAATGAGTTTTGAGGCATTTGTTTGAACTTCTATGGTCATTTAAGTTCCTGGGAACCATAATCTCCAGGGACCTTAAACGGGAGGCCACCATCGACTCCACAGTCAAAAAGGCCCAACAGAGGATGTACTTCCTGCGGCAGCTGGGAAAACACAACTTGCTACAGGCAATGATGTCCAGTACTGCCATCACAGAGTCTGTCCTCACCTTCACCATCATGGCCTTTTTGACTGCCCTTGTGCTCTGGTATTTTATTTAATTCTTCACAAGTTTAAATTATAATGTTTTATTTGTAATTGTCTACTCTATATTGTGTTGTTACTTGAGAGCAAAGCACCAAGGCAAATTCATTGTATGTATACATATTTGGCTAATAAAATATATTCAATTCAATTCAGTTTAAACCTAAGCCCTCCAGTTTTGCACTCCACTGCCCTGGGAAAAGGGCTATAATCATTCTCATTGTCTATATCCCTCTTGATTTCATAACCTCTATAAGGTAACCCTCTCCCTCCTTCACCTTAGGCAAAATCATCCATGCCTATCCAATCTCTCCTTATAACTCAAGCCCTCAGTCCTGCCACCATCCTTGTGAATCTTTTCTGCAGTCTGCCTAGCTTAATCACACCCTTCCGATAGTATGGTGACCAGAACTACACACAATATTCCAAGTGCAATCTGTGCATGTTGTGCAAAACATTGTGGGACCTTGAGGGTTTTTTCATAACTTGGATCCCTTCATGTCTGTTTTCCCAGTACCTTTCTATTCTGATCTATCCCTCGAAGCATCAAACTTTGAGAACCATTCTTTATTATGAAATACAATTATTGGTACATTTTAGCATGTCCTTCCCAGTTTGCTGACGGGCTGTCTCCATTTTCCCGTACTCTTTCATCAGTAGGCCTGCTTCCAACGGGAGTCATATGAAAAGCAATGGATAGTATTTGTTATTTAAGTTTGCTGTAACAAGTTTGTTTATGTACTGATTCTCATCCCAAGTTCCCTGTGGTCAACAGTGGATCACTATTCTATCAGTCTGAACAAAGTCCGGACCTGTACATCATCTGTCTAATCCCTTCCGCAGATGCTGCCTGACCCACCGAATTCCTCCAGAAGTTTGCTTTTTGCAGTTGATTACTGGTGCTTGGCCTAGTCCCTGATCAAAGCTTGAGCCACATTTACATTTTACCACACAGGTGCTAAACGTCAGGCTTATCACACATTGGCATTCTGGGAGACAGGACAATTACAGTGCATTCAGAAAGTATTCAGACCCCTTCACTTTTTCCACATTTTGTTACATTACAGCCTTATTCTAAAATGGATTACATTATTTTTTATTTATTATCATCAATCTGCACACAATACCCCATAATAAAAAGTGAAAATAGGTGTTTAGAACTTAATTAAAAAGAAATAACTGAAATATCACTTTTACATAAGTATTACTGACCCTTTACTCAGTACTTTGTTGAGGCACCTTTGGCAGCAATTACAGCCTCAAGTCTTCTTGGGTATGACACTACAAGCTTGGCACACCTGTATTTGGGTAATTTCTCCCATTCTTCTTTGCAGATCCTCTCAAGCTCTGTCAGGTTGGATGGGGAGCGTCGATGCACAGCTAGTTTAAGGTCCCTCCAGAGATGTTCGATCGGGTTCAAGTCCAGGCTCTGGCTGGGCCACTCAAGGTCATTGACTTGATTGACTTGGCTGTGGGCTTAGGGTCGTTGTCCTGTTGGAAGGTGAACCTCCGGCCCAGTCTGGCATCCAGAACGCTCTGGAGCAGGTTTTCATCAAGGATCTCTCTGTACTTTGCTCCATTCATCTTTCCCTCGATCCTGACTGGTCTCCCAGTTCTTGCCTCTCAAAAACATCCCCACAGCATGATGCTGCCACCACCATGCTTCACCGTAGGTATAGTATTGTCCAGGTGATGAGCGGTGCCTGGTTTCCTCCAGACGTGACATTTGGCATTCAGGCCAAAACGTTCAATCTTGGTTTCATCAGACCACAGAATCGTGCTTCTCATGGTCTGAGAGTCCTTTAGTTGCCTTTTGGCAAACTCCAAGCAGGCTATCATGTGTCTTTTACTGAGGAGTGGCTTCCGTCTGGCCACTCTACCATTAAGGCCTGATTGGTGGTGTGCTGCAGATATTGTTGTCCTTCTGGAAGTTTCTCCCATCTCCACAGATGAACTCTGGAGCTCTGTCAGAGTGACCATCGGATTCTTGGTCACCTCCCTGACCAAGGCCCTTCTCCCCCGATTGCTCAGTTTGGCCGGGCAGCCAGCATTATGAAGAGAGGAGGAGGTGGATCTTCCGGCGGATGAAATATAATTGGGGTCCGTTGCAGGTATGGGTTAGTGAGACCTGAAGTTCAGGGAGTGTCAAGTTCAGCTCTATGAATAGTCCAAAGTTCTTCCAAGTGTAAGAATGACGGAGGCCACTGTGCTCTTCGGGACCTGCAATGCTGTAGAAATTGTTTTATACCCTTCTCCAGATCTGTGTCTCGACACAATCCTGTCTCGGAGGTCTTCGGACTATTCCTTCATCTTCATGGCTTGGTTTTTGCTCTGACAGGCACTGTCAACTGTGGGACCTTAAATAAACAGGCCTGCGCCTTTCCAAATCAATTCCAATCAATTGAATTTACGACAGGTAGACTCCAATCAAGTTGTAGAAACATCTCAAGGATAATCGATAGTAACAGGATGAACCTAAGCTCAATTGTGAGTGTCATAGCAAAGGATCCAAATACTTATGTAAATGTGATATTTCAGTTATTTTTGCTTCCTCATTCTGGGGTTGATTGTGTAGATTGATGATTTAACAAAAAAAAAAAGAATTTTATCCATTTTAAAATAAGGCTGTAACGTGACAAAATGTAGAAAAAGTGAAGGGGTCTGAATACTTTCTGAATCCACTGTACATTGGAGTAATTACATCAAAAACAAGCTTTCCAAAATAACCCTAAAAATTAAAGTCAGTGGATTGATAATATGCACTTTTTTTTCAGGATTTGGGTTAAACATTTTTGTTAAGAATAGCAATACTTAAAATCACTCCTTAATTGTTCCAAACTACCTCAACGACTTCTAGTGACTGACCAGGCCACCCCTCCCTACTGCAACCGCTCGATCTGTGTTCCACCTTCCAGATGACCAGGGTATCCTTATGACTGCACCGCTCCCTGCTACAGAGAGGTCCTATTTTTAATATAAAATCCTGCTTGCCATAAATAATGCACTGAAGAAGGGTCTCAACCCGAAACGTCACCCATCCCTTCTCCCCAGAGATGATGCCTGTCCCGCTGAGTTACTCCAGCTTTTTGTGTCTATCTTTGGTTTAAACCAACATCTGCAGTTCCTTCCTAAACAATTGTAAATATATCTTTCCCTTTAAACTCCATAACCCCCTTTCCCCCATCCTTCTCCACCTATCCTGGGCAAACCAGAAAGGACACAAAGTGCTGGAGTAACTTAACGGGTCAGGCAGCATTTCTGGGAGCCAAAGCATCTTCTCTCCATGTTCTCCAGAGATGCTGCCTGAACTGCTGAGTTACCCCAGCACTTTGTGTCATTTTCTTTAAATCAGCATCTACAGTTCCTTGTTTCTATGCACTGAGCAAACCGGACCTCAGCTCTCTTCCCCTTTTCCTGTTTCACTATCAATGCCAGCTGTTTGACACCATTTTTTAATGTTACAAAGTTACAATTCTGAATTACTGGTCAAACACAATTTCCAAAGTTACACTCCGAAAATACGTTCAAAATGGGAAATGGAGTCTAGAAATTAAACATTCAGATTCGGGTGGTCAAATACAAAGGTTGAAAACTCTCTAGCACTTATTCTCTGCACATGAAAACTTCCCCAGAAACCCCACATCAGCATGATATGAAATACTTACCAAAAAAGTCCCATATTTTGACATTTTCAAACATTTCTTGCACAAAACCCAATCACAGAGCCCAGAGCATCTTTCTTATGATATCTTTAATATTCACAATACATCTCTGTGGATAGTCATAAACCACATGGGGTCAGACACCCGTCTCTGCTACTCTGTCATAAGGTCATAAGTAATAGGAGCAGAATTAGGCCATTCAGCCCATCAAATCTATTCCGTCATTCAATCATGGCTGATCTATCTCTCCCACCTAAACCCATTCTCCTGCCTTCTCCCCATAACCCCTGACACTCGTACTAATCTTATCTATCTATCTCGGCTTTAAAGATATCTATTGATTTGGTCTCCACAACCTTCTGTGGCAAATAATTCCACAGATTCACCACCCTCTGACTAAAGAAATCCCTTCTCATATTCTTCCTAAAGAAATGTCGCGTAATTCTGATGCTATGACCTCTCGTCCTAGACTCTTCTACTGATGGAAACATCCTCTCCATATCCACTCTATACATAGTACTTTGACGGGCCTTGCTTCTTTCAGGGCATGATAGGATATTACAGAAACGAGGAACTGCAGATGCTGGTTTATTTAAAAAAAAAGACACAAAGTGTCAGAGAAACTCAGCAGGTTAGGCAGCATCTCTTGAGAACATGGATAGATGACGTTTCAGGGTGCAACCCTTCTTCAGACTAATTGTGGTAGTGGGGAAAAGCCTGGCATGTAGTAGGTTGATACAGGTGAAGGAGGTTTGATAGGCATATAGTTGGACAAAGAAGGTGTGAGACAAAAGCATTGAAGAGTTGCGAATTTTGAAGCTAGTGGAAGGAATGAAGCTGGAGGGGGAGGGGTGAAATAGCTGCATGTCCTGGTGGGTCCAGATATTACACTTTTACTCCATTTCTGGCTTGGTGGATTCTGATCTATCTCTTACTGTATAACCACGTACAGGACATTAACTTAAGTACAGTTAAAAACATGCAGATTTTTACCTTTCGCTGTCTTTTCGTCACTTCTGCTAGAGTTGGTAATATAAGTTGGTGTCGTGGTAAGTGAAAATAAACAATGGAAGTAATTATAATCAAAATGCCTTCTGTGAAACGTATGTAGTCAGTTCAGGAAGTGTTTTACTTCCTGCATTGTCTCATCATCTTTGCAGTTTATTTACTTTCATTGTTGACTAAATCAAAATGTTATTTCCCCTCAAAGTTGCTTTATTTCCTGTGGGATTTCATTTATATTGTTAAGATACAACTGCATTTAGTCGAAGGTTGATTTGTTGCACTCAAATCTTCAATTAAGCCATGGCCAAAAACAAATTTGCTTAAAGCATCATAAAGAAGGAAATGATAAAAAAAATTTAGCATATGTGACCATAACTGCAGTAAAGCTAGGTAATGGTTCATCATAACTAGAGCCAGGATTTTGCCATGAATGCCATGTGCCTTTTCATTCTTTTTTTTTGATGATTTCACCAGGATAATGTCTTTTTCATGATCGAGTGCCAAAATCATCCTTTTTTTGCCGTTTTGCTAAAAGGTCGTGCTATTTTCTCTAGTTGTACCGTGATTACAGTGACGTTTTCTATATTAACACGTTAATATTAATGTTATTATTAATGTGTTAACATAATATAACTTACAAGAAAACTTCCACCACCGGGGTGAAACCTTCGAATATACTTAAGAAAGAACTGCAGATGCTGGAAAAATCAAAGGTAAACAAAAATTGCTGGAGAAACACAGCGGGTGAGGCAGCATCTATGGAGAAAAGGAATAGGCGACGTTTTGGGTCGAGACCCTCTTCAAATCTGAGTTTTCGAATGATCTGTGCAAGGCATTCATTGATGCTAGAATTCCACTGTGGAAATTGTAAAACAAATTTCTCAGAGGTTTTTTAGAGAAATACACATAGGAACATATACCAAGCGAGTCGTCATCACGGAAAATTTATGTTGACAGCAACTTCAACATTGTTGTGCAGAAAATTAGAGATGAAGTTGCATGCAACAAAATATGGATTTCAATAGACGAGATAACCGGTGCTGGGGGGCGATGTGTTGCCAATGTGGTCATCGGTACACTGGAGGCAGGTCAACCATCAAAGGAGTATTTGATGACATCGGAAGAATTAGAGAAGTCAAACAGCTCAACTATTGCTCAGTTGTTTACATCTTCACTTGCTGTACTTTGGCCAGAAGGTATAAAACGCAATATCTTCTGTTTGTGACAAAGTTTTATTCCCCAAAATGTTGCATTTGACCATTGAAAATGTTGCAATGGTCTCCTCCATTGCCAGAGTGAGCAACACCGGAAATTGGAGGAACAGCACCTCATATTCCGCCTGGATTGCTTGCGTTCGGATGGCATGAACGTTGAATTCTCCCAGTTTTGCTAGCCCTTGCTGTCTCCTCCCCTTCCTTAACCCTCGAGCTGTCTCCTCCCATCCCCCTGCCCTTGGGCTCCTCCTCCTCCTCCATTTTTCCTTCCTTCCCCCCCCCCCCCACCCCCCATCAGTCTGAAGAAGGGTTTCGGCCTGAAACGTCGCCTATTTCCTTCGCTCCATAGATGCTGCTGCACCCGCTGAGTTTCTCCAGCATTTTTGTGTACCTTGTTGCATTTGACATGCTTGGCTCAAGGATTTCATAGAATTGCCAAGCACATACGTAGTAGCTTGTTTCCAAATGACAATCGCCTAGTTTCCAATGTCAAGAGAATCTTCCTCAAAGCACTTATTATTCCTGCGCAGTTGTTCAAAGAAATGGCCGCCTAGATTCTGCTACCTCCTCAGCCCGTTTTGACGAGGTGGGGTACATGGTTTTCTGCTGTACTCCACAATGCTGCAAATTTTGAAAGATAAAATAAATTGTCAACTGTTTTTAAGAAGAAGAATCTGCTGCAGTCAGGATCGTCAGTGAAATCATGCAGAAAAAGTCCCCCCACCGCAATCTTGTGGCTATTGCTTCCAATTTTGCAAACTTCCCACAAGCTATCATTTTTCTTGAGAAACATGGCAAAACATTAGTGAATAACTTGCAGGTTTTCAACAAAGTAACTGACTATATATACGTAAAGTTCCTGGCAATGTAGGTAAAGACATGCAAGGAAAATGTGAGAGAGTGATTAAATGACAAAGATCTTGAAGAAATACAAAACATAGCTAAATAGAGCCTGTAGCATGTTTCGGGTATGCACCAGTGACCTCAGCTGAGGTGCAAAGACGTTTTTCACAATTGAAGCATATTCTGTCTGATAGACGGCACAGTTTAACACCAGATAATTTGAAAAAAATGCTAGCAATTATGTGCAACCAGGCAACTTTGGTCATTTAATGTAGGACACCTTTATATTATCATTTTAAGGCCCTCAAGGCCTACAATGTGACGGATCGCAAGAACGGAACAAAACAAAGGGCAAGTCGTATATTTTACACATAATCTTGCTTCTTGGGATGGCTTTAATCTAATTTTACGTTGCAAAAATGTTATTTGGGCCCCATACGAACCGGCAGTGTTTTTCCTGCCGATATGGAGTTCAAATTCACCGCAAATGCAACGTTCCAATCGATCACATTCCAGAAAAACCCACTCGCAAGATGATTTAAATGTTTTTTTTGGACAATCATGTCATAAAAGCATCTAAATCGTCTATATTTTATGTTATTGTCTACCCATAGTCAATATTTTTATACTAAATATCAGTTTTAGTCCATGTATTGTGCAAAAAAATTAAAATGTTGATTATATTGAGTGGATGTTTCTAGATTAATTTATGGGAATTAAACATTAAATTCCTTCCATCTGGCATATAAATTCATGACAGTGAGTTGTAAAAATCATGTTATATTGTGAATTCTTGTGCGAATGGGATTAGTTTGTTATTTGGATACTTAGGCTATTTAAAAAATATATCCTTTTCTTAAGAAATGGAATCTACAGGACATTCTTAATGGGAAAGTAGTGGGCAGAAAGGCATGTCATGCGTGGTTTGAAGAGCAAAAACTTGTAGTTTACAATGCCAAAATTGAAAAGTTGAGGAAAAACAAGGTGTACAGAGTTGCTTATTGGTTACAATCTGAGGAGTATGATGATGCTACTGATTATGATATGCCAATGTACCAGCTAGCAACTGATCTTCTCCATAACGACTTGGTCTATTGCTAGAAATTGTAATTTATTTACCTATCTGTTACGGACTTACAGCATATAATACAATAATATTAAAGTTCTGATCTTGAGAATATCACATTTTTTAATTTTCAAGGCAGTCTGGGTGTTTATTACTATTTCCATCACAACAGTCAATTTTGTAATTAACTACAATTTGATATTTAACTAATTATATACTTTAATTTCAGGTCATCCAAGTAAGATGTTTTATATTTGTTTCAGAATGCTTCAATCTATAATAACTGAAATTTTCATTCAGTTCTCTTAATTTTTAAGAAAGTTATGGGCTTTTGACTGTCCTCGATCACAGCTTTTGTGTTAAGTCAATGGAAAAGCAATAGGGAACAAGATGCTAATTACCGAGTATGAAAATGGCCATAACTTTTTTAATACTGAAGATATGAAAGTGAATTAGGTGTCAAATTAAACTTCTTTTTATGCTTTATCTGATGCGATAAATTGCAGACTTGATTTTTTAAATCTCAAAATGTTGTAACTTTGCTACTTGTTGCCTGCCTATTTCAGTGTTTTTTAGCGCCTAAACACCCTGGCTCTAATCATAACATATAAAGGTTGTTTTATGCAGGTCTGACCTCACAGAGATAGAAACAGAAACATGCATTTTCACCAGAGCAAACTACTACTTGCACTGTGGCAATTGAAATAGTCCGAAATGTAATTCTCGATCCAGGCTGACATGGCTGATTTCGACTAGGATGGCAATGGGCACCACAATTAGCTGCAGATCTAAAAGCAGAAAAACAATTTTGCAGGCAAGTGATAACCACATTGACAAAGGACTGGAAAGACTGTATAAGGTACCTTTAGAACAATGTGTGGCTCATTACCTACAGACGAACAAAATAAACTTAAACATTCTTTGAGGCCATTAACTTTTGCTTCACAAATAATTGGATTAAAATGAGTCTGCCTTCTCATACATGTGGTCATGTGGACATTTTGCAGCTAATAGGAAACATTCTTGATTCCTGTTTCTCCAGAATAATTGTACTTTCCATATAATCTACTGAATCCTTTACTATATATACATTTCTCTCATGTGTACACCTAGAAGGTCAAACAGCATTCGTTGGGAGATAAAACATTACAGCTGGGACGCAGAGCTATAGCTTGTATCAGAAACAAAAACTGCAAATGTTGGAAATTTAAAACAGAAATAGAAACTGCTGAAAGCACTCATAATATCAAACAGCACCAAAACGGAATGATCCTTGACCTGAAATTTCAACTCCATTTCAGGTCAAGGATCATTCCGTTCTGTTGCTGTTTGATCCAACGAGTGCTTTCAGCAGTTTCTATTTCTGTTTTAAATTTCCAACATTTGCAGTTTATGTTTCTGATTCCAGCTATCGCTCTGCGGCCCAGCTGCAATGTTTTAGACAGTTACTTCTTTTTATTTTAAAAGTTTTCAGTCAAATGGATTGTGGGAATAGCCAATTGTGATGTTGACTTGTCCGTGAATTGTCACCTTGTCGTGGTGGAGAAGCTTGTGTGGTCCTGAGATCCTGAGAGCGATGCCGTCAGGAGCAATGCTCCTGGTAGGGCCACCCATGGCGGTAAGGTCGAGGGGGAGGAGTCTGACAAATAGCAATCCAACCAAGACCTCAACAGTGGAACAGGCGGAGGACGATTGAATTGAATTGAATCCTTTATTTGTCATTCAGACCTTTCGGTCTGAACGAAATGTTGTTGCCTGCAGCCATACATGTAATAATAAACAACACACAATAAACACAAATTAACATCCACCACAGTGAGTTCACCAAGCACCTCCTCACTGTGATGGAGGCAAAAGTCTTAGGGTTGCTGTCTCTTCCCTCCTCTTCTCCCTCTCCGCTGAGGCGATACCCCACCGGGCGATGGTAAGTCAGTCCCGCGGTTCAAGCTCCGTGGGCCCGGGGGTGGTCGAAGCTGCCGCCCTCCAGTCCAGTGGACGCAGTTGTTGCCACGGGAGCTCCGGAAAACAGGCACTAGCCTGTGACCCGTGAGCTCCCGACGATGTCATCCACTGGCCCGCGGCCGAGCCCCGGATTCAGGTCACCGCCGCCAGAACGCCGCCTCAGCCACCGGAGCACCATCTCCACCCTGCAGCGGCCGCCCACACGGGAGCGCCTTCCAGCCGGGAGCCGGGCCGTCCTCACGGGAGCACCTGCCAGCCGGGAGCCGGGCCGCCCACACGGGAGTGTCTCAGCCCCGCGCCATTCACCCTCACTGGAGCGCCGAGTCGTGCCGCTGACCTTAGTGGAGCATCACAACGGCTGGGAAGTCGGATGAAGGTTGCAACAGAAAAGGGTCTCCGGTCGTCTTGGACTCCATGCCACTGGATCCTGACCCAGATCTGTCAAGGACCGTGTGGTGGCTGTCTGTGCATCAGTCTCCCCATGTTAAACAAAGTCACGCACTGGCGTCCTCCAACCCTGGAGACACCCATGATTAGCAATGACCGAAGGGAGCCTTAGAAGAGATGTTGACTTTCATGGAGCTATCGGAGTTGACAGCACCTCAAGAGATATATATATATACATTTTACATTCCCTACAGAACCCCAGTTCAGTTTCCCTCCCATTAACCCTGAGAAGAGCAGAAAGAGAGAGCTATTGGACTAAATTGACATATTTCCCCATTCTAAATTCATAAATCTATAGGAAGGAACTGCAGATGCTGGTTTACACCAAAGATAGACACAAAATACTGGAGTAGCTCAGACGGCATCTCTGGATAGAAAGAATGGGTGCTGTTTCGGGTCGAGACCCTTCTTCAGACTGAAGGAGACCCGTACACTCACCAATTCCTTCTATCCAGAGATGCCGCATGTCCCGCTGAGTTACTCCAGCATTTTGTGTCAATCTTAATTCATAAATGATTTTTTACCTCAATGCCACGTTTCCATACTTTCCATGATCTCTTGAGTCCCTCTACAATGGAAAATCAGCCATCTCTCTTGATAATATACTCAAATCTTCACAGATGTAGTGGCAGTAGTATTTTATAAAAAGTGAAATTTGGACAGCTGGATAAGTGGAACTTATACTGCTGCAGCTAGTGCATTCCTGTAGAGAATTTAATTCACTGACTAGATGACGGCCATTACTTATTCTCTGCATCTAATTGCTCATGAGAAGGTGGTGTTAAATTGCCTACTAAAGCTCTGCAATCTTTCTTATGACAGTATGCCTACATGGTTGCAGAACGGGGAACTGCTGAATTTTGACCTGCTGATGACTAGTTTTTTTAGAGAAACAACATGTAAACAGGCCCTTCGACCCATCAAATCCACGCTAACCGCCATGCTAATCACCTGTTCACACTAGTCTATATTATCCCATTTTCTCATCCACTCCCTGAACATTGGGGGCATTTTAGAGAGGTCAATCAAGCTACAATCCCACGGCTTTGGGATGTGGGAGGAAACCAGAACATCTAGAGGAAACCCAGAAGTCACAGAGGCAATGTGCAAACTCTACACCGACAGCATCCGTGGTCAAGATTGAACTCTATTGCTGCAAGGGAGTCACTCTACCAATGTACCACTGTGCTGACCCTGATGGAATGATTCCAAGTTAGGATGGTGCATAACTTGGAGGGAAACCTGCAAGAAACTGGTACCTTCCTTCTGTGAGAGGCTGGAGATTCGAGAGGTGCTTTAGAAGAGTGATGCATTTTGTACGTGGCATGCAGTGTGGCCACAATGCACTGGTAGTGGATGGAGTTCACTTTTAGAGTGGTGGCTAGGGGAGAATTAAACAAGTTGCTTTGCCTAGGAGGCCACAAAGATATATTTTGGAAGGCTTTCAATCTCCCCACCCCTACAACCAGTCTGAAGAAGGGTCCTGACCTGAAACATCACCTATCCATGTTTTCCAGGGATGCTGCCGGACTTTCCGAGTTACTCCAACATTTTGTGTCTTGGTACCGTTAATTGGAACTGCTTCTACCCTGGCAAGTGGGAAAGTATTCCACCACGCATCTGGCTGATGCCTTTTGGATGGCATGTTGTCAAAATAAGAGTCACTTACCACATAATATCCAGCATTAAAGTTGCTCATAGCCACAGAATTTCTAAAGCTAATCCAGTTGATATTCTGGTCTGGTGGTTGTCACCAGGATGCTGCTGATGTTGCGTGAGAATCAACAATGCTAAGATGATTGAATGCCAAGTATATATGTTTAGACTCTCCCTAGCTGGAGGGGGTTATTGTTTGGCATGTACTATTTACTATTTATCAATCAATATCTTCATGGTTTTTTAGGTTGTACTGCATTCAAACAAGGACTGATTCATTGTTTGAGAAATTGTGAATGGAATTGAAGATCATAAGTAGGTTCGCTTGCCCAGGCAAACACAATGCATTATCACTTTGGAATAAAAAATCTCTTCTCCGTGGCCTTTGTACACAAAAGCTTTATTTACTTGATTTAAATATTTTTTCGCTGTATTTTTGGCCAGCAGGCAAACATCGACCTGGTGTCACACCCTATATCTATCTCCGCAGTAAAGAAAGCTGGCCTATCACTTTGATCTAGGAATGAATACAAAGCCCATCTCTTCTCCGTGGCATTTTGATAGACAGTGCAAGAGGTCACCGACTGGGATTACTGTCTTATGAAGAAAGACTGGATGATTTAATTTATTTTTTGATCTTATGCTTTAGGCTTGCGTGGTTATTATTTTTACAAGGGGTCATGTTTTATGTCTTTTAATTTGAATCTTGAACTCTTGTAGTTGAGGCCAGTTAATTGGCTTTTGCGCTTTATGTGAGCTGTTATGTTATGTTGTCTGTTTATGATGTCTTGTTTATTCCACTGTACAGCACTTTGTTCAACATTGGTTGTCTTAAAGTGTTTAACAAATAAAGTTGGATTGGATTGGATAATGATGGAAGGAAGGTCACCAATGAAACAACTGCAGGCGACTGGGCTAGGGTGGACCTGAGGAACTGCTGCAGCAATGTCCTGGGACTGGAATAAATTATCTCCCAAAACCACAACCATCTTCTTTTGTGTGAAATATTATCTTCCTGATGCCCATTTATCCAAGATTCCTCAATGCCTAACGTGGTAAATGTATTCTTTGGTTCATGTTAGTATCAAACCTATATGTCCAGACCTGAGTTCTGAACAGGATGCTTGTTGATAATTGATGCTTGATAGCACTGTTGATGATGCCTTCCATCTTGTCGCTGATAATTGAGAGCGGACTGAAGGGGTGGTGCCTGAGTGTATTGAGCGAGTCCTGCTTTTTTTGGATCAGATGTACATGGGCGATTTTCCACATTGATAGGTAGCAGTCTGTGTTGGAGCGGCTGGCCTGACTTGTTCTGGAGTACATCTTCAATTTCTGTGCAATCTTCCAACCGGAAGCCTCCACAGGAATCCAGGAAAAGCAAATTTAATAAGATGCCTCTTGTTTCCACTGTCAAACCCCTTAGTAAAATTCCAATTGTCTTCCTGCCTGTAGTGAAAGCTGTTCTCTTATCTTGCCTGACAAGGGAGTCTTGAGCTGAAAAGCTGGAACAAGAGGCAGCTAATGATAAGATATATTCAAGGACACTTATATGCATACACTCATGCAAAAATGAAACTATTTTAATATGGTATGACCTGAGCAGCTTCAGCAGAGGTAGCAGCAGGCTGTACAAAGCTGTGATGGTAAAATGTCTTTAGTTGTTCTTAGATGATTAACATAGAAACATAGAAAATAGGTGCAGGAGTAGGCCATTCGGCCCTTCGAGCCTGCACCGCCATTCAATATGATCATGGCTGGTTATATATTTTTCTATTGACAGTGTGGTCAGTGCCACTAAGGAATACATATACCTTCAAGTGCAGTGTATAATTCTGCTCACCACATAGTTAGGAAGGGCATGATAGTACTGGAGAAGCTGCGGAATGGATGTTAGAGTTTAGCAGAGCAGGAAAAGTTTAGTTATGAGAAGAGGTTGGTTTGGCTATTGGTCTTTTCTCTGGAACAAATGAGATTGAAAGGAGATGTAAATGCACTGCTAAACACTGTGAAGAGAGAGGGCATAGTTTAGCACAGAGATTGTCAGGGAATTGTCAAAGAGGGGAGGAAAGTTGAGAGCAAAATGATTGCTGCAAGAGTAGTGGAGTTTGGAATCCAAGGGGCAGTGAGGTAACATTTCTTATCGCATCTAAACCATCCAATGATAAGCATGCTGGTCTGTGCCCTACAACTTTCTGTTGATGCCAAGCTGGATGAAGTTGTGGGTTGTGAGGAAGATGCAGATAACTTTCAGGGGGTATATGGGAAGGTTAAATGAATGGGCAAGAACGTGGCAAACGGAATATGATTGGATAAATTAAATAACAGCTTGTCAAATAAAATTCTTCCTTGTCGGCCTCTGAAACGTAACACCCCTCAATGGAGCTTGCAGAGGATTTATGACATTTATCTCGCTCGTGAAATGCGCGTCACTTTATTGGCCCGATCAAAGTCTAAATGTCAGTGTGATTCTGGTGATGGGGCAACCACAGAAGCACTCGGTTCCACCGGAGAGTCACCACCCACCACATCTACCAACTTCTGCTGCATACTTGAAAGTCCTGTGGAAGATAAAAGACATGAATCATTTCTGGCAGTGTGGTAATCTTGCAAGTTGTCAGAATGAAAATGAGCACGTCATCATTGCTGATACTGGCCAACGTGGCTGTCATATGACATGCAGATAGACTTTATGTTACAAGCAATCGGGCAACTGCGAGCTCCCTGCCTTCTATCTCCTCCAGTTTGGTTCAATTTAATGTCCACTAATCTCTAGTGACTTCTCCTCTTTAGTTGGGTAGAAAGGAACTGCAGATGCTGGTTTACAGTTTAGCTGGTTTAGATGTAGAGGCACAAGTGCTGGAGTAACTCAGCGGGTCAGACAGCGTCTCTGGAGAAATGGTGACTTTTCGGGTTGAGATCTATCTTCAGACTGTGAGTCAGGGGAGTCATGTTTCCTGCCCTGTTTTCTATCTCACATCCAGGCCCAGAGAACGGCTGATGGCAACCTCGTCTCGTCGGTGGTCTCCTATCATTGGTTTTGAAGTCCATTCTCCGCTGGCCCCTTACAGTGCACTGCAACACATCCAGAAAGGCATCCTTGAAACAGGAGGTTTCACACTTTCCCAGCCTTGACCACACTCCATCATTTCATGTACTCTTGCAGCTAATTTATTCCCTCCATCGTGCGTGTTAGGCAGTCTGAATAAACTGGAGTTGTTATTGTGGTCTGTGGATCTACACCACACCCACAGGAGGAATATTGAATCTGAAAAGAGAATGATTATATGCTCGATTTTTTTTAAATCCACGCCAGTCACACTTCTCATATTGATGGCTGAATAACAGAACGGCACAGAAACGAGTTCTTGTTCCCCACCTCATCCACGCCCACTGTGATGCCTATCTACTCCCTCTGTATCCCCTGTTCCTATCCCATCCTAGTATCTGTTCAAATACTTTTTAATTGTTGTCATTATATCTCTAAACTGAATTCAAGAGAGAGTCAAGTGTTCTATTGTCAATATCGAAGGTAGACACAATATGCTAGAGTAACTCAGTGGGTCAGGCAGCATCTCTAGAGAGAAAGAATGGGTGATGTTTCAGGTCAAGGCCCTTCTTCAGACTGATGTCAGGAGAGTGGGAGGTACATAATTAAGGAAGTGTATAGATAAGGAAGTGGAAGGCGTGAAGACAGGATAAAGGGAATGGAGATCAAGGACAATGTAGAGTAGATAATTGTTGGGAGAAGTTAACAACAAAGCAAACAGAGATAAAATGTAGTCGGAGACAGTAAGACTGGTCGGAGAACTGGGAAGGGGGAGGGGGGGGGGGATGGAGAGAGAGGGAAAGCAAGGGTTACCTAAAGTTAGAGAAGTTAATGTTCATACCAAAGATAGACATAAAATGCTGGATTAACTCAGCGGGACAGGCAGCATCCCTGGAGAGAAGGAATGGGTCACATGTCGGATCAAGACCCTTCTTCAGAGTCGACCCGAAACGTCACCCTTTCCTTCTCTCCAGAGATGCTGCCTGTCCCATTGAGTTACTCCAGCATTTTGTGTCTATCTTCGATTTAAACCAACATCCGCAGTTCATTCCTACACTCAATGTTCATACCGCTGGTGTGTAAAGTGCCCAAGGTGCTGTTCTTCCTATTTGCATTGGGTCTCATTCTGACAATGGAGGAGGCCCAGGACAGAAAGGTCAGTGTGGGAATGTCAGGGGGTAGTTAAAGTGCTGAACAACCGGGAGATCAGGTAGGTTCAGGTGGACTGAGTGGAGGTATTCAGCGGAACGAACGTCGAGCTTGATCCTGGTCTCGACAATGTACAGGAGTCCGCACCTGGAACAGCGGTACAATAGATGAGGTTGGAGGAGGTGCAAGTGAACCTCTGCCTCACCTGAAACGACTGTTGGGGTTCTTGGACGGAGTCGAGGGGGGAGGTATAGGGACAGGTGTTTATTGTCATATATCCTGAAATGGAACAATGAAAATTTTAATTGCAGCAGCACAACAGATATGCAAACATAGTACTCGGAAGACAACATAAAAAAACAACAAAAAGTGACAACCACAAAAATAATGTTGTACTCACCAAGCTAATCCATTAACAATTCCCCAGCCCAGACCTTTCCTCCTACCAGCCATCTTAAGATTTTTAAACATGGGCCTTACATTTAAACTCGGATCATTAATACAAATCATAAACAGCAAGAGACCTATTCTGAGTGTGGAACTCTGGCACGCCACCATCCACTCATGTAAACTCACATCAATCTTTGCCCATTGCATTCTCCCACAGAGTACATTTTTCCTGCAACCTGGTACTTTATTGACCAAGTTGCCAGGTGAAATGCCTTGCCAAAATCCGTTTAAACAAGGCGCCACCCTCATTACCATTTCCTTCTCATAACCTCAATTAATTAAGTCTAGTTCTTCAAATATGATTTTATTTTTTACAAATCCATGCCTACTGCCCAACGTTTGGCTAACTTGTACCTCCTTAACTGCTGATTTATGCTGTCCCTCAGAATGTTGGCCTATACCTTGCCCATCACTCATGTTAGGTTGACTGGTTCCTGGTTGCTCAGTCTATTGCTTGTTTTTGTAAAGAACATTAGCCATCTTTCCGTTCTCTAGCACCCTGCCAGCGTGAAGAAGGTTCAGGAGCCTGAAAACTGTTAAGTCCAGGTTCAGGAACAGCTTCTTCCCTGCAGCCATGATGCCATTAAACACCACAACCTCAAATGTTCTGATCTACGTAGACTATTATTGTTATTATTGCACTTATTATTGCTTATTTGTCTTTTATGTGTACGCATGTGTGCGCAGGTATTTATCTAAAGATATATATATATATATGATCTGTATATATGTGCGTATGTGTGTGTATATATACACACTGAACTTTCCTCATTTGTTATATTGTTTACAGAGTACTATGTTTACATATTCTATTGTGCTGCTGCAAGTAAGAATTTCATTGTTCTATCTGGGACATGTGACAATCCTCTCTTGACTTGCATGTAGCCAGAGAGGATCGGAAATCCTGAGCAAAGGACACGTGACGTATCATGTCAGGACCCTTCTTCAGACTGTTGTTCTGCCAGCACTATGTTTTTGCTCAAGATTCCCGCATCTGGACTATTTTCTATCTCCATTGTCTACCTTGACCTTGTCTGACATCAAATGTAACTGGCGATCTTCAGGGCTTCATTCCACTTGTGACCATATTGGCTGTAGCCCCCATGCGTTGAATCCACTCACAGCTGCTGTCTTTGCCATTCCCTGATATCTGGCTTCCCTTCTGAATACATGTTCCAGTCAATGCCTGTAACTTGTCACATCTCCAGTGATCATTGTTGCAGCCAGTGTCTTAGGCTCAAGTTCAAGTTCAAGTGAGTTTATTGTCATGTGTCCCTGATAGGACAATGAAATTCTTGCTTTGCTTCAGCACACAGAACATAGTAGGCATTTACTACAAAACAGATCAATGTGTCCATATACTATGATATAAATATATACACACATGCATAAATAAAATGATAAAGTGCAAATAACAGATAATTGGGTATTAATAACCAAAGTTTTGTCCGAGCCAGGTTTAATAGCCTGATGGCTGTGGGGAAGTAGTTATTCCTGAACCTGGTTGTTGCAGTCTTCTGGTTCCTGTACCTTCTACCTGAAGGTAGCAGGGAGATGAGTGTGTGGCCAGGATGTTGTGGGTCTTTGATGATACTGCCAGCCTTTTTGAGGCAGCGACTGCGATAAATCCCCTCGATGGAAGGAAGGTCAGAGCCGATGGTGGACTGGGCAGTGTTTACTACTTTTTGTAGTCTTTTCCTCTCCAGGGCGCTCAAATTGCCGAACCAAGCCACGATGCAACCAGTCAGTATGCTCTCTACTGTGCACCTGTAGAAGTTAGAGAGAGTCCTCCTTGACAAGCCGACTCTCCGTAATCTTCTCAGGAAGCAGAGTCGCTGATGAGCTTTCTTCTCTTCTCATGACTGAATCTTCTCTTCTCATGGCTGTTGAGTCAATAGCCAACAGTCAATAGGTGCAGGAGTAGGCCATTCGGCCCTTCGAGCCAGCACCTCCATTCAATGTGATCATGGCTGATCATCCCTAATCAGTACCCGTTCCTGCCTTCTCCCCATATCCCCTGACTCCGCTATCTTTTTTTTATTTTTTTATTTTATTTTTATTAGCAGTACAGTAAATCACATTAATACATCGCATATATCTTATTACATTCTGTTGTACCACTTCATTTTTTGAGCTTTAAAAAAGATAAAAATAAAAGAAGTACGGAAAGTAAGCAAGAATCGTGAAGGTGCAGGAAAGTGTTGGGAGAAGAGAACCCCTTAGGGAAGGAATTAGAGAAGGAAGTAAAGAAAAGAAATAAGACCCTAGAAAGAAAAGAAAAAAAAAGAAGAAAGGAAAATCAGTCGCTCTATTGTAACACAAAACTCCGCAAAAAAGGATATACCAACCGTGTTTTTATTAAAAATGTATTTTATACCCCCCGTTGCCAGGTCCTGGTAGCCTTTATGTTTTAACTTATTATTGCACCTTATGCTTGTATGACTCCGCTATCTTTAAGAGGCCTATCTTGCTCTCTCTTGAAAGTATCCAGAGAACCGGCCTCCACCGCCCTCTGAGGCAGAGAATTCCACGGACTCAAAATTCTCTATGTGAAGAAGTGTTTCCTCGCCTCCGTTCTAAATGGCTTACCCCATATTCTTAAACTGTGGCCCCTGGTTCTGGACTCCCCTAACATCAGGAACATGTTTCCTGCCTCTAGTGTGTCCAAACCCTTAACAATCTTATATGTTTCAATAAGATTCCCTCTCATCCTTCTAAACTCCAGCCGCTCCATTCTCTCAGCATACATCTCAGCAAATGTCTAGGGTCTAAATCCTTTCCCTTGCAACCTCTCACCCCTTCCCTCCCCAGCTCCACCGACTACAACTGTTGTCCTTGTCGGTAAGTCTATAATTTCACAGTGTTCCCAAGGACTGTTGGTTATCATTTCTCTGTCTGCTGTAAGCACAGAGATCAGGAAAAATGTCCTTCACAGCAGACTCTGTCTTGGATTTAGATTTAACAACTTGTTTTGATAAACACTCCAAGGGCAATCTGATCTATCTGCAGTTCACTTCTAGACAATGGCATCATTGTGCAGTTCTCAAAAAAAAACTCACACAGCATTTAAATTATTGCAACTTCGGAAGAGATTAGGTCAGTAACTTGGGTTTGAAAAGGCTTGGGTTTGAAAAGGCTTGGGTTTGTTACTCAGTAGTTGGCTATTACAAATTCAACGGCATTAGGAATAGGGAATTTAAAGCTGTTCTGCAGCAACAAACTTTTGTTATTGGATGTAGATACCAGCGTACTTCTTGAATCCTGCTGCTCCTGCCAGTCCCTGCAATTTGACTCCCCTGATAATTGTTGCTGCCAATCTATTAAGATTTCAATTGCACTAAAAACCCCCACCCCCACAACTTTGCCCGACCCTGCATGAACTCTGTTCTCAATGACCCCCGACCTCTGCAGCTGCTGTTCCTTCTAATATTGAGGATTTGACTTCCCGGGCAGGCTGACCTGCTGATCCCTGGATATTAATAAGCAGCAGTGTTGGTTTAAAATGTCATTCCGCTATCAGGCGCTTTCTTCACTTCCTTCTTTCTCTTCCATTTCTGGAAATTGTGCCCCACTGAATTATGTTGGCAGCAGAGTCAAGAGTCAGGATAGTTTTATTGTCATATGTACCTACAACGGAACAGTAGAATTCATACTTGCAACTTAACAAGCCCATAAACGCAATATAAACAGATAATTTCTGATATTTTTTTAATTAATTTAGTGGCTAACAGAGGTTAGTGTTGTGTAGTGTTCAAGAGCCTGTTGGTTGCTGGGAAGAAGCTATTCGTCAACCTGGTAGATACGGTTTTAAGGCTCTTGTACGTTCTTCCTGATTGGGGGAGTGGTGTGAGGCCCTGGCCAGAGTGGTCTATCATTGATGATATTGGTGCCTTTTTTAAGGCAGCGAGTCCAATAGATCCCTTTTACGGTGGTGAGGAAAGTACTTTTGATGGACCAGGCAGTGTCAACAGTCTCTGTACTCTCCTTCGCTCCTGGGCGTTTGAGTTACTGAACCAGGCTGTGAGGCAGCCAGTCAGTATTGTCTCTACTGTACACGAGTAGAAGTTCAATAGAGTATTTGTCGACGTACCAAATCTCCGCAATCTGATGAGCTGTCTTTGTGATTGCATTAATGTGCTGTGCCCAAGAGAGATCTTCTGAAATAAACCCACCCAGGAACTTGCAGCCTCTCCACCATTGTCTCATCGATGAAGCCAGGTTTGTGGATCATTGGTTTTCCCATTCTTCGGTCAACAATCATCACCTTGGTCTTGCTGACATTGAGAGCAAGATTGTTGGGCTGTTCAGGCACCATTCAATCCGATTTTAGATCTCCCTCCTATACACTGACTCAACATCACCCGTTATTTGACCAACAACAGCGGCAGAGAAGGCAGATTTAAAGATGGCGTTGGAACTACGTCCGGCTACAAAGTCACGGGTATAAAATACGAGACTGAGCACACGGTCTAGAGGTACTCCTGTGTTGTTAGTTATCGGAAAGGAAATACTGTTCCCAATTTGTTCTCTTGGTGGTCTGTCAATGAGGAAGTCGAGGATTCAGTTACTAAGGGATGAGCAGAGACCCAGTCCTGTGAGTTTGATAATACGTTTGGAGGGGATGATGGTGTTGAATGCTGAGCTATAGTCAATGACAACAGCCTGACATATGTGTTCTTATTGGCCACGTGGTCCAGTGCAGAATGGAGAGCCAGCAAGATTGTATCCCCTGTTGACCTATTGTGGCCGTGGGCAAATTGTAATGGGTCCAGGTTGTTATTACAGTAGGAGTTGACACGCGTCATAACTAACCTTCATCACCGCCGACGTTAGTGCCACGGGTTGGTAGTCATATCACTCGTCTTGAGCAGCGGTATAATTGATGCTCTTTTAAAGCAGGTGAAAAAGACCATAGTAATGAGAGGTTGAACATGTCCGCACAAACTCCAGTCAGTTAGTCTGCAAAGCTTTAAGAACCCGGCCAACTACACCATCAGGACCCAATATTTTCCAAGGTTCCCCCTCATGAAGGATCATCTGATGTCAGCCTCAGTGACTGTAGTTGGTGCTTCAAATTACTAACTGAATCTATATTCCACAACAGCCAGGTAAAGATTTGAATTCTGATCTCTGAGCTGTTAGTCCAAACTTCTGGATTATGAGAAGCAATTTAGCATCTGCCCCCCCCACCCCCTACCATCAGTAACAGTGACATATTTTGGGATGAAAAGAATATAAGAGGCACTATGAAATGCAAGTCATTTACCTCCATGTAAAATGTAATTTGTTTTAAAGTTTCAAGATTTCTGTGCATTAACCCCGTCAAAAGCTTTCTAGAGAACTTTCCTCATATTAGTGCTGTGTATGAAACTCGCTACCTGAAAGAGGGGTGGAGGCAATAACTCGCATCATAATTAATAAGCAGTGGGATGAGGAAGTCCAAACTGTGAATCCCCATCCTCCAGTCCACAATTAATACGTAAGTAGTGGGATGAGGAGCCAAAACCTGCAAGGTCAAAACTTGGGAAGTGGGATTAACCCTAAGTCCATTTTTAGACCACAAAGATCTGGAGAGCCCTCCTTATTTGCTGTAGATATCAATGATTCTAAGATTAAGAGCATAATCTGCTCATGGATAATGCTGTATTGTTTCAGAAACAATTGTGTTAAAGACCAAACTGTGAATACCCATCCTCCAGTCCAGCCTAATAAATTGTATTGATATAACAACATTCAATCATACAAATAATAGCTACAAAATCAACATAATTTAATGCATAATCTATATTTGCTGAAGGGTCTCGACCCGAAACGTCATCCATTCCTTCTCTCCAGAGATGCTGCCTGACCTGCTGAGTTACTCCAGCTTTTTGTGTCAATCTTTGGTTTAAACCAGCATCTGCAATTCCTTACTGCACATCTATATTTGCTGTACAGATATTAAGTATCTCAATATTTTGACTAAATATTTGTGAAGGGAGGTTAAAAGTATAGATCCCTATAGAAAATTGAACAAATTTATTAACAATAAGCACAGAACCCCATGACTTAATCTGAGGGTTAAAACCTTTTCACTTGCGGAAAGACCACATGAGATGTAAGTATTATTTACAAATTACATTGATATTTAATTTTTAGGCTTTTCATGAATTAAATGCCACATTCAAAGTTCCCCAAGATTAGAATTTTTGAGTTATTACAATCTTATTTTAAATTAGGTTGCATGATAACTGTATTTCTTTCCCACTTTTCTCAAGAGTATTACTAAAACAAATCCAAGATTATCTTCAAATGTAAATAGTTTTATAGGGTAATAACCCAGAGTTTATACTTGGATTTCAGCTTGATTAATTTACTATGTGTTAAGGAGCTGTACGTTACATTTTATTATCAAGTTTTAGGGTAAATGAATAACTTGGTATTTAGGTACTACGGAGTGTTGTAACTTTTAGGAGCTGCAACGGTTATATTGAGCTCACTAAGAAAATAGAAGCAGGAGCGGGCCACCTGGCCTCTTTAGCCTGCCTTGCCATTCAAATAATCTTGCTTGATGTGCCAGTAATCCCAACTTTCCATATGACATCCTAAATTATGGGTCTTTTGAAAATTCATCTACCTCCTTTCCCAATACCTCCAGTGATTTAGCCTTCACAATGCTCCAAGGTAGAAAATTCCACAGATTCACCACTCTCTGAGATGAAATTACTATGTATCTCAGTTTTAAATGGCATTTCCCTGTCTTGTTACTATGTCTCCTCATTTGATAATCTCCCAAGACCAGTGACTTTTTAATTTCCATTGTCATGGCTATTTATGATCCTATATGTTTCAATATAATCACCTCCTATTCACTTAAACCCCAAAGAAGATAAGTCTAAAATTTTAATTACAATGGGATAGCCCTCTCAACCCATGTATTAGCCCAGTGAATCTCTTCTGGACTGTCTCCAATCAAATGTATCCTTTCTAAAACAAGGGGACAAAACTCTGGGTCTCTGGCGCTATAAGGCAGCAACTCTACCACTGCGCCACCTGCAATCTTGTCTTCTGCAGTGGAGAAATTGGATCACATAATGCACATTTCTTCAGCCCGTGCAATCTGTTTCAATATTATCCATATGTTACCCATAGTTCACGTTTGGGTAAAATTGTTCCAATTGTGAATGTGGACTAGTTACTTATGATTTCCATCCATGTGGCGCACCTCACCTTTCACCAGCATCAGGTTCACAAGCAACGTACTCGTGAGTCATGCAACACTCATTTCTACCAGCACTGATTAAAGTCTGATTAAAGATAGTGAGAGGATGTTCAATGAGGTCGATAGCAACTCAGGACTGCTTTCTCGTTGTTGATAGGATGGTTCAGTTGCATGATGACAGCTGGGAAGAAACTGTCCCTTAATCTGGAGGTGGGCACTTTCACACTTCTGTACCTCTTGCCTGATGTGAGAGGGGAGAAGAAGGAGAGACCGGGTGTGAGACTGGTCATTTATTGTGCTGGTGGCCTTGCCGAGGCAGTGTGAAGTGTAGATGGAGTCAATGGAAGGGAGGTTCGTTTGTGTGATGGTCTGGGCTGTGTCCACTATTCTCTGCAAATTCTTGCGGCCTTGGATGGAGCAGTTCCCAAACCAAGTTGTGATGCATCCCGATAAAATAAAATCCATAGATTCTGCTCTTTGCTTGAAGTGAAGACATGAAGACATGAAGTGAATTGGAGGAGGGATGTCTCTGCTTTCGAAGAGAAAGGTACATGGATAGGAAAGGTTAAAAGGATATGGGCCAAACATGGGCAAGTGGGACCAGTGTAGATGGGATATCATGGTGAACATGGTCAGGTGGGACAGAACGGCCTGTTTCCATGCTGCATGATTCTAAGATTTAGAAACATAGAAAATAGGTGCAGGAGTAGGCCATTCGGCCCTTCAAGCCTGCACCGCCATTCAATATGATCATGGCTGATCATCCAACTCAGTTTCCTGTACCTGCCTTCTCTCCATACCCCCTGATCCCTTTAGCCACAAGGGCCACATCTAACTCCCTCTTAAAAATAGCCAATGAACTGGCCTCAACTACCTTCTGTGGCAGAGAATTTGTACAGGACTGTTTAGGATTGGCACCTCTGTTCATACAAGTGAGCAGCCTGTTGTTGCGCCCGCTGTACAGCAGCCATGCGTCTATTGAGAGCAGCAATCTGCTCATGAATGGCATCTTACTGCTCAATGAGAACATCAAGCTACTTCCTGATGGCAGTTGCCCTCCATTAGAGCCTCGGGTTGCTCCCTGTGGTAGAACCCTGATCACTAAACTGGTTCACGCTGCAGAGAGGAAGCAAGACATTGTGTGGCTTCTGTCTGAGTTCTTCCACCCAGTTGTCACCCCAACCATTACATGTTATGTGACCGGATTGTTGCCGAACACTTGTCATCACCTCCAGAGTGGGAATTGTGTTCTCCAGGCACTGTACAATCACTTGTGAGGGCATGGAATGGACTCTCGTCTGCTCCTTATCATTTTGTGCATTTGATCAGGCAGGCCGAACAATACATTTACTGTCTCTTTGTACATTCACAGCATTGTTACAAAATATCTCAGTGATGCTGTTCATCTGTGATGGAATTTGGAAAAAGAAATCTTCAGGTCCAGCTAGAACCTGCATCCGAGTGCCTCTGTCTGGTGTCAGACTGCAGGTCCCTCCCTCATCGTTGGTGTAACACCTGAGAAATAGGAGTATTTGGTCCCCAAACTATTCAATAAAATCAAGGCTGACCTCAACGGCTTTTTCCAGTGGCATCCTTCTCTTCTATCCTTTAATCGCTCTGACATCCAGAAATCTTTCAATCGCAGCACTCGATGCAGTCACTGACTGAGTCTCTGCAGACACTAGGAAGAGATTTTCAAAAATTAGCCACCTTTTGAGTGAAAAGGGCTCTAAGTAAGCGAGTTCGGTATTACAACTGCGCATGCCCAGGTCATGGGTCATTGGGGATAAACATTCTCGCCAGCTGAGCTACTGTGTGTGTACGGACCTGCGTATTCATTTTAATGAGATTTATAAATAACTTTATCCAAATATGTCAGCGGTGGGCCACAGCTTACTGCAGGCTGCACACATCCACAATTGTATCTATTTAAATTATTGACTCAATACAGCACCAGCCTTGAAAACGCAAGAATGCCTGGAACGAACTTGTCAATTACCAAACCCCTGGCATTAGCCTGACTCACAGCCATTCAAATGTGATATTGATTTACATGAATTACAAGTTGTGTGGTCAACCAATTTGAGACCGTACTTACATTCCAATCTAAACAACCTTCCTGGATTGAAGGAAACAAGGAGAATGTGCTGCATGGGGGTAGGTTGGAAAGTTCAGATTGGATTTGAACAGGCTGATTAAACTTTCGAGGTGGGTTGGATTAAATAAAGATGCTGTTGCTTTAACCTCTGGGGTTGATCCTACCTGTCAGGGCACACAGTTGGGAGCCGGGTCCGGGTGACCGGGCAGTGATAATTATGAGAATTTGTAGCTACTTGAACCGCAGCCAAACTAGAGGTTTCACTCAGGGGTGGGTCGCAGCTCCCCAGCTGACGGGACCTCGTCTCGCTCTCTTTGAAGGAGGCGCTGCCTGCCCCAGCGAGCGGGCAAATGCGGAGCCAACTCGTAATATGAGTGGGAGCATTTTCTCAGTCGGACTTTGTTGACAGTTGGGGTGGGGGATCTGGGAGAGAGAGAGTTGGCGATGCCGCACAGACAAAATAGTTTAATAACGAGCCATTAAAATCTGCCCTTCGGCCACTCGGCAACCTGGGCTGATCTGATCTGATCTGACAGCCCTCTCACTAACTCACTGCGTGCCTGATCCTAACGCAGAACCTCCACAAAACCTTTGGCCTGCACTCTGCTTGAAATGGTATGAAATTGCATTTAAATTTGGTGGCCTGCACTCTGCTTGAAATGGTATGAAATTGCATTTGCATTTGGTGGCCTGCACTCTGTTTGAAATGGTATGAAATTGCATTTGAATTTGGTGGCCTTGCACCCTGCTTGAAATGGTATGAAATTGCATTTGAATTTGGTGGCCTGCACTCTGTTTGAAATGGTATGAAATTGCATTTGAATTTGGTGGCCTGCACTCTGCTTGAAATGGTATGAAATTGCATTTGGATTTGGTGGCCTGCACTCCTCTTGAAATGGTATTTCAAGGAATAGTGTGAGTGAACTGCCAGCCCAGCAGCCCTGAGTGAATGAGCTGCCACCCTACCAGGCCTGAGTGACTGAGCTGCCACCCTACCAGGCCTGAGTGACTGAGCTGCCAACCCACCAAGCCTGAGTGACTGAGCAGCCAGCCCAAGAATCCATTCGGCCCACATTCCACCTCCATTCGGAGGTGGAATATTGCGTTGGGGGACCAGCCCTCCCGTGTGAACATGGGACCCACGGGTCCCACTTAGTCTAGTCCTCTGCTAAAGTTATGTATAATATTCCAGGTGTGTCTCACAAAGGCCCTAAAAAATGTAGTCGACCGTTTTCACTCTTGTGTTCAAACAATCCTGCAATAAAGGTCAACATACCATTTAGCTTTTTAATTCCCTGCTACACCTGCATGTTAGCTTTCATTGGCTTGTGTACAAGAACACAAAGGTACCTTTGTACAAAAACAATATAATGTTACATCCTTCACTTTGTACTCCAAATGTCATGGTTGTATTCTCTTCAATCAGCTCGTCTAAATCTTCTTCAAGCCTCTTTGTGTCCTGCTCACTACTCACATTCCCACTTAGTTTTGCTTCACCAACCAACTTGAGAATGCGACGTTGCCTTCAGCTAAATCTTGGCATAGGTTGTGAATGCCCGGCTTTGATCCTGAGGTAACCCTTAGGTGACATCCTGCTAACCTAAGAAGAGCTTGTTTAGCTCAGAAAAGTCTGAAAAGGGTCTCTCGAAACGTCACCCTTCCTTCTCTCCAGAGATGCTGCCTGTCCCGCTGAGTTACTCCAACTTTTTGTGTCTATCTTTTGTTTATTCATAGAAACATAGAAAATAGGTGCAGGAGTAGGCCATTCGGCCCTTCAAAGCAGCACCGCCATTCAATATGATCATGGCTGATCGTCCAAAATCAGTACCCTGTTCTGGCTTTTCCCCCATATCCCTTGATTGCCTTAGCCCTAAGAGATAAATCTAACTTCTTATTCAGCTTTCTATTTGTTAATAAACTCTCAATGCACACAAATATATTACATGCGATTTCATGTGCTCTGATCTTGTTCATTAACTTCCTTTGTGGAGCCTTACACAAACCTGCAAGTTTGCACCTTTATGGGGAATGCTGCAGCACAGATAGTAATGAAGGTGTCTGCTGAAGTGAAAATCTAAGCTGTAGTGATTGCAGTGAAGCTTTGTTAATGAACATACTTGGCTGGTTGCTTCTGATAAAGAAGTGTGGGCCTCTGTGGTTCTACTGACTCTTAGGAGGAGGATGGTTATATCCAGCCTGGGGTGGTACTGTGCATGTGCCCCCTCTCCTATTCCTCACTGTCTAAGCCTTTGGAGGCTGATATCTGTGTAGAGGTGGAGAGGATAAAATGTCAAAGACGCTGGTGAAGGAATGAACTGTGTTTACATGGACTGTGGATGGGGTGACAGCTTGTGCATGTGTGAGTTTATATCAGCCTGTGTGTGTATTTGGTAAGTGTGTCTGTGTAAAAGAGCAGCATTTCCACATGAGTGTGGCCCACCCTCACATATCAAAATGTTCTATGCCACTGTTCCACGGTGGAAGGATTGGTGCCCGTGGAGGAGCCACCAGCAGCCAGCTCTGACTAAGCTCTTCTAATGGTGCCCCAAGCAGGTCTGGTGCATCTACCCATTTGTACACTTGTCCTCCATTCCTGCATCAATGCTTTAATGCTGCCTTGAAAAGATCATTTAATTCTCTCCTTCCTCCCCTCTCTGCCTCATCCTCACCCTGCACCAGCCACGTCATGTGTTTTTTGCTCATTGCTGCCCAGGGGGAACACATGCTTTTAAGGGCTGATGCAAAGCAAAGTGTTGTGAATTGTGTTCAGAGGAGCCCACTCCTCCAGCCAACTCACAGGTCAGATTTTTGCACTTCTTCCTGAAGGAAGCCAAGCTGAAACTTTAAAAAAAACAATTTCATTTTTGTCAGGAGTCCTAATATAGAGTCATACAGTGGAAACAGGCCCACCGCCCCTATTTGCCCAAGCTGAACTTGCCCCATCCACATTGGCCCCATCCACAATGGCCCCACCTGCCTACCTTACCAACTCCCTGCACAATTGTAACAAAAGTTCCCTAATTCCAAATGGCAACCCCTTTGCAATACATGCATATATGCCATTTGTCCTCTTCAATACTTGAGGGTGGCACGGTGGTCCAGCGGAAGAGTTGTTGCCTTACAGAGCTTGCAGAGCTTGGAGTCCCAGGTTCGGTCCCGACTATGGGTGCTGTCCGTATGGAATTTGTACGTTCTCCCCGTGAACTGCATGGGTTTTCTCTGAGATCTTCGGTTTCCTCCCACACTCAAAGACGTACAGGTATGGCTTAGTATAAGTGTAAATTGTCCCTAGTGTGTGTAGGATTGTGTTAATGTGCGGGGATCGCTGGTCGGTAGGGATTTGGTGGGCCGAAAGGCCTGTTTCCATGCTGTATCTCTAAACTAAACTAAACTAACCTTGCTGCATCTGCCTGCTGACTTTTTGTGATTCAAAGACAAAGATGAAGCCATCAGTAAATAATCATAAAACATTTACTTTTGGCCAAAATCCAAAAAGTTTGTCCCCCTATTAGTTTTGATTCCATTATCAATTATATTTTACTCTCAATTTGTTGAACCCATAATCAAGACAACAGAAGATAGACTGGTCTGAAGAACGGTCTCAACCCGAAAATTCATCCATTCCTTCTCTCCAGAGATGCTGCCTGACCCGCTGAGTTACTCCAGCTTTTTGTGTCTATCTTCGGTTTAAACTAGCATCTGCAGCTCCTTCTTACACAACTGATCTGTGATAGTAACTACAGAATGGTATAATCTCTCACATATCTAGTGTTATTGGAAGCTAAACTTCTTATCCTTATAACTTAGTCTCTGACCTACTTTAAACCAATAAAAACACTGTAATTGTTGAAATAAGTTATCTCTATTTTTTTAGCCTTCTAATTTCCAGATTTACTGAATCGGCAAGCTTTTAAACATGTGAAAAGAAGTAAATCTGCATCTCTGCAGAGATTATGTTAGCATGGGTTTGTGCCACTATTGGTCTATAAACTGTGTTGCAAGTATGTAACAAATTAGGAAATCCTGGAAATATTGAGAAAGAAAATGAAAAGAAAATGTAACACAGGAGAATAAAATAAACTAAACTGAGGGAACATAAACACAAAACAAGAAAAAAAGCTGATTCAAAATAGCAACAATTAAAATAATGTGAAAACAAGGCAACTTTGAAATAAATGTTACAAGCGAGAAATGTTACACAGAGAGAAAATAGTTTGCAGTATTTTCCAAAAACAACGCAAGATAGTAACCATCAGATGGTAAACGAAAACTATTGATGATCAATTGCACATGGAACAGTCAGCTTGCTCAAAACCAGAAAAATAAAATCTACTGTATCCAATTTTAAATTTTCAGTTTTGACAAATAACATTGATACAGAGATGAAATAGTTTTTATTTTATAATAGATTAAGAAACGTACTTTCTAACTGTTAAGATTGCAGAGCTTCGAGATGCAGAGAGATCTGGGTGCCCTAGAACATGATCTGCAAAACATGTGTACAATACACTACTTGAATGTCTCTTGCTATGTTTTATGTGGGGGCTGCGGGGAGGGGGCGGGATCGGGCACATGGGCGGAAATCCTGGGACCCCATGCTTTGAGAGGTGGGGGACAATCCTCCCCATGTTTTGTAATCTGGACTTAATCAGACGCTTTCTAAGGGCTGAATCGGCCCGTTCGCGGGGCCTTTCAGCGCCTGGCGTGGCTTAAAATCAAACTGCTGCATCGAGGCGATCGAGGCTTCCGGTGTTGAAGCCCCCACCGGCTGAAGTAAGCCCACGCGAACGGGACGATTCAAGTCCCACGATTCGGTGCGGTGAAGCTGCTGTTGCTGGAGTTCGCAATCGGTCACCAACCAGGTCAGCTTCCGATGTTACCGTCCACAGGGCCCATGGCCGAAGCCTCGCGTGTATGCGCATGCGCGTGCTTACGTGTGTGTGCGCATGCGCGTGCGGCCGCCAAGAAATTGTGTCCCCCCCCATGTTTTGATAGCGATTTCCGTGCCTGATCGGGGGAAATCTTTTTCAGTCACTTACCTCGACGGAGATGCGATTTTTCACCATGTCGCATCTCCATCCCCCCCTCCTTTGCAGCCTACAACGTTGAATGGTGCAGCCTTTCCTGGAGCTTCAAGCTTCCCACTTACCATCGCGGAGCCTGGGACCTTTTGCGGAGGATCGCCAGTGTTGGAGCTCTGACCACGGGGCCTGTGGACTTTAACTCCGTGAAGCCCGCGGTCTCCGGTAAGAAACGGCCGACTCGGGAGCTCCATGCTGCGGAGTGTTCCGATCCATCCAGACGCCGGAGTTTCGATCATCCCGACGAGAGGGCTTGAACATCGGGCCGTCGGCAATGGCCCCGTTCAAAGGCCCCGACCACAGGTGAACAAAGGAGGAAGATGACTGAATTTTATTGCCTTCCATCACAGTGAGGAATGTTGATTCCACTGTAGCGGATGTTTATGTTAAACTTTATATTATGTGCTGTGTGTATTTTTGCTTTTTACTTAGTATGTCTGTATGGTAACTCGAATTTCACTGTACCTTAATTGGTACATGTGACAATTCAATTGAATCTTGAATCTTGAATCTAAATAAACAACCATCTGACCATTTGGAAATCTTGATGGTTCAGCAATTGTTCCCCTGGTTGATGTTTGCCACGCTCCCTGGCCACAGCTTCCTGTGTAGAAAGGAACTGCAGGGGCTGGTATACACCGAAGATAGACACAAAGTGCTGGAGCAACTCAGCAGGTCAGGCAGTATCTCTAGATCTCAGGTCGGGAGCCTTCTTCGTGGCCCCAGCCATGGTCGAATGTCCAGTTGATCTCGACCGAGGTGTGGCCAGGCGCCAGCTCTCGGAGGAAAGAGGATCCCTACCCGAAACATCACCCATCCTTTTTCTCCAGAGATGCTGCCTGACCAACTGAGTTACTCCAGCACTTTGTGTCTATCCCAGCTTCCCATGCCCCCCCTCCATTCAATGGGGCTCAGATTCCTGTGCTCCACGTCTAGTGGTCAGGGCCCCATTTTCACACACTCGTGCCTAGGTTCCCATGTTCACTTGTAACTTGAAATGCTGGAAAAACTCAGCAGGTCAGGCAGCATGTGTGGAAAGAGACATAGTTGCTTCAGATTTTGAAACCCTTCTGACCTACTGAGATTTTACAGTGTTTTCTGCTTATATTTTAATTTTGCATTCGTTTTAGGTTTTTTATTTTCTCCCTTGAAACTTATCTCATTCTGTTTGACTTGTCCATCTTCAGCTTCCAATTGCATGTCATTTCGACTACCCTTCCCATTCCCACACCGACCTGTATGTCCTCGGCCTTTTCCACTGCGACAAAGGACAAAGGACATTTATTGACACATACACCAAATGGTGTAGTGAAATTTGTCTAGCCATGCAGAACACAGATAAAGATTAGACATAACATTAAAGAGATTTAACAATAAACATAAAAACATCCCCCCACAATGGTTCCCACTGTGGGGGAAGGCACAATGTCCAGTCCCCATCCCCAGTTCACCCATAGTCGGGCCTATTGAGGCCTCCGCAGTCGCCTCTACGGAGGCCCGATGTTCCAGGCCGTTCTCGCCGGGTGATGGTGCTCCGGCGTCGGGAGAATCCTCACAGCGGCCTGGGACACCTGGAACGGCCACTTCCGTATTGGAGGCCGCGGCTTCCGAAGCCAACAAGGCCGCGCCGGATGGAGCTCCACCTCTGGCGATCTTTTATCAGCACCTTTTATTTCACTTGGATAGCCTACATCCCAATAGTATGAACATTGAGTTTCCAGTTTCCGATAACCCATTCCCCCTGTGTTCCTTGCCCATTCCCACCAGTCCACCTTGTGCCACTCTTCCTTTGTTCACCGTTTCCATCCCTTCTCTCCTCGTTAACCAGATTCATCACTCTCCCAACTTGGTTCCATCTGCCCATCACCCTCCAACCCATCCAGGGTTTCTTTTTTAATGCAACTTTCCTATCCCTGGATACATATTCTACATTGTCTCCATCTCAACACTCCCTCTCCTGGCTCCATTTGCCTATCATTACCCCACCCCGCGCCATCCTCAATCTGGTTCCAGTTATCAGCTATGTCGGAAGGAACTGCAGATGCTGGTTTAAACCGCAGACAGACAGAAAATGCTGGAGTAACTCAGCGGGACAGGCAGCATCTCTGGAGAGAAGGAATGGGTGACTTTGTCCAATTATCAGCTACCAGCCTGTGCCTCCCCCCTCCCCCACACATCCGTGTACTTGCTATCTTCCCTCTACAGTCTACAATCTCAGTCTGGGTGCATTGTGTCAACCCCTATGCCTCAATAGAAACTCTTTGACCTACTAAGCTCTTCTGGCAATATGCTTTTTGCTCCAGATTGCAGCATCTGCAATTTTTGTGTGTCTTCTCTTTTAACTTGTCGGGTTTGCTGGAATATTAAAAGAAGTGAAATAAAAATGTGTTAGAACGTTAATTAAAAAAACATCCAGGAGATGCACCAGTCCAGCACTACAAACACACCAATTTAATTAAGTTGTACTACAACTAGGAAAGCTAATAGAATTCAACCATTTATTGCTCAGAAATTGAGGGTGAAAAGAGGGAAATGGTGCTCCTGTTATGAGAGCATTGACGAGAACACATTTGAAATACTGTGAAATTATTAATATTTTTGTTTAAGGCAGGGTGTGTTGCAAGCTTTTCTGAGAAGATTCACTACACTGATACCTGGAAAAGGTTTGATGACAAATGAAGAAAAGTTGGAGAGGCTACATTTATATCATCTGAAACTTGGAAGAGTGAAAAAGGGAAAATTGAAATATATATATATATACTATATATATATATATATATATATATATATATATATATATATATATATACTATCTCTCTACTCATATATCTATATATATATCTCCACACCTATATATATATATATATATATATATATATCTAAGATCCTGAGAGACATATAAGATCTCCCAAGATGGATGTATTGAGGATGTTTCTCAATAAGATACTTTCTTTCTTTCAGGGAATTTCAAATTCTTGTAAATCTTCAAAGCCAATAAATATTTTTAAGATGGAGATAACTAAATTCCTGATTCATTAGAAGATGAAATGTCATAGTTGACAGACATGAATGAATAACAAAGAACAGTAGAGCACAGGATTAGACCCTTCAGCCCACTAAACTAATCCTCTCTGCCTGCACGTGTTCCATATGCCTCCACTCCCTGCATATCCATGTGTCTTTTACAAAGCCAATTAAAATATTATCTAGTCTGCCTCCAAGAATGCTGAGCTGAGCTTACAACTATAATCTTATTAAAATAAAAGAAAACTGCGACATGAACCGTATACATCATGGCAAAAAAAAACACAATCAGGCCCATTGGTGAAGATGCTACAAGCATATGCTATTCGGAGAGCCCCATTCTTTTGAGACTCCTCTGATGATTTACCCCTCCACTGAAAGAAATTTGCGAGGCTTCATGTTTTTTCCCCCTAAACACGCACAATTCAATATGGAAGACACCCCACCAGCGGACCTGTGCTTTTTGCAGCACAAGATTTTAAGTGTATAAAAAATTGATTCAGTTCACCGTCACCCATTTCAGTCTAGTATAAGAACCCAAACTGCATGAAACTGGAGCTCAGGCTCACATGTCCTGGCAACATCCTCCCAAATCTTCTCTGCAGTCTTTCCATCTTAACAACATCCTTTCATTAGCAGGGTGACCAAAACTGAGCAGAATACTCCAAATGCAATGTATTGTACAACTGTAACATAACAACCCTGACTGATGAAGGCCAATATACCAAAAGCCATCTTGACCATCCTCTCGACCTACCTGTGATGGTACTTTTCAAGGAACTCTGTACCTGCCCTCCTAGACCCCTCTGCTCTACAACACACTCTCCCTCTACAGCCAATACTTAATATTCTGAACATACCTTGCAAACGGGCCTTTAACATGAATGGAGCATGTTGCCATCCATACAACTGCACTTTAACGATGAATCTCTTCCTATACAACTTAAAACCAGACCTGTCACCACAGCCTGCAGCAATAGGAATTCAACTGATCCAATGGTTTCACACACACAATCTGCTATATCTCCATTATTTTTGCAGTATGAATATCTGAAGGAAACTCCAGTACTTCCATTTTTGATCAGATGCAATAATTTCAACCTTGCTCTGTTTTTCTATCATGTTGGTTCCTTCAAGCTGTTGTATTGTGTTCTCCATTGTTTGCATTTTTTTAACAGTCTCCGATCATCGTTTGTTTCACTCTTTAAAATAAAGTGCACATTTCTCTCTCCTTCCTTTTTCTTCGTCTCCTTATTACTTCCTTTCTCACACCTTATACCTTCTCCCTCTTTTTTCTCTCTCCAACCCTCATTGCCCCCCCCTCTCTCCCTCTCATTCCCCTTCCTCTTTTGTTAATTTGCCAGTTTGATTTTGATTCAATTTTAATTAATATCTTGACAACAATACTGGAATCTCTTGAATAAAACATTCTATTTACAAAGATACTGGGAATGATAATCAGAGGTGAAGTCAGAGTGACTGCCCTTGATATTGAGATCACATTTGATCGTACAGCATCAAGGAGCCCCGGTTCAAATGGAGAATGGGAAACAGGGGGAAACCCCTCTGCTGGTTAGAATCATACTGAGCACAAAGGACAATGGATGTGCTAGTTTAGTTTTAGTTTTTAGAGATAAAGCGTGCAAACAGGCCCTTCGGCCCATCTACGCCACACCGACCAGCGATTAACACTACCTGACACACTCAAGCGACAATTTACAATTACACCAGTTAACCTACAAACCCGTACGTCTTAGGAGTGTAGGAGGAAACCGGAGATCCCGGAGAAAAACCCACGTGGGTCACGGGGAGAACGTACAACCTCTGTACAGCAGCACCTGTAGTCAGAATCGAACCCGCGGCAGCAACTCTACCACTGCTCCAGCGGGTAAATGAGCATCAGTCATCCCAGCCACAGGACATCCCTGTAGGAGTTCATCAGATTAGTTTCTTAGGCCCAACCATCTTCAGCTGCCTCATCTTTTAAAAAAAAATCAAGAGTAAAATTAGGAATGTTCGCTGATGATACCACAATATTCAGTATCATATGCAACTTCTCAGATAATGAAACAGTCCACATCCAAATGTAACAAGACCTGGTCTATACCCTGGCGTGTGTTGATAGGTGGCAAGTAACATATGTTCCACACAAATGCCAGAAAATGATGATATCCAACAAGAGAAAATCCAGTTATCACCTACTGACATTCAATGGCACTATCCTTACTGAATTCCCCAGGATCAATAACCTGGGGGTTATCATTGACAAGAAACTGAACTGGAGTAGCCATATATACAACATTGCTACATGAACAGGAGGTCAGAGTGCTATGATGAGTAACTCACCGCTAATTCCCCTAAGCCTGTCAACCCTCTACAGCTTTCAGGAGTCTGGAATTCTCTCCACTTGCCTGATGAGCGCAGCTTCAACACCATTTTAAGAAATTTGACACCATACAGGACAAAGCAGTCCCCTTGATGGGCACATCATCTACAACAGTGGTTCCCAATCTTTTTTAGCTCATGGCCCCCTTGAATCTTTTAATTTTAATTCTGTGGCCCCCCCTGACATTATTAGCGGAAAAAAGTACTTCAATATTATAATACCTTCCATAAAAATATCAGTGTCTATTAATTGCACATATATTCTCTTTTATTCTATTCCACAAACTTCAAAAATATTTCAACTACATAGATTTAAATTTATTAGAACTGAAATTTAGGAGGCAACTGGGTGGTAGCTCTGTGGCCCCCTTCATTGAACCTGTGGCCCCCTAAATCACAATATTCTTTCTGTGGGCCCCCCCTGAAATTTGCCATAAGCCCCAGGTTGGGAATCACTGATCTACAACCATTCATTCACCCTTTTGCTGATGCAACAGCAGTTTGTACTGTCCACAACATGTACAACAACAACAACTCACTAAAACTCCTAAGACAAGCAGCTTCCAAACGTATGACCTCTACCAGCTAGCAGGACAGGGCAGCAACAGCATAGGAATACCACCACCTGCCATTCCGGCTGTAAAATCCATGATAGAAATGTATCAGTCCCGGAAATTCTGGAGAAAGATAGGAATGCTTTTATTTCAATGGGGGAGCCAGGAAGAAAAGAAAGCATCGTCTAAACCTAGCAAGGGAAATTTATCTCAGAAATTAATTCTGCCAGTATTTTTTTTTAAATTAAAGATGAAATCTGAAATAAAAACAGAAGATGCTAGAAATATTCAACAGGCCACACATCATGGTCTGGCCTGCTTTGCACACATTACAGCTCTGTAATTTGCAAATGTATATTCCGTAGTGATCTCGCTCCACCTCCCCTCACAACTTTTAAGTTTCTTGATGTCATTTCTGGCTTAGTGCTCTCATTATCCATCCATAATAGCATAGTCCCCATAGCAATCTAATCTTGTCCTGCCAGAGTTATTCATTTTGTCCTGTTCATCCAAGCAACTTAAAACCAACGTTTTGATTCTTTGCTAGTTTTGATAACCTGAAGCATTAGCTCTGTTTCTGCACAGGTGCTGCACAAAATGCTGACCGTTTCCAGAATTGTCTTGTTTTTAATTTGGCTCCATTTTTATAAGAACAGATAGATAATCCCCCTGCCCATGTGGTTGAATGGATCCGAGTTTAAATGTTCCTGGCCGACTCTCTGCAGCAGGAATCATGTTTCCAATTTAGTTTAATTTGCACTCATTCAAATTTCACTATTAGAGGCAAATAGTCTGGTTGCTAACATGGAGTGACGCACAAAATTATAAACGCATTTTTGCCAGAACATATATTAACATTAATAAACTGATCTCAATGTGGTTGAGGAGAATGTATTTTTGTTTGCTAAGGGGCTTTGATGAATGTGAATGACAAGCAAGTATGCAAGAGACAAAATGTTGGTAATTTTCCTACGCGCTTTTGATGCATCAGCATTTTGCATCTTGCTTCAGGCGTGCTTGACTCTATTGTCTTTGGCTTTAATGTCTCTATTGTTATCAGAGATAGGTTGATTGCAGAGTAGAGCCTGCCAACACAGGCCCAATAAATTGTTGAATGTAGAGCATAGTGACATAGCAAGTTAATTGCTAGCCTATTCCTTTATCACAACAAACTGTTTATGGTTTACCTAACCGCTGGCCATGAATGACTTTCCTCTGATAATAAGGAAGGTCAACAGGCAGAATAATTTTATTGTGCTACATGTGCTGATTTATGTCTGCAAAAATCCAAGCCAAAACATAAACTTCAAATGATAATTGGAAGCAGTTGCTCAAGATAAGGGGTTTGAAATCAAATGCTGTATTTTTATAAATTGCAGTAACTTACACTATTAATGGACTCTGTGCCTCAAATCCATTTGCCCACATTCGTTCCCAGTCTATACACAAATTTCAATTTTGATATTTTAATATAATTTCGCTTTAACAGAATTTTAAGGGGGTCATTCTAGGTTCCCACAACTCTTTTTTTTGAAGAGAAACCCCTTTTAATATTGGCCATGGCCAGTCAACCTGTAATTGTATGGTACACAAAAATGCTGGAGAAACTCAGCGGGTGCAGCAGCATCTATGGAGTGAAGGAAATAGGCAATGTTTCGGGCCGAAAACCCTTCTTCAGATGGGTAATTGTATAGTTGTGGCCTTTTGTTCTGGTCTCTGATCAGAAGCATTAGTTTCTCTCCATTCAGCCTATTAAATTCTTTAATGATCTTGAAACGGTCATCAGATTGGTTTGTGTAGGAAGGAACTGCAGATGCTGGTTTACACCGAAGATAGACACAAAATGTTGGAATAACTCAGCGGGACAGGCAGCATCTCTGCAGAGATGGAATGGGTGACGTTTCGGGTCAAGACCCTTCTTCAGACTGAGAGTCAGGGGAGAGGGAGACTAGAGATATGGAAGGGTAAGGTGTGAAAACGACATATCAAAGCAGACGATGATCAAGGAAATGTAGAATGGTTCATTCTTAGATGTGGGATCAGGAGGACAGTGAAACTCGTCAGAGAACTAAGGTGGGGCAGGGAAGGAGAGAGAGGGAATACAAGGGTTACTTGAAGTTAGAGAAATCAATATTCATACTGCTGGGTTGTAAGCTACCCAAGCGAAATATGAGGTGCTGTTCCTTCAAATTGGTTTATCTTTTATAGACATTTCTATTGCTTTGGGAAATAAAAATGTCACTCGATGCCTTACACATCGAAGATGGAATTAGTGTGCAATAAATTCACTGGAAGCATGCAGATCAGCAGATTAGCTGGATCATATAGCAGTCAGGTCACCTTTCTGATTTTTCTGACATTTGGAAAATCATCTCTCTTAATCGCATCGAATTTTTAACCTAGAGCAAGAACAATACTAAACCCCACCCCATCCTCAATCCCAATTTACAGCATCTATTCCATTTAGAGGGATCATCAATCATGTACTCGCAACTTGCTGTGTGATTCCTCCTGATCCTGTACATGTTTGATGTTTTCCTCTATGTTTTGTCTACAGGGGATTGAATGGCAGGTGCTAGGGATTATTGATGACTTCAGGGTGTCTGCTAAAACTAGTGCCTCCCAGGTATTAATGGGCATTCCCCTCAGAATATAGCACGATCGGCAGATTGAGAAAAGGATACTCAAAATAGGGCAAAATGTGGAAAGAGGACAAGGATCTTAGCTGAAGCCACATCAGCCCTGGGCATTCAGAAAGCAGTTTTCCTTTTTAAATGCTATCAAGGAACATTATGTGAGATATGTGTGTTGGAGTAAGTGACATTTGCAACATCTCACAAAATGTACTCCATAGTTGTATAATGTTTCAGACTGAAATCAGCAAAATATTTCTTCATCAAAATTTGTAGTGGAAATTTGAAACTTAAATGCTAAACGTTTATGAGGCTGGGACACTTTGAAAGTGAAAAGGATTTTCGTTATAGGTATATGGAACAAAGTTGGTTTTGGGCACATATCAGCCAATATCTAATTGACTGGAAGAATAGGGTCAAGAGTCTAGATGATATATTCAAAAATAATTAACAAAATGCCTCTTGTGCCAGGATTCAATGGATAGAGGTGCATAACAGCAGACAGTAGACTTGTCTTGTAAGATGGTATTGTTGACTGCACAACAGCAGCATGTCAAATCCTTGTGCACCATATATCGAGGGGATTTTATTCCTTCAAATTCCACCTTGTGTGCAACCAAATACAAAGAACATTGCAGGTTATGAATCCTGCTGGTACTGTCACGAGATTGACTCCTTCATTTTGTTGCAGCATAATCTGCATTTTCGACATCATGGGAAAAACACTGGGTGGTAACAATATAATGTTCAAATGTGCCTGATGTGCATGCAATAGAAACAATGCTGCCACATGAAATCTTGACATAGTGGGTGCCAAGCTTTGGATTAGTCTAGTGCACGCTGCATTAATCTGGCCACCATGAACAGTCCACAGTTCAAACTTTGTCAGCCTCCTAGATGTTTTACATTGTAGAGCAAGGACAATTCATGTGTTGTTATTTGGCTGTTTATCTGGGTTTTTAAAAGCATTTTTAAACATGCAATCCCAAATCTCTGCTCTTCGCAACTTCTCATGGATTACATATAGCTATTTTTGTTCCAAAGTATAGGTTCTTGTCTTTCCTTAACATTATTATAAATTATAGTTACTACACATGTTGAGTATCTATCTACTCTTGCAATGTTGCTTTGTAACATCTTGCTTTTATCTACAACAAATGAGACAATGAACTCCTGATCAAAGTTCTGAAAAACGACTCTCCAATTCTATATATTTACATATTGTGGAATTCATGGCGCATTTTGGAAATGAGTTGTGCTGTTTATTTTGTTTAGGATTAGTAATTAGACGAATGAAATGAGAATGGCCGATTCAACCAAGAAAAAAATCTTGCCATTGCAGAGACATTTAAAAAAACTGATGTTCCATGGTATCATTTTCAACTCGATTATTTTAATAATTTGAATTCCACATGAATCCTGCTGCAAAAATGTGGGGGGTTTTCAAAGCATTGTTCTTGTGCTTGATTGCACCAAAAATACATTAAATTATGCATTTCTCAAAAATAAAGCGTGAATATTAGTTATTTCGCCATTTGGGTCACGGGATAAAATCGCATTCGACAGGCACATGATCCTAACAACCATTTTAAAAATAAATCCAAAGTAGATGCTCTTGCACACGCTTTATCCCATATTTTGAAAGCAACTACAAAAAAACAACCATAATTCCGCAAACGACTGCAAGGTTTACGAATTGCTGATAATATTGTGCAGAATGCAACATCTAACATTTGTTTTACTTCAGCGGAGGAACAATGATGTTACGTCAGCAGATTAGGTATCTGGTTTACTGGAAGCACCAGCTCAAAGCGGTGTTTCAGTTTCTCACATTAAATTAACATCAAAGGTATAGAATCTAAATCCCTGGCAATCAGGTGGATTTGTGCAACTTCTTTGTTAATATTTTGCATTAAAAATATCTTAATAGAAAATTGCATTTTCTTTCCCCCCCCCGTCAGTCCGATCACTGGCAACTCATAGGACAAACCGGGGGCCAATCATTTCGTTCAGCGGCACATTTGATTGGTCCGCTCGGGCCTCAATGACCCGCCCTCTCCATAACGAGTAGATTGTGCCGCCTTCCTTCTAACTCGGCGGCTGATTCGCCCACGCAGACGTCAGTCATCTATCGCCCCTTTCGGTGGCTATCCGATTGGTTAACAGGCGGCTCCGCTTGTCCCACCCTCCTCTCAGCTAGGCGGCTGATTGGCCCCGTCAGCTGTCAATCATGCAACCGCCCCTTTGGGTTGATTGGCCAATGGGCTGCTCCGCTGAACCCGCCCCGGCGCCTGTTTGGCTAATGGGTTGTTCAGTTAGACCCGCCCTCCTCTCACTCCGGCTGCCGACTGGTCCGCTCGGCCGTCAACCATCCGCCCTCTCCTTGAGCATGGGCGTCTGATTGGCCAATAGGTTGCTCGGCAGGACCAGCCCTCCTCCCGCCTCGCCGCCTGATTGGTCGGGAGTCGCATTGGTCCCCGACGGAGGGTTCGATTGGCCCGGAGCAGCTGCCAATCATCGCCCCACCCCTCCAGCGGCCAACGTCAGCGCTTGATAAACCGCTGCCTCCCGGTCTCCGTCTCATTCACTTAGGAAGCTTCCGCAAGGTTATACCCAGCCGGAGATCGACTGCACACTCTATAATAGAGTTTCATCCAGATAATATACCCACACACACAAGCAGATTTTAATTTTCAAGTTGAGATATAAACCGCTTGTATAAATTTACAAAAGTGGTATATATCTCAGTTAGCTTCGGGAAAAAAAAACCTGTTCAAAAAATGAAACAAAGCGTGACAATGGTGGACGTCGACGGAACAGGATGTCCTGCCTCAACGAAGACATCCGATCTTTGCAGCAAAAGTCTGGCCATCAATGGCATTAATGGCCATGTCGAAGCGATGGAGCGCGAAGAAGGGAAAAACGAGAAAGGTATTCGGTCTCCGGAAGAAAGAGAGGCCATGTTAACCGGCGACGTGAAGCCGCTCCAGAGCCGGGTTTACTGCACCAGGTTCCTGATCCTGATCGTGTTCAGCCTCTACTCCATGGTGAACGCCTTCCAGTGGATCCAGTACAGCATCATCTCCAACATCTTCAGCACTTTCTACCAAGTGTCGTACGAGCAGATCGACTGGCTGTCGGTGGTCTACATGCTCGTCTACGTGCCCCTCATCTTCCCCGCCGCCTGGCTGCTCGACAAGAAGGGCTTGAGGATCGTGGCGCTGCTGGGCTCCGGCCTCAACTGCATCGGAGCTTGGCTCAAAATCGCAAGCGTAAGGCGAGATCTGTTTGGGGTGACCATGTTCGCCCAGACGGTCTGTTCCATCGCTCAGATTTTTATCCTTGGGCTGCCCTCTCGAGTGGCCTCCGTATGGTTCGGGCCCAGAGAGGTTTCCACGGCGTGCGCCTCCGCCGTCCTCGGCAACCAGGTAAGGAAGAGGTGCTGAGCGCTGCCATCTGTCCGTGTGGCGGGAGGAGGGGCGCAGCTTCCCGCCGCCAGTGTCGCGTCGTCCCGCTGCGAGAAAAATGTTGGCGACTGTAAGTCGGAGCGGAGCGTAACTTTACGGAGCGGGTTTATCGGGCGGCGGTGCGATGGTTGGAGAGCAGCTTCCTTCGCCATTCCCCCATCCTCCTCCTCCTCCTCCTCCTCCCTGCGCTGGCAACCATCGCCAGCTGCCTTCGCACACCGACGGACAAGCTCCGTCCTTCGCTTTCCACCATCACGCCCCTCCCCCGGGATTTTCCGGGCCTGCGAATGTTCTAGAAGGCGCCATCCCGCAACGATGTGGTAGCGATGCAGCTTTTTTTAATACAAAAAAAAAATTGACATCAATAAATGTCCCCCATCGTCTGTAATTTGAAAGAGATTATTTTGAGGAGGAGCCACCTTGAATTACTGTCCTCTTAGACCACCCGCACTGGAAAGTCTACGCGTGGCGCGGTTAATGCAGGTCTCCTCCCCACAAACACAATCGCAAGCGTTATTATTCGACGCATTTCCCGCCCCAGCCTTTCCCCGAGGTTGGCTTTATCTTTTGTTCGGTCTCAGTGTCTCCATTTGCACTCTTTATCCAACCTCGACATCCAAGCCACATTTGCTGTTGAGTTGTGGACAAAACGTAATCATAATATGCATGCATTACGGAGTGGATTGCAGTCCATGTTTTGCGGGAGATGTCGCATAGGTGATTGCAAAGAAGACGGATGTTCACAGCAAATTGCTATGGAACTCGGTATCCTGATTATCATTTACTCTACCTACGGTAATTAATATGCTGTGTCCATTGTTGACTACGTGGGCAATGCGATCATTTACGCTATCAATAATGGTGCGAAAACCGAGACTCTTAACTGGGAGTACTATTCACATTCACTAAAGGAAAATGCCATTCAAGATTAAACCAGCAGTTGTGTCCAAGCCCTCCGGCGCCAGGTCATTGTCGTGGGCAGTTTAGATCTGACAAATCACAACCAAATTGTCTGTTTTCCACCGTTAGCCAGTGAAATTCCGAAGGAATCTAGTCTCCGTTCTTGGCTTGTTTTGCGAGATCTCGTTGAACTCGGGACATGATAATCTGGGGGGTTTTCAAAAAACAATCCTGCCCTTTGATCATGTCAGATTTCTTCCTCTTTCCTGTTTTGGAAGGCAAATTTGTGTAGGCAAGGCAATTTTGAGGGGGATTATGAGAGTAAGTTTGCAAAGTCCCTTCCCCCTTTATTTTGAGCCATGGCTGTTTCTGTGCCCCGGGTGTCCTCTTTCTTACTTTCTTGCTGTTAACTAATAAAATAATTCTGAATTATATTATACTGATCTTTTCCTAATTTATATTTTTCACCCTCCTGCTTTTACCTTTTTTGCTTAAGGTGTCTTTGAGGTATTTGGTGTGCACTTTAATCAGACATTTTTGTTACTGTTTGTATGCTTTAACATGTCTTCTATTTTCTCTTAAAATCTGACAAATAAAAATTATTAATAAAAGGAAAATTCCAGAAAATTTCTGTGCTGTGCTTCTGAACTTTAAAAATGGTTTAAAAATATTCAAGGAATGATCGACGAAGAATTCCACCATTCAGTTTCATTCAGAAGGCGATCAGATTTTTCATCCTGATGGATAAAATGGATTCAGACATTTTGATTTTTTAAATTACGTCAAACATAACAGACACATCTTTTTTTTTTTAAAGTGCCATTATGTTTTTAATGTTAAATTATCAATAACAGGTGAGGCAAGCTACTATGATGCAGCAGAGAAATATTTTGCGGAAGATCATAGAATGATCAGCCTGTCTAGAATGAAATCAAGTGAGGCACTAAACATGCATCTTTCAGCTTCAATCAATTAGCAGCAGTGTGCTGAATGTGAATTCATAAATGTGACACTATCCATAATAGTACTGGGCATAGATGGAACATTGGAAACTTCTGACTTGCAAGCTTCAGGCATAGAATACAGAAATGTACTCGCACTCACAACAGCATAGCAAAATGTTCCATGACTAGCAAAATACACAGTTCCACGAAGCAAAATGGAATCTTCAAATGAATCTTACCATAATGACCCTACAAGGAGGATGAAAATCCTGTTAAACCAGAGCTAAACTGCAAATTGTTCAGTAAACAAAATCAATTTACGGAACGATGCTAAGTCATTGCCATTTCCAGAATAAATGTCGGCATGTCAAATCTTTGGAAGAAGATATCCCAAGGAATACAGCCAGAGGACAATAATCTGTCTGTATAAAACCTAATTCAACATGGGTGACAAATGAACCATATCGTCATGTAACCTGCCCAAATCACTGGTGAGCCAACTAGCCACGTTGAGCATCCTTGTGCAAGAAGTGATAGACACTGGAGTAAGTACAGCTTACTCAACAAGAGTGCCTATAACCAACCAATGGTGAAATCATTTGTTCGGTGGCAGGTAATTCTGGTTGAATAATGCATCTCATGGCTAATGACTGAAGTTTGGAGCCAACACTTTTTTTTTGAAACTTGACCTCATGGAAGAATAACATAGAATCGGCTCCCGAATCCAGGTATATATCTGAGAATGTGGACGCTTTGACAATGTAATAATGGAATTTCTTCAGCAGAATTTCAAAACTACCCTGCAATCTTAATTGGCATACTTGGATATCAGTGCTCCATGCAGCCCAAGTGAGGTAAGAAGCCTACTGGGAATGGTAAAAGATTGTGCCTGATTTCACCAAAATCACCCAATCCATTGTGGGAACTAACAAGAAAAGATGTTAGTTGCCGTTGGGATCTGAAGCAACACACTGATTAGCAAATAACAAGTGAAGAAGGCACATGCTCAGCCAAGTTGACTGAAAGGTCTGGTTAGTTGGATACTCCTCTCAGGATACAGTTCCTATTAGATTGTTTGATAGAGTTCCTGGATCTGTTTTTAAATATTTGCTAAAATATAGAACATGAAGTACTAGACAACACAACGCTCTGGAATTTTTCATTTATACATTTGGAGCTTGGTACACATTAGTTGATTACTAATCAGTAAAGTCCAGAGGGCCATTTGACATCCGCAATCAAAGATCAAAACCATTGAGTTGAAGTAGATACATGAGTCATACTGAGCTGTCCATCCTCTGCCTCCTCCACTGCCAGGATGAGGCTAAACACAAACTAGAGGAACAGCACCTTGTATTCCACCTGGGTAGTTCACAAACCAACCATATCTCTATCCTCTTATCTACCCTGGTTCCCTCTCTTATCCCCTTCTCTCCACCTTATCCCCAACTGCATATCATTCTGCTTTTAACCCTTTCCCATCACTCCTCCCACTGGATCCACTTCCCCCAAAGGTTTCTGTCCTCTTCTGTTTCCCTCATTTGCCGCCACACCTCATTGAATTTAACTTGTCACCCTCCTAATCCGATTCCAGAATCTGTAGGCCTTTGTTCACATCATCAGCTCTCAGCCGATCTCCACCCTTCCCTCCCTCCCTCACCTGTCGCCTTACAATCAGACTGTCCTCTCCTGTATCCGCCAATTGCTTGCTAGCTCTTGCCCCGTCCCTTATACTGTCTAGTTTACCATCACTCTTTCAGTCCAGATGCAGGTCTCCACCCAAAACTGACTCTTCAAATCCCATCACAAATGCTGAGTACCTCCTGCTGATCTGTTTTTTTGATGCTGAGTTAAAGTGTGATGCTGTATAGTTTCATGGCAACCACAAAGTGATTCTATTTGCTGCATCACCGACAACCTTCACATTTTCCCTGAGGTCGTTAGATGTCCTGACATATTACTTGACTTAGGAGCAACTCTGTCCTAAATCATCTTTAAGGACAGAGGCAGAGAATTCCAGTGTCAATTTTTGTTCTTGTTTTATTCCTGCCATCCCTTCATCATCCTGACTCTATATCTGGATTGGAGGGGGGAGGAAGAAGAATCTTAACTGATTGGAGTAACATGTGTTATGGTCTAGGCTTTTCTTCATGAGGAAAGTTGGGTAGAGTTTTGCTATGCTGCTTAATTCTGGTAGAATTATCATGTCAGGTGAGGACCAGTCATGACAGTTAAGATTTCCACGTATGTAGGCAATCATTATGGTTTATTGGAGGAAACTGACAAAAATAGTTTAAGGCTACCAATACCCATTTGCACCTGCAGCTTCCACTTTGGTCCAAGTTGACTGATTTGACCCAGATTAGAAATTGTACTTTCATCTTTTGACCAATTGGATACTTCTGCATTTGCATTTTTAGAAGTGTTAAATTCAAACTGTTTTCACTTTTTGAGTTTGAGGTTATTTAATTATCTTCACTTGGACATGAGGCAACATTTGCATGGATGCAACCAATACACCATGAAATATTTTTAAATGGCGTTTTGTTGAATAAATAGGGTGATTTCTACATTCTCTTTTTTTTGTGCCATTCAGATGACATTGCATCATCATCATCAGTTATAATTGTGTCAACAGATATTGGAAGTGCCGCAGTATTTTATCTCTTTACAGATTTGTGTTGTGGGGTTTTAAGATGCAGGATTGATTTAGGTTGGAGAATACCACTTTCCCCTGAACTGCCCGTTCCTGAAAATTGTTCACTGGTTGTTGGCATTTCAGTTACTTATTGAGTTACTTCAGAAATCAGTCGAGTCAACGACATGTTTAGTTTTGCTTTGTCAATTACATCTTGGTATCTCAACAAAATAGCCAATGTTCTCATTGAATGAAGATTTTGGCAAGCTATTAGCCAAGATGTGAAATTTACCCCTGCTAAATAATGGATGAGTGTCTGTTAAAGAAATCACCAATTTCTCCCCTTTCAACTGCTTACTGCTTGCAGTTGGAAAGATTCTTACTGGCTAGCCCTATTGTCTTGTTTAACAATGAGATTAATCTCCAACCAGTTAAAGGAGATTATTTCAAATCTGTGACATCTCTTACTCCAACTTTGCATCTGCTTGAGTTATGCTGCTCTTGCCTCCCAGATGTGGTTATTTGAAATGTTTTCTTAATTCTAATCTTGGTGAATTTAATGTTATGCTAAATTTAGTCCCATTCATTCCTCTTCCTGGCATTAGCTCACTGACGTTCAGTGATTCCAGGTGAAAGACAGTTTGATTTTAAATAGTGATTTTCAAATTTAAATCCCCTCATCTCTTAATTTCTGCCAGCTCTGCTGTCTGACATTATTGCATGTTGATCATCCCAAACTATATTTACTCTTTATTGGTGCCTTCAGTTGCCATGGCCCTGAGTTTTGTGATCTGCTGATCACTTTGCCGCTGGGACTCTTAGTCTGTACAACTGACCTAGCATTGAGTCATCACTCATTCCCATGAAACACTCTGAAATGCCATGGGGCACAGAAGTGTTAAAGGAGCAGCACAATACAAATTAGACAGTATAGTTGAGAGAAGTTGATGGGATTGAAAATGAGGATAATGGGAGTTTAGACATGGTTCTCAAGGAAAGAGTAGTATGCAGAAGTGTAAGAAGTAAAGTAAATGAGTTTGGAACCTCCATCAGACACATGAATGAAAAATGCTTGGTTGACGAAAATGGAAGACCTCTGAATCACGTATAAAAACGGAGCTTGATCATTCTTTGCAACCTTGATTGTGGTAAACTATCCTCCATTTTTATAGACAACTTGACAAATCTGACTTTCTAAACTTCCTCCCACTCTTGTCCTTTATCTAGCTGGATTGTTAGATTCCAGCTGCATTTCATTCTTCGTGTATCTGACATGACTTCTTGTCATTTTAGAGAATAATTTCTTAGTCCCATTCATTTTGACTACATGCCAGTCTTGATTTGAAAAAAAATAATTGCAGGGCTGCAGGGGAGATGACCTAAATGGGGCTAGCTACATTTCATTTGCAGAGTCCTTGCGCAAACTCTGATATCATTCTCTAGTTCTGATTGTGCTTTGGCATAATATATTCCATGTGCTGGTAATGTTTTGCCAACCTCTCGTTGAATACCTTCCTACTCCTCTATTGTAAGGTGCCGTGCTGCTTAGTCTGTACTGAAGGGGCATACATTTCCTACGTAGAATATGGAGAAGACTGGCAAAATTAACTTCTTTCGCTGCCATGGGTTCTGCTCCCTTGATATCACTCGCATCCCAGAAATTTGACACAATGGCTGGGCAACCTTTAAGTTTTGATATTATCGAATTTCAATCCACAGAACTGGCCCATTATTAAAACTCCCTTTCTCACCACCTGATATTGCCCAGATTAACCTCTGGTCGTCTTCTGTACCTGTAGTGCATGCCATTGAATTATGCGAGGAAGATTAGAGATTCATGGTTCGGTGAGATAAGTGGTGGATTTAGTTTTCTCGGTTACTTTTTCTTATTTTAGAGAACTCAAAACTTTTATAATATATTTGAGGGTTGAGTATTTGAGGTTAATTTAAATAACATTTAAAATGTATGTGGATTGCTATGTAAAAGTGACCACACAGCTTTCAGAAAACAGCCTGTTTCTACACGGTCGACATATCTTAACAGAAACGCTTAGCTCCTTTGTTACTTTCTGACAACTATTCAATTGTTGTCCTTGCTAGACTTTTCTATCCTCTATAAACTTGACGCCAACCAAAACTGCTGCCGTCCTAAATTACCCCAAACCTCCGTCATCAACTTTCTTTGTGATAATGAAGCTAGATTTGCTTCTATCCTATAGATACTTTGATCTTCATTCCAATATACAAATCCCACCCTAGCTCCTCAACCTGCTATGTCTCTGATGTTCAAGATCTCCATGCCTTACAGAGATTTTAATGTATGCCAAATACACTTTGTTTTCTCCATTAGGGGTGGAGGATTTATTGGATATATGTAAAGGACTCTAGAAGCTAAGTTACCGTCAGGTTAGAGGTGTACCTGAGTGGAGATGGGAAGTGAAGTCCAGGCTGATGGTCTCCTCCTCCCCCCCCCCCCCCCCCCCCCCCCCCTGCTCTTATCCATGCATTGCAATTTCACGTGTCAGTTATAACTCTGGTTCGTACGTGGATTCTTTATTTAAATAGCCGTGAATGTCATTTTCATAATATTTTGGTTTTTTTCTTTGTTTCACAGCTTGGTGTGGCTTTTGGCTTTCTTTTACCTCCAATTTTGGTGCCTAATACTCCAGATGATCTTGATTTGATGGCAAACAACATAAGTATATTGTTCTATGGAACAGCAGCAATAGCCACATTGTTATTCATCCTGGTTGTCGCAGGTACGCTGCCGGGATTTTATTCAAACACCAAGTGAATGCATCTGGTTACTTTGACTCATGTCTCCACCCCATATATCAATTCCACCACTGAATGTTCTTTATTCAAGGACCTGCAAGTCTTTATATTTCATGTACAATATTTGTAGTTTGTATTTTAATTTGTTAATATTTGGTTAACATGAATGCAGGGGCACACTGATCCTTGATATTCTGATAACTACTGATGTAGGTCTAGTGACCTAGGTGGATCTATTTATTCTTTTTACAAAGTAGATTTAAAAAGCCCTCCATTTTGTAACAGACCTTAAAGTATTAGTGTTATTTGAACTTTCAGATAGACACCTCATGGTTTCAAGACAGGTCCAACATTAAATAATTTCACAGCTGATCTGATCTTTGACTCAACCCCACTTTCCTGCCTTTCCCCCATAATCCTCGACCCACCGATCATAGAGAAACTAAAAAATGTGAGAAACAAACACCAAATTAAGAGAATTATTTGATGAACAAGCATCTAACCAAAGAAAACCAGTAACTCGTTATACATTATATTGGAATAGATGTGTCTTCCGGTTTTTATTTGAGACTAAATTGTAAATAAGAGTCACAGGTAAATAAACAAAGCACAAACAGGTATTGGAGGAACATGCAGATCAGGCAGCAAATGTGTTGTGAAGGGTCCTGATCAAAAACTTAGTCTGTTCATTCCCACCAAAGAAGCTGCCTGATCCTAGTTTCACTAGCAAATTGTTTTTGTTCAAAATCTCAGCCTCTGAGTAGCTTGTGCCTAAATAAACCTCACTCACTGCTTATCCTTCAACAACTAGCACCTTTTTATATTATCTGGATTGCATCCTATTGAGACTTTTAAAACCCCTTTGATATACCTGCTGCTGTAAGAATAAGTTCAAATGATCACCAATGGTGAATCTGCAGGAGATTTAAAATCTGGTAACCTGAACTAACTAAGTTTCACCCATGACTGCTACCACTTCCTGTCAGTGGTATCCTGCGATTATATTTTTTCTTTAAGTAAATGCCATCAAATTGGAGTAGAAATGTAAAAACTCTACATGTATTAATTCCAATGCCATTTCCCCAGTCTTTCCTCTTTTGGCATCCTGCTTGAGGCCCTTCAGCATTATCTAGTTTTTCAGACACTACGAAAACCCAAGAGCCCACTAAGGCCCTTTTCCATTCTTTCAATATTTGACTTAATATCTATTGTTAAACCCTGCAATCTCTCAGTTCCTTAGAGCTTCTCCAATTTTAGTCTTTTGATGTTATGGCTCTGAAATATTAAAATGTTGAATATTACATTAAAAGCATTATGCAAATAGCCCTAATTTTCGAGTGTGTTCCAGACAAATGCAGTTCAGTGAGTATGGAGTTTTTTGTTTGCTAAATGAGTATCAAAAATAACTCCTTTGTTTAGGTTTGTTACACTATTTACTATCTCGTGTCTGCAATTTTTTCTGAATAGATTTTACTTGTGCCTGGAGTACTTTTATCCATTAGGTGTTAACTTTGTTTCTGCTTGACTTACCAATGATAGATACTCTTTATGGTTTTATAAGCTTTCTATGTAGTTACTTTGTGGCTAGAGCAAATGCTAATTAAAGTTGGTAGTATGTCTAGAAATGAAAAGATAAAATTTAAATCTTCATGAAATTGTCTTGGTTATGAGAATTTTATCCTTTTGATACCATTGCATTAAACCTTGCCTGGGCTATACAGTCCATTTTTATATTTGTGTAAGCTGACACTTGACTTGCTTTTCTTTGTTTCTTCTTTTTCCCCACATAGTATTTAAAGACAGGCCTCCACTTCCTCCAAGCCAGTCCCAAGCAGTGCTTTTGGATAATCCTGATGAGTATTCCTACAAACAGTCGATTGTAAATTTGTTTAAGAGTGTACCATTTGTGCTACTGTTACTTAGTTATGGTAAGAATTTTTGTTTTACTTCTGAATTTTAATATCAAACATTCCACGTTTTAACTCTGATTTATTTTGGTTAGTTCTCAATGTGATCTACTGTTTTTTATAACAGTTAAAAGTTTCTAGTATTAGTCTTCCATTTGTAGACTATCACAGATATCAAGATGTAGAAATCACAGCACCAGAATTGCAAGAAGTACCAAAATAATATGGTGTAACCAGCCGCACAGAAAAGTACTTACAATTATCCACAGTTTTCCTTCTGTAGAGGCAAGGTTTGAATTTGGAATACATTCAACATCCAGTTATGATGCAAGCTTCAGTCTTGCAGCTATTTACAAGATTAACCAAAGACTTTGTTAGAAACATAGAAATTAGGTGCAGGAGTAGGCCATTCGGCCCTTTGAGCCTGCACCGCCATTCAATATGATCATGGCTGATCATCCAACTCAGTATCCCGTACCTGCCTTCTCTCCATACCCCCTGATCCCCTTAGCCACAAGGGCCACATCTAACTCCCTCTTAAATATAGCCAATGATCTGGCCTCAACTACCCTCTGTGGCAGAGAGTTCCAGAGATTCACCACTCTGTGTGAAAAAAGTTCTTCTCATCTCGGTTTTAAAGGATTTCCCCCTTATCCTTAAGCTGTGACCCCTTGTCCTGGACTTCCCCAACATCGGGAACAATCTTCCTGCATCTAGCCTGTCCAACCCCTTAAGAATTTTGTAAGTTTCTATAAGATCCCCTCTCAATCTCCTAAATTCTAGAGAGTATAAACCAAGTCTATCCAGTCTTTCTTCATAAGACAGTCCTGACATCCCAGGAATCAGTCTGGTGAACCTTCTCTGCACTCCCTCTATGGCAATAATGTCCTTCCTCAGATTTGGAGACCAAAACTGTACGCAATACTCCAGGTGTGGTCTCACCAAGACCCTGTACAACTGCAGTAGAACCTCCCTGCTCCTATACTCAAATCCTTTTGCAATGAAAGCTAACATACCATTCGCTTTCTTTACTGCCAGCTGCACCTGCATGCCTACCTTCAATGACTGGTGTACCATGACACCCAGGTCTCGTTGCATCTCCCCCTTTCCCAATCGGCCACCATTTAGATAATAGTCTGCTTTCCCGTTTTGGCCACCAAAATGGATAACCTCACATTTATCCACATTATACTGCATCTGCCAAACATTTGCCCACTCACCCAGCCTATCCAAGTCACCTTGCAGTCTCCTAGCATCCTCCTCACAGCTAACACTGCCCCTCAGCTTAGTGTCATCCGCAAACTTGGAGATATTGCCTTCAATTCCCTCATCCAGATCATTAACATATATTGTAAATAGCTGGGGTCCCAGCACTGAGCCTTGCGGTACCCCACTAGTCACTGCCTGCCATTGTGAAAAGGACCTGTTGTTGTTGCAACATGTATTCATTTTTCAGTTTGTGCTTGTCGACTTCACCTGCATATTCCATCTTCCCCTCCATTACTATCCATTTCTCTGCACGGTCACTTCTATTTCTATCTGGATTCATTACCACAAACAATCCAAGGACACGGGCTCTGTTCTTCAACTAATCTAACTAACCTTTTCTATTTTGGAATCAACTGCTTGTTGATACGCTGTCGTGAATGAATTGCGTGTTAGCAATTTTAGGGCACTATGAAATACTGACTTGCACCTACATAGTATCTTTCACAGCCTTGGTGAAATTGCGATTTCTGTTGGATGTTAATTAACAAAATGTATAGTTTTTGGAAATCTGATCTTATTTGACAATAGTAATGCTTGCATTTTTAATATTTTCTAGGTATTTTGACGGGGTCATATTATTCAGTAGGAACACTATTAAATCAAATGATCATTGCTCACTTTGAGGTAAGTAAACCTTTTTTAAATAACATTTTTTAATTGAATTTAGTATCTTAACTCACAAATGGAATGTACAATGTGGGTTGTTATTGAAATGATGCCCATGCTATTGACTTATTAATTGAGTTATTGAGCAATGAATGCATAAAGTGCCAGATGAATAATTAAATAACTTAGTTACCTTTTCATCTTGTACTATTTCTGTCTCCCAATCTTTAGTTAAAGTTAAATTACAGACCCACTTGTGATGAAGTTGCACATTCACACGTACCTTGCTGTTATTTCTTCATCCCTAATTTTACATATGTAGTAAGCTGTGTGCTTTGTATACAAGTGTAATTTCTTCAAAGCGTTACGCACTGTTATATATGTATTGATAAATTGTGGAAGCTGTGGTTAATAACTTAATTACACATTCTTCTGATCTTGAATTACTAAATCAAAGCCATTGGTGCAGCTTGTAGTCATTCATATGTAATTATTATATGTAATATAGAGCATGTAGAAATGTAATCTGCATGAATTTTTTTTTTTTTTACAAGGGCCAAGAATTGAATGCTGGGAGAATTGGACTAACTTTGGTGGTGTCAGGGATGGTAGGTTCCATCCTCTCCGGTTTCTGGGTGGACCGCACAAAGACATACAAGTGAGTTCAGCGTACCCCACTGCAAATAACCCAAATTTGTATAGTTGAAGCTGGATGATAATGTAGATTTTTTTCTTTTGGCATTTTCAAACTTTCTTGAGTCTAATTCCAGACTCTGCAACAAAACCAGTATCTGCAGTTTGTCTAGCTAAGTGTCGCTTTCAGTCTTTGTTAGTTTGCTCTTCCATTTACCCTCTTTGAGATTCTAAGTGTGGCAAAGTTTATTAGTACTGATGAATTCTTTGCTTAGATTTATTTATCTGAATTTCTTTAACTTGATAATTAATGAATTCTATTCCATAGTTCCTCTCATTCTAAGGGAATCCACTGATTAATATATAGGAAAAAATGAGAATGGAATTGGTTATTAAGCAGGAATTTACAGTGTATGAAATATAATTTCCTGGAGTTTTCAGTGTTAATCCCATGCTACTGATATATAAATCCTATTACATTTTCGCTCGTCCATCCAAATTCTTAGCATAAATGTTATTGGCAAGTGTGAATATTTGTGTCCAAATTGTAACTCAAGCTTGCTGCGATTCATTAGATATTTATCAGGTAATTCTATGCAACTATTATTATATTCCACTTAAGACCTTTTAGGGCCCAAATATATCTGGACCTTTCAGAAGCAGTACAATAAAACTCCAATAATCTGCTCTCTGACTGTTTGGAAATACCACTGTTTCAGCATCTAGTTCCCATCAATGTAGTCAATGGCAAACTGTTTTAAATTCTGTTTGTTAGTCAGTACCTGTGCTAGACAGGCATAGACTAATCGGCGTCTTCACAACTGTTACACGTCCAATCTGTTTACCCATTTGTAGTCCATATACCTTTAAAAACATTCTGTTAACAAAATCAATTCATCCATCTTGGAAAATCTGAATAGACAAATCCATTGCAGCTGCAGTTTTTTGTCTACTACGCTGTATGAAACATGAACTTTACTCTTAAAACATTAATGTATAGGATTATTATCTAGTTTTGTGGATTTCCCTTTCATTAATTCCTTTAACATTTTGAAACCTGTTTGACATCAGACTCCTGAAACAGTCTATCCTGAGCCCTCCTGGGAAAGAATTGTCAGGCAGAGAGGAGAAGATTCACTGCTTCGAACTGACATTCAATATGAACATAGTTGATTATCTAAAATCAGTACCCCATTCCTGCTATACCCAATATCTCTTTATTCCTTTTATCCGAAGAGCTAAATATAACTCTTGATTCGCAGAATACTTCTCCTGTGAGGTTTTCTGGAACAGTTACTTATTTTTGCAATTGTTGCAGAATTTCCCCCTCTAAGGTGAAGAAGGAAAATTATTTCATTAGAATTCTAGTATCTTAGGGATAATTCTGGAATTTCCCTATTAACGGACCCACTTTATTGTTTGTTTACGAAAGGCTGATTAATGTTGTATGGAATTTTCACTTTTTATTTTCTCCCTTATTTACAGGCAGACTACCCTTGCAGTGTACATCATTTCATTTATTGCAATGCTCGTTTTCACGTTCACGTTAGATCTCGGCCATATTGAAGTAGTCTTTGTGACGGCGGGCGTCTTGGGGTAAGAGACCATTATGTCTTTCAACAACATGTGTTAGGGAATGCTCTTCAGAGTGTTTGGGATAAACGTTCAGAGAGCCCAACTGGTTGCATATGCTAGAACATTGAAAATATAATAGTTTATTAAATTGGGATTTTAATACTCCTTCAACCCAGTATAAATTTTAATATAGCTACCAGGACGCACAATTTGACAATTTGGAAATTTGCCATTTGAATCTTGCGTGTCTTCTTCAATCCTTGGCAACTTTCATCCCTCTCTAAATTGGGTGTGGACTTTCAAATAGGGTGTAATTGTAAATTAACTTGCATGAAATGTAAATTTGCTGAAGAACTAGGTTTTCTCTAAGGGCCTTGTTTTGAGGCGACTGTTGTGACCTGGCACCCATGTGTGCATGTTCTGCAAGGGTTTCAGGATTGCAAACCGAATTGGGAACTCTGCCCTTTTCATCTTGTCAGTGGATTAAGGATCATTCTGTGCCCATGCATCTGCATTGGCTAACATTTGCTAATTGAATGCAGAATGAGAGCTGTGTGGTCTGTTTATCTATGCTAGGTAAACTTGCTGAGCCATCAGGGGAGTCTGGTGACTGACTTGTCTGTAATGTAACTTGTATTAAGAAGCAAATACTGGTAGTTGTGACTTTTGTAGTTTTGGCCTTTTATTGGCAGTTCCAAGTTGGGGTTTTTTCTTTAGAGCCAAAACGTAATGGAAACGGAATGATTTCCATTGTAGGCAGTATAATTTGGGATTATTATTAGAATCTTTTGAGCCACTTTAACCTGAGCATCTATTAATAATGAACACGTTACTGTTTAGTAATTGCATCCCTCTGACAAAGTTTTCATCTAACTGGCCGCAGTTTTTTGAACTGTCACATTAATGGTTGCTGCTTCTGCTTTAACACTCAAGGATTCCCAAACCTTGTATTCAGATGAAATCTTAGTTTATGTAAAACATAGAGTCCCCTTGTTTTTAATGCAAATAATGCCAGTGATAAATATTCCAAGAATATCATTTACTGTTCTAGTTTAATTACACTAGAATCTAGTTTACATTATTCCAATTAATCATCCAGTCAACAAATTCAAACATATCTTTTTATGGGAATGAGCTTCCCCCTTGAGCCCTTCGCAGAGATGTAATAGAATCATTATCAAGTTTATTTGTGACAATGTATCCGCTTTTTATTGTTCTGTAATACTTGTTAGGGACATAATGTTTTTTAAAATGTTTGTAGGTGGCCCAGTGGTGTACTAACATGTTGCGCCACAGAGTAATGGACATGGGTTCACCGCGCGATTCCTTGTATGGTGAGTTCTTGATCTCAACCAGTTAGTCTAGGGAAGAGATTTCCCCAGAGAAAGGGAGGGAAGTCAACTGCACACCTCCAACAGCTGGTTCAAGAGCACTATTAACAAAGACTTGGGAAAAGGTGGTTACCCCACCTTCAGCAAGAAGCTGAGAAAATAGTTCTCAGAGCTGAGTGGAATAATTTAATTCCCATCCCGGCTTTGACCTGTTACCGGTTTGACCTTCTCATTCAGAGGCGAACAAACCAAATGTAATGAGTTGTGTCCATAGCGCACATTTTAAACTGCCTTCGTTGCTGCAGTTACACTTACAGCTGTCTAAGAATTTATTGATTAATGCATTGGGACCCAACATAAGAAAGAAATGTTCTATGACATTGGTTAATGTTCTTTTAACCTGTTGGAAAAATCGCCCCTTTCCATTTCTGAAATGTGAAATGCAAATTATAATGGTATGTACAGTAGTTGTCTTTGCAACAAGTCTTATTTCACTTAACCAGTAACACTCAGTACTTTTGAAATCTAATATGCTGCTCTAATTGTTATATCTCCATCCCTCCATTCTGGGATGTACCGATTTATTTTATCTTTTCCTGTCACATTTTATTTACTTTATTTATTGAATAGATTTGTTTTACACTTGCTTTTCTGAACTTCAAACATTTCTGATTTAACATGTATGACACATGTACAACTTTGTTTACACTGTTGAATTATGAACTTGACTATCAATTTTCCTTTTTTTTTTCTTCTTGTGATGCTGCATTTGTAGTGGTGAACACATGCTGAATAAGCATGCAGTTTGACCTTATTTGTGGCTATAAAGTGCACAAGTGAACAATGCTTTTCCAGAAACTCACTTCAGTGCTGCCCAGAAATTAGAAGGGTTTGGATTTTTTATTTTTAATACATTTCTATTTTGATTTGTTCATTTACCAACACATACATACTCTGCTGTATTATAAATCAAAATCTCTAGAGACATAAGCATGCTCTATGTATAATAACTGGTATAAAAGCAGCATTTAAAAAGGTGTACTTTCCTGTACACCTTGAAATTATTTTCAATGAAATTGTCAATCTATTGTACTACTTGGACTTCGAAAGCAATTCTGCACGTAGGGCAGTGGTATTTAGTAAAAGTTGGAGTTGTAAACATGATTAACTGGCTTTTGTTGTAACCAAACATTTTTTAATTTTTGCAAATCAAAAATAAAAACAAAAAAAATTGGAAATACTTCGGTCAGGCACATGTTGGAAGAGGAACACAATGTTTCAGGTTGAAGATTTTACCTGAAATGGTAAAAAAAAAATCCCCCAGCAGATGCAGCCTGACCTGAGTATTTCCAGCATTTTCTGCTTTTATATCGTGGAAATTGTTAATGTAGGCATGACTGTTCAGTGATTTAATTACAACAGTGAGCTAGATCCATCCAATGAATTAAGTTTCATCTTATCAAGATATTAAATCTCGGTGCCTCATGCTGGCGTTCTTCAGCTTTTGAAGGACTTTCTGCAGTGCAACAGTAGTGGTCTACAGATTATGATTGAACGGGTGTGGCTCTGTGATTATCAGGCATTTTATCGATATCCTTGTATTAATCCCTGCTAAGGTTTAATATTTGAATGTATTCTGACGTGTAGAATAGGTGTTAAACATAAATGTGGTACCCAGCTTCTCTTCTGTCAATGATAAAATGAGAATATAAACAAGGAAATGTTCATTTTTGTGATAAATATGATAGATAGAACACCCTTGTTGCTTTCCCCATAAATGCTATTTTAATGTCTTGTCTTCCCATGTCTATAAGAAGAAATGTATCTCTAGCTGACGAGGAATACGGATTAAACGCAGTCCACCTTTAAATGGCTTTTTCCTTATATTTGACCCATGAAGGACATAATTTTAGGTGTTTTGCTTTAGATGGCAACACTAAACATATAATTAACATTATAATCCAGAGTAAAACTGAACAGTTGTGGTTCTGGAAGAATAATTAGTGGGTGTTAGTCCCTGCTTTTTGCCAACTCCATACCAGGAATTTGTCGGCTTGTTACACGCCTAGGGGGAGAGACATTTTTAAGCAGTAATAGTCCAGTTTTGAATTTGGAAATTTAATTAGGGAAATAAGATGACCTGTTCATTCTTTATACCAGGCACTGTGGAGGTACAGTAAAATGCAATATAGAGGTATATCGATGCCACATTAGTGTAAAACAAGGCTTAATTAACTGCAGTAAATTCCTACATGTGTGATTCCAGAACATGAAAGTCTGTTTGAACAGAGGAAATTCACTGTGTCTGACCTGTTTTTGTTTGCAGTTTGCAATAATCTAACTAGAAGAAATTACTATTCTGAGAATTGTCAGTTGTCACAATTCAAGTAATTACGTTCATGAGTATTAGGCTGAGGTTATATTAAATCATTAAATTGTTTTATACACGATGCTATATTTGCATGCAGTACTTGGGTGAACTTGAAAATCCTAGGAAAACAACTCAGAACTTCGACACTTGAACCATCTTTATAATTGTATTTTCACAATTTTTCCCCAAGCGAGTAGTCTTAACACCAGCTACAGATTGAGATCCAATTTAATAATTAATGACTGTTAGGTTATTGTAAGTATATATCCCTTTAAGAGTTGCAGTATTTTTGTATGTAAATAAAATGTTCCAGATTTATTCAACTTGTGGCAGCTGATGCTTTAACTGGGCGTACAGAAGTTCAGTCATCAAAGGATACAAATATAGTTTTGACATGCTGCCTTTTCTGTACAAATTGACTAAATATATCTTTACATTTTCAGTTTTTTCATGACCGGTTATCTTCCATTGGGCTTTGAATTTGGTGTAGAAATAACCTATCCAGAATCCGAGGGGACATCATCTGGACTTCTCAATGCTTCTGCACAAGTAAGAGTTTGGATGATCCATTATGAAAATAATGCTAATTTGATATCTTTGCAAAAATAATCTCTGAAATGAAGTCATAGTTACTCTCGCCCATGCTGACCAACATGCCTTCCTGAGAGAGTCCCCTTTGCCTGCTTCTTTTCCCCATACCCCTCCCAAGTCATATCCATGTTTCTGTCCAACATCTTTTAAACATTGTAATTGTACCCATCTCTACCATTTCCTCTGGCATTTCTTTCCATCTATCTACCACCCTTTGTGCGGAAAAGGATGCCTCTTCGGTCCTTTTGCAATCTGAAAGCTCTCACCTTAATTCCATGCCCTTTAGTTACAGACTCCTGTACCCTGAGGAAGAAACTGATAATCCATGTCAATTATCCCTATATATGTCTCTTATGATTTTATAAACTTCTTATAGGGCTGCCTTCAGCTGCCAAAATGGTCACATTGGTCACATTCTTCAGTCTGCACAATAAACCTCCATTCCCACCAAACCAATTTTGTATCTAACTGGGTTGCTCACCTTGATCCCCAGTGATCTCACTTTCAGGACCAGTCTACCATGTGGGATGCTGTCAAAAGCTTGTAGACATTGTGTACCACCCTTTTAAAAACACATTTGTGAGACACAATTTCCCACACAATGCCATGCTGAGTATTCCTCAATAGCCTTTGCCTTTCCAAGAGCAGATGGATCATATCACTCATGATTCCTACCACTAATTTACCCACAGCTTTTCTCACATCTCACTGATCTTGGGCCAGCTTATTTCAATTTAAAAAAATCGTTTAATTCCTATGTTTTTAACATCTGAGTTGCCAATTCAGATGTATGGTAAAACCGAAGGTGTGTCTTTGCCACCTGTCAATGGTTTACACGGCAGTTTGGTGGACACAGCTTATTCAGGTTATACAAGGTGTAGCAAATTAATTTTGAATAATTTTGGTATGTGTTCTTTGTGAAGATATGACCCATGGAAAATTGTCTCAGCAGTACGTTCAGTCAGATAACTAACTACATTCTGTAAAATCTGGGCCAACATCTTAAACCTACAAGTTTGAATATATAGTTTTGTTGAACTGGCCATGTGCTGAATATTCCAAAGGCACTCCGCCATTTTGAGGCACCAACTACCCATTATTAGATAGTGCTCTTGTGGTACTATAAGTAAGGTGAATGTGCCTTGCATCGGATGTATAGGTGCTACTGATTTTGTCCAGAAAATTGGCACAATATATGTTCATTTTCTAAAATTGTAGATTCCTTCATTGGAAGGCACCGGATTACTGTTGTCAATTATGTTAACAGTCAGTTGGAAAGGCTCATGGCTCTGGCCCCATTCATATTACATTATCTAGTAAATAACAATTCTGTTTAAGTAAATGTTCATTTTTGTCAATTCAAAGCATAAACCATGTATATGAGTAATTTTTAAATAGTTAATTGATTTATTTTTTAGTTTAATAATTTGTATTATGATTTGTCACAGCACATTTAAGACCAACTGATGTGACTTTTATCTTTGAGGTACAGTGAAAATTGGCCCTTAAGCCTACTGAGTCCGCGCTGACCAGCGATCACCCCGTACTACCCTACACACGAGACAATTTACAATTTTTTTTTTACCAATGCCAATTAACCTGCAAACATGTACATCTTTGGAGTGTTGGAGTAAACTGGAGCACCCAGAGAACACCCACATGGTCACAGGGGGAACATACACACTCCATAAAGAAAGGACCCGTGGTCAGGAGTAAACCCATCTCTCTGGGGCTGTAAGGCGGCAACTCTACTGCTACACCACTGTACAGCTCCACTGGTTGAAGTTGTAAATTTAGAATTGTGTATTGGCTCTGGCTCTTGCTTTTAATCCTTGTCTTCATGGAATTGGCAGTTTCCAGGAATTGCATATGCACAGATTGTGGAGGAAAGCACCAGCCAATAACTCCAAGAGAAGGTGATGGTGTATTATTAATCTTGGACAGTTATTTCAATATTGTTTTTCTTTGATTCCAGCTATTTGGAATTGTGTTCACTCTGGCCCAAGGAAAGTTGAAAGCTGATTATAATACATTTACAGGAAATATCTTTCTTTGTTCGTGGATCTTTGTGGGAATCATCCTTACAGGTAATTGGCTGTTTTTACCATTTAATCTTAATGTGTAACGCGTTGCTGTTTGAGAAAAGCAGCACCTCCATCCACTAAATATATAAAAGATAATGTGGAACAGTGAAAAGCCATTTGGCCATTTAAGGCCATTCTCTCCACAGATCTTTTACATTATTCCCTATTCAGGACTCCATCCTAGTCAGGTTTGCGCAGGAGCCAACCAACGACTGAAAAAACTCCCAAGAAGATAAAGTTCTGAATTTTTTTCCCCCCCAAGTTCACTCCTGTTCCCTTGCTCTTATCCACACCTGAAGAACAATGAATGAAAATCTTTGGATTAATCTGACCATTCAGTATGTGCTACCTATGGTTCCCACAAAGTAGCAACCATTATGTTCTGCGATGAATAAAACCAACTGTTTCTTTTTAAAGCTCGGAACCTCTACAATGGTCCTTCAAACATTTATCCGGCTCATTTTGTTTTACGCAATTTATGGAGTTAATTGCCATTGCATTAACTACTTTCGCCTGGAATCTACATTTTGAAAGGGGGGGAGAGACATTTTCTTTAATTCTTTATTGGCTTACGACGTTGCTGATTTCCTTCTGTTTTATAAATCAGTCCAAACCCCTGCCTCCCGTTTATCTTTGCTGCTCTTCATGTTCTCGTGCCTCAAAGGGTTTGAAGGTTAAGATTTTCTGATATCAAGATCGGACCACTAATATATTAAGTGAAAATAATTTATTTTGGTTTAATTATTTAAGATACTTTCTGACATTCTAACTCTAGTAACATTGCAACGGTTGGATCTTTGCAGAAAAGTGTTAATCTTCAAGCAAGTTATCTTCCATAAATCATTGTTTGCATCCATTCTATATAGTCAGCTACTTCCCACCCACATTTGTTAATCTACTGGAAGTTATCCAGTTGGTTTCAATCTTGTGAAATGACTATTACTTTGGTGTTCAAACAATTAAACTATTTGAAGGTTCCTTCTTTCATCGTGTTTCCTCATTAGTCACCTAGCCCCTATTCTTCAGCCTAAGTGCATTCATTTAGTTAGTCTTCTGTGGAACTTTGTCCATTTTTTTTTTTTCCTGATGACCGAGTTCAAGAGTGTTTATTTGTCATGAACTTGAACAATGAAATTCTTGTTGCAGCTTTACAAGCACATTTGATGCAACAGCATCAATATATTATCAATTATTCTAAGTAGACTGGACAATTTATAATGGCTTGGACATTGTTCTTTCTTTGTTGCTTTATTGCAACCTTGAACGATTTCATCATGTTTATGTGGCATAAGTTGTTGCTCTGAAACAATGTTGATTACTTATACCTTAAAGTGTACGCTGTACTCCCCGGCCACCATGTTAACTCCATGTTAACATGAGAAGTAATTAAGTTAGTATTTTCTCCCTGTTGCCACTTGATTATTTTTTTACTGTGCACAATTAATTCCTTCTGTTTATCAGCCTCTTCACTTTGAAAATAATGGCTACGTATGGAATATGTCCATAGTTTTGATAATGAAGATTGATATTAGCACAATTTCTTTCTCCATTCTTGTCCTTTAAGCAGCAACCAAATGGGTTATTTTACTGAGACATTATGTCTTACTGCTCTCCTTTTAATTATAGGTTCCACTCCACTGGTTTCTTGCTACTTTAAGGTAGCCTTCTTTCACATTTGGATCTTTCCAGATTTCATTGACTATTCCAAAATATCAGGAGTGCTGGTGATATTTTTCACAAGCATTCATTTAAAATAAATTGGACTCTGCCCTGGCTGCTTTAATGTGCTATGCATGCATCAGTTGCTTGACCAAAGGTTCAAATAGAATTTTAAATCTATTTGTTCTTTTGTTTGCTTAACAAGTGTACCACCTGTTTCTGAATTAAGGAATCTGTTCTGTTCCAGAAAGCTAATCTATTATGGACCTATTGTAGTTCTGCACTACAATGATTTACTACTTGTATATATTGTTCACCCATCCTTTCAATTAGCCCTACTTTAACAGTTTTCTACAAGTGTTCTGGTTCTACGTCAGTGGCACTTTGTTTTGAAATACTGCCATTTATTCCACCATAACACTTTTGCAGCTTTAATAGGCATTTTCCCCCTCAAGAATTTGGTTATTCTGTAAGGTGCCAATAACAGCCATTTTCTTCAGCTTTCAATAACTTCCAGTTCCTCCTCCAAATGGACCTTCTATTTCCGTGTCTAATTCAGCCACTACCATTTAACCTTGTCGCAAAAGTCTTTCTTCATAAAGCAGTTCCAAGCATAGTATTTCTCTTATATTTTCTTTGTCCAATATAATAATGTATACATTGAGAATCTACTAGACTTTGTCCACTTTTGATTCTCTGGCATTCTTGAGATTCTATGCCCATCCTTTTTTCGGATTATTTAAATTCCGAAACTATCTTTTAGCAACTTATTTTGAAAGTCTTGCTGCACTCATTGGGCGTTTACCCCACTGGAAAGAAGGCTGTATCAACCATGCCAACTCAAGGCTTAAATTCTATTTACCCTCACCATTTGTTGATATAAAATTTCAACTGACTGTAACTGTAAACATTGTGCACACTCTCCACCCAAAGTATTGTATATATTCTTAACCAATTTACCCAGTTTTTTTCCTAATAAATCGCAGAGCTCCTTTTACCAGCTGCTCCTCTCTCCAGCACAGGAAGTATATAGCCAGTTCAACAAACTACAGGTACTAAGTTTTGATTGTATGTTGAGTACTGTAAATACATATAGTAAATTATTGTAGGTTTCACGACTTTTAATGCAATTCAATTAGCAAAAACTGTATTGGGTGAATTAGTTAATTAGAAGCTCATTTGGAAGATTGATAGTACATATAGATAGAATTCAGAAACCTGGGAGGGGGGAGGGGGGTGGGGGTCAACCAGTAGTGAACAAAATGCGAATATAGAGGGGTGATAGTTTTTCTTGAGCAATGAAAGTCAAAAGTTTATTTAACTTCACTGAAGTCCTGATGGACAATTACTGAAGAATTTTGACTAAAAGTTTGAAAAGACCTACTATCATGTCGCATTGCAGATCACATGATCCCCAACATGCTCTTCTGGTCATCCAGGTGCAGCTCTTGGTGGATACATCCACATCTCTATCCTTTAGGCTTAGACAAGATACGGAGCAAGAAATTCTTGAGGTTCCATAAGAGTGAGTTGTTCTCCAGTGGTAGGCTTCTGCTAATGGTTAGTCCTAGGAGAGGTTGTGCACAAATTCTTGACAACTTACACTGACGTACACAGCCTTCTGAATATATTGCAGCTTTTTAACATATTTCAAGTATCTTCTCTGTACAATGTGTGAATGTTAAAACGCTAATCACTATTCTGTCACTTGAAAAGGCATATGGCAAAACTTGGTGGCTATGCAAGTGATGGTAAGAAGAAGCAGTGGTAAGGGATCATGTTCACTAAATAATTGTGAATGAAAAGTTCACTGAAAGGAAGACACTATGTAAACTGTAAAGGTAGCTGAAACAATTTTCATGGATCTGACTCCTTCAGAGACATTATGATCATAAACTATTAAGCTTTCATTCTTGCAGTTTTACATCCTGTGAAGTCTTGAGCATCTGCAGCTTTGTGACGCACACAGCTCTTGTTTGGTTTGCTGGCATGTTTTTATTAACAAGTCAATTGTGAAGCTAGTCTCTTTAGGTTTTTAGGAAAGAAATATAACCAGTCTACATGAACGAACCAGGATTGAGACAGTCCATGGACAATCGTGTACAGGGTAAGGTGGCGTCATGCTGCTGCTGCAAGTAAAAGAAACCAGAAACAAATTTTTGATAGGAATTTGATTGTACTATGGATGGAATACTGTCACCTCACCTCTGGGAGTTCTGTCGAAATGAGGCTGTATGTAGGATATGAAAGGCTCCTTTAGAGTAGTTTTAAATGCATGATTTGCATCTAATAATCTACTTTATTCACACCAGGGGCAGCTAGTGGTTTGACACCAGTTAGAAACCTGACTTTGAGAGGCTGGAAACTAAAAGTAGCTGAGGAAAATGTCACGCTAATGTTTGAAGGTTACGGTTCAGACATTTTTGTTGGGGCAGATTAAAGGGAGTTCTACTCTGCATCTGACTGATCTATGACCGTAACAGGTGGGCATAAAGCTGGCCAGGGCTGGCAAAAAATGCCGTTCTGACTTAACAAAATAATTATGCATCTGACAAGCTATAAATATTATTCTACATGCATCAAAACAAGTTAGTGTCAGTTTGTTTTTTGTTTCTTCAGCAGAAAGTACATACTCTAGTCTGTCCACCCTCTGATGTGGAAATGTGACATTTTTTCCTCCAGCCACTAGACGTGGTATGCAGTTGATTGTTGTTAAAGGTAATTAATTTATAGGGTGTGGCTTAATGAAATGCCAGTTTAAAAAAAGTAAATACTTCCCATGTTATATATAACATTCAAACTAGTTGAATTTTTCATTAGTTACTCAGGTCAATGTGGAAAAATCATGTTACTCAAGAGCCTCGGGTACTTCTGTTATAAACACAATGAATAACGTTTACTGCATGCATAAGTAATATGTTAATAAATTTAGTTGTTTTCAAATATAAACTGGAAAATGGAGCATCTGCACAACTGTTGTACTTAAATCTACACACACTACCCATGAGAATGCAGCTTTAACATGTGAATTAGCATCTGTTTTACATTGGACATAGCTTTAATGTGCCGCACCAAAAAAAGGAGAAAGAATAGTTGGGAGTGATTATGAGGCAGTAATCCAATTTTGGACTTTTGGAGGACATAAATTACAAAATGAAGTTCATCGATTTGTGGTGCGGCGGCATCTGATTGTGTTTCTGTGCCAGCATTGTTTGCCATGTTTTCTACCACTCGGGCAGCTGTCAAAGTCACTGGAGTTGACTGTCCCTGCCAGTAATTGAACATTGCAGGTGTCCTAAAAGATAGGTGTGGCGCCAGTGATCATATTTGTGCTGCAGTCATGCTTAAATGGTAATCCTATGTGGAATCTCTACAGGAAGTATTCCAAGCCGGGCTTTCTGCACAGCTGCTAGCTACAAGCCCATGTCATGGGCTGTTAGGAGAAATGGGTCTGGCCTACTTGGTATTGTTAACTATAAAATTGTAAAATATTTTAAGACTAATTTAAACACGTACATTGAGGACCTATATTTAATACAAACTAAGCCAACAATAAGAATTAAATTGCACGTTTCCAAGGTGCATATTTTTGTAGCAGCTATTGGACAATTTTGTTTTGGTAAATTATTGTTCCTGCATCCATGTCCTCCATTTTTAATGCCTTGGAATCACCCCCTTCTATTGATAACTTCTAATATGTGCTGGATGATTTTATTAGTCTTGCTATTTTCAGCCAGTGTTCTGTCTGGAAGCAGTGTGAGGTAAGAACTCTGCAAAAAAACAAAATTGTAATGTCAATACTTTGTTTTGTGTATGGTGCAGCTATGCATTTGAATTAAAATATTACTTTTTGGTGACTTTCTTAAAAGGTTAACAGAAGTCAATTACAAATTATTTGTTCCTTACTGTTTGCTTGATAAATTGTATAACATCTACAGAAAGATATGGTGTGTGTAACTGGTAAATGTTCTGTTATTATTTAGGACAACCTTTTGCTTAAATAATGTGAATGAAGTCTTTTTCAGTAATTCTAATTTTATTTATTAGAAATGCATTTGTAATATCCTTATACAATGATGGAAACTCTCAGTCTCAATTTTGAGATATGCAATTTTGAAAGCTTCATATTTTTGGCTTTTAAAAGGTGCTGTACAGACTTTGATCTAGCAGAATTGCATTGAGATTTAGTTGACTGCATAGGTAAACTAACATTTTTAAATGTATGTACTCGCTTTCTTAAGTTCCTGTTTTCATAAAATGTACACGTAAAATAAATAGTTTGTTTCATAATTTTTGTTTTCTTTACAGTTTTCATAAAAACAGACTTAAAAAGACAACAAGCAAACCTAGCTGCAAATGCCCAGGTAAATTAATTAAACTTTGTTTTTTTGAATGCATAGAAAGCTTACGATCAATTATTTTAAATGTCACTGATTCTTTGTGTGAATTTCTTGCACATATATGAATTGCCATAAGAAGGTGGTGGGTAGGGGAGTGCATTTTGGGTTAGTTAAGCCTGGCAATGCCATCCCTTTTCAAATTTGTTTTCATTTGCTGAATTTGAACCATGCCCTTATTCTGCTATCTACTGAATTTCAGTATTTGTGGAACGTTTTAATTTATTGTCACCTGAGTTTTCCCATTTAATCGAACAATTAATATCTATTTAGAGGGTATTTCTCTCTATTGAAGATTCCATATCTTTTATCCAATGCTATTGGACCAATCTTAGTTTTTGTGCCAAATTTCTTTATTTGCAGTTCAGTAAAACTGATGTTATCTGGCCATTTAGAATCAGAATGGTTCGTCATCTGATTCACCAGGTGATTTTCCACTCATCAGGCCCCAATTTCTTTGCTCCTGGACCACTTGCCATGGGTTCATTGAAATGTTACTGTAATATTAAAAAAAATAATGTAATAAAATCCAATAGTCCAGAAAATCTGCCAGTGGCACCACAAAAACCCTGAACGTGCCAAATTAAATGTTTCACTGTATTATAGAAGAAGCTGTTAAAGTTTAAATATTGGGTGTATTTTTCTCAGCAAAGTGTACTGCTGCCTCTTTCCATCAAAACAAGGAAGGTTGTTTGCACAATACAGCAGAATATTTATTGACATAACTATTTTACAGAGAAGTCTGTATAATTGATGCCATTTGCAAAGACTGTTTAAATGGAGTCCACACATTGCACCACATAGCACCACAAAGTCTCCAGATAAAGCTGTCCAAAATAAAGAGCAAAAAGTATTCTTGCAACTATAGAAGTTGGGAGGTCATGATGCAGTTGTATAAGACGTTGGTGAGACCGTATTTAGAATATTGTGTTCAGTTCTGGGCACCATGTTATAGGAAAGATATTATCAAGGTTGAAAGGGTTCAGAAAAGTTTCATGAGGAAGTTGCCAGGACTAGAGGGTGTGAGCTGTAGGGAAAGGTTGAGTAGCTGGGTCTCTCTTCCATGGAGCACAGGAGGATGAAGGGGATCTTACAGAGGTGTACAAAATTGTTGGCCGGTGTGGGCAAGTTGGGCCGAAGGGCCTGTTTCCACACTCGCTCTATGACGCTAAGTAAATGTGCAGAATATTAATTCCGCTAGCTTGTGCTGCAATAACACAGAATTGTCAGCTCATTGTGGCATGAAAAAGTAATATATAGCGAAATGACATATGGATTTCTGGAAGTCATTTGACACCTATAATCTGTAGTTGAGGCTCGTGGAGTGCAAGGCAAATTTTTGACCTGCTTAAAATAAAAGGTTTGGTGACAAAAAAAGAATAATTGGTATGGGTCATTATTTATAAATAGAATGGATGTTGGTTTTTTATTTTAAACCAAGCTTGCTGGTCGAAAACCAATGAGATTGTTTGCAATAAATTACAGAACTGATACAGATTTGATGTAAACAGTGATTTAAAATTTGTATTTTCTAATGGATAAATACCTAGAAGTGGTAGAAGTCTTATGTGTGTAATGTGCAAACTGTGGGAGGTCATGTTGCAGCTGTATAAACCATTTTCCCAAGTTGGGAGGAATGGGGTATATGCTTACTAGATTGATAAGCAAATTCCCAGAATTAAATTATTTTCTAGAAGTAACATTTCCTTTGGGTGACTTGATTGAAGTTATAGATTTGAAGATGGATTTGTGGTACTTTTGTCTAGAAACCATGTTTTAAAAATTAGAGCCAGGAATATTGAGGAAACTCCTCGTCACACAAATATTTTGGATCTATTCTGCAAATAGCAATTGATATTGGGTCAGTTATTGAATCTGACAATCTTGAAGTTAATTGCATTTAGCCACAGCTCTTGAGGGACATGACAATGTGAATATCATCAAATTAGCCATGAACTAATTTTTTTTTAAACCTATGAACTAAATGGTCTTTCTTTTCCAAGTGTTCCTGTGAATAATGGTGTTGTGACTATTATGAGGAAATAAGAATAATTGATTTATTTTTCTCCCCTCAGCTTGCTGAACGTGAGTCACTAGAAAGAGTTTCCACTTCACAAAGTGAACTTCATGCACCAGAAGAAACTACAATCTAATAAATATGGGAGAACAGATGGCAGTGGTACAGCGCACAACTAGTAAATGGCACTGAAATAAATATGAAGAGCTGCTAATGGTGCAATGGTTAGAAAAATGTGATAATTTATTAACAGTGACCAATATTTATTAGTAGTTCGAATCATGGAATCATTTCACTGGTTTCAAGAGCATTAGGTTGTTCCAGTCAGATAGATATTTTTGCAAAGAAAAATTGGAAGTTTGACTGGTTTGAACAAATAATTTCTACAGAAGACTTAAACTGGACCAGAATTCAATTTTTATATGTAAAAATGTATCGGAGCCAACTAACTTGAACATCTATGTCAGTCTTACATATGGAGTTTGTTTTAAGTATTATTTTGAAATGCTACTATACCAATGCCTCTGGTAATTTTCCAAATGTAAGCACACTGAGTTTTTGACATTCTCATTGTTTTAGAAACAAAATTGCTTTGAGATTTTGTTATTGCTCTTGGGCATGTTGGATGAGTTCTGAGAACGGGTCAGTGTTCTGAAAGGTAAGGGAGAATTCAGCCTCTCAAAAATGTAAACTCTAGCCTTCTTAATGTTCAAAGAAAGAAATAGTTTTTTAAGTTAAATTGTGTATAAATAGCTCGTGCACAATTTGTAACATCCATAAAAGCAATTTCCATGGAAATGCACTTGATACTTGTTAAGTAGTCAAAACTGTAATGTGTTTAGCTATAGCTTGCACAGATTTGATATGTTTGTAATATATAGTTGTATATATCAGCAGCGAGTTGCAATTTTCTGTTTTGGTGCATAGTTATGCTATGGATGTCCAATAGTACATATGTAAAAATATTAGTGGACAGAAGTTATTCATACTACACAGTTTGCACTTAAATCTATTCAATTCACAGGAATGAATACAGTAGGTTTAAGTTTCACAGATGATATTCTATCTTTGACTTCATAAGAAGCTAGAGAGTAAAATTGTAAAGTTTGTTGTCCAATGCAGTCTATGTACTGTAAACCCCCAGATGTTGGGGGGGGGGAGCAAATATCTGTTCATCACAATAGTTGTGCCTTTAATATCGATATGAAAAGATGCAACAGATTTTAACTATTTAGGTGCATTAAATTCTAAGAACTGTATTAAGACCTAAATGATCAACCTCGTGTAAGATCATTAGTCCGCTGGATGGTACTGTATATATTGGCAATGTAGAACCAAAGTTATTAATTATGTCCCTATCCTCTCATTGTTAATCTTAGAGCATCTGTACAGTTGAAGTCAATTCTGGTTATTCACTTGCAAATACCCATAGTTCTGTCACTTTACCAGATGATAACCATCAAATGATGAACCTGTCACTGTGGAGTAAACATAGTTGTAGTTACTTTGGTTCATGTTCCACATATCTGTATATAATTGTATCATTTTCTTCATCATGTGATTTTAATACACAATGAAATTTTTATTTTGTATAAAGTGGTTTGTGTGGTTTTTTTTTCTCGCTCTCTCCCTCCAGATAGCTTGGCTGGAATCAGGAAATAATTCTGTAGGAAATTGTCAGTATTTTTGTAATGTTTGAAAGAATGTGGGTGGGTGGGACTGAACTTAGCACTTCAAAAAAAAAAAGTCTTGATACGATGGAATTTGAATGAAATATGAACAACAATTTAAGACTTGGTATAAACCATACTGTTTTAAAGCCATTGCATATGAAACATGGTAAATGATGCCTTTGTTTTAAAGAATTGTCTTATTTAAAATTTCAATGTGAAGTGCGTTGAGCCTTTTGCATAAACTCGGTGTAATCTTGCCTGACCTGATGGAATGAACATCTCATTCTCTCTGGAAGTTGTAAAGATCCCCTGTGAAATAAACATCTCAACACAGGATTTAATCAGGCCCACAAGGCATGTTTCTACATATTGTCATTAAGTAATTTTAATCTACTAGTTTCAAATGCAAGAAGTGATGAAATTGGCTGGAAATTGAATTAACATTACAGGTGAAAAAGTGAAACTTATCTTTCACCACAGAAGAGACTGCTGCAGACTTTAGGTGCTCCAGAAAGCTCTGTTTTGTCACTGGGTGGGGAGTGTGTCCCTGATATCGGTGGTTAGCGATAAGACCATATTGCAGTACTGATAACATTTGCTTTGTGTTAATGAGCATCAGAAATATTGACTAAACCCATGGCAGATAATTGGAATATATTAATACTGCATCTGTCTTTTGAAGATTTCCTGGGTTTTCTAGGAAGTGCATAAGTATTAAAACATCTTTGTCACATTTATATAGTGATTTTAGTGCCATTTCTGTAGGTCCTGATTAGTCTACTGAAAGATTTGCCATAGCTTGAAAAATATCACAAAGATTTTTTCCTTTCTTGTTTTAGCCTAGTTTTCTAATAGTATATATCGGTAAGCTTTTCTTAATTTGATTATTTTTGGAAGACCAACTGTCTTCCAGGTTTGACATTGGTCATGTGAACCCATATGCTTGAGTTGGTGGATTATTTTACTTGATGCTTGCTTCCTGTGTTCTCAGCAGGTGCATGTTTTCTGAACTCAGGATAGTAATTATGTTCCGCCATACTTTTGCCTTTTAACCATTGCTCTGCACGAGACTGACCTTAGTAGGCTGAATGTCAGTCTCGTGCAGACTAGTAGTTAAATCCAGTCTATTTTTACTCTGGCTACTTATCTACTCACTTTGCCACCAAGAATAACATTTTTTTTAATCATAGGGAGCATTGCAGTTGAATCACATAACAGCGATTCCAATTAATATATGAATGAACAGGGTACTGGAGCTCTGTTTTTCTTTACCTGATCCGCTTGTAGCTGCGATTTCCTACCTTAAATCTAGATAATGTTTAAAACATTTTCATCCAGCCTTTATTTGATGAGTGCAATGGATGGAAATGGGTCTGATTGAGTTCCACTAGGATAGTGTACAAAAATTGTCATATTTTCACCATTCTAATCACGACTATTTTTAAACATATCACTGTTTATTTCATGGGATGAACAATTAATCTTTGTAAATATTCCTAATCGTTGTAACAAGTTGGATAGATATCTAATAATCACAATCACAAGCATCTATAATGCTTGTTCAATGAGGCAGAAGGCACGAGACCTCCATTTTATGAATGAGCAACCCTAACAGCAAATTCTGGAGCCTAAAATCTGCCCTGTGTATAAACCTAACTATTGCTGGCTACTCCTTGGATCTTTAATCTTAAAGCACTATGTGCGAAGTGATGGTATTTCCAGAGAAGCATAAATTGAGTTGCTGCTATAATTTTAAAGACATTCTGTCATGCCAGGGTATTGGGTAATGTGTAAGCTTATAACTTTAGCATCCAAATTTGAATAGTGATTAACCTGTGGAAACTTTCAATCGTTAAAGCATGATTTTAGAATTGTGGTGGAATGTCTTTCAGATTGCAACTTGAGCAATATAATGTTTTCCCATTGGATATTTAGCACAAAGTTTGGAGAAAAGTATCTAAATTTTATGCACAAATTAAATTCCGATGAGGTGCCCCATCTCAGCTGATAAGTTCAATAATCACTTAATTTTTGCCTTCCCTTCTGCAGGGATAACTGACCCAACCCACCAGTTAAAACTGCATTCAACCATTAACCCTGTCGATTACAGCTTTCCCCAGGTTTTTATCTCCACAACCCTATCAGGTAGTGTTATGGAACTTCCACTGTTATAATTAACATTTTTCCTCTAATCTCTTCCTTCTATCAAATTATTGATACCTCCCCATTTTCTATCTACTTCTTCCAATTTGACACATGGATCCCAAAGTGCAGTTTCCTGATCAATCTGCTGGGACATTTGGAACTCTACACCTCATTGCCTCTCCATCACAAGCCTTCCTTGTTATCTTCTCAAAAAGATCTATTTAGACACATCTATTTAAAATCCATCAAGTTGTTTCTCAATGCTGATTTATGCCATGGCCCTACATTAAGTCCAACACTTTGGCTGTGTGTTCGACTGACTACCCTGTAGCTGATTGGTCTATCCCTTACTACCTTTTTGTAGCAGTACCTCAGTCCAAGGGACACAATGTCTGCAGCCAGAAGGCTGAAAAATGTTAGAGCCTGCTATTTACTCCCAATTGAGAGTCTGGAATACATTTCATCTGAGCCTGAAGATTCGTCCACTTTTTAATACGCTAGACCTTCACTCTGGTTTGGGCCCAGATAGATCAGATATTTTCTCTTCAACTTCAAAGCCTGTATAATCTTCTTTGAATAATTTACTTCACTCTTGAGAAAGTGAGGCATTTTTCAGTTGTTATCATATTGTGGTTGTTTCAAGACACTTTGAGAATTTGTAATGGGGAATTTTATTCATAATTGTTACAACAGTGTACAGGAGCAGCAAGGTAGACGGACACAGGAGCAGCTGTTGAGAATTATTGCATGGGAGGATTGAAAGGTGTATATATATATACTGAATGCAGGGCAATGCTTGTTAAATTTATGTTCTGTCTAATGGAATGTTTCAATTTATTTTCCGAGCTAAGAGCACTGGTCTGGTGAATAAGCACTGAGGTGATTAATTTTTCTTTTTGCATAGGTAGATTAGAATTGGCTGCTGAATCTATAAAGTTGAGATTTGAGAATGGCTCTTTTCCTATTAAAATAGTTTTCACCAAGATTGATAAATTTTAACCTAATTATCACATTCTCAATTCCTAATCATTAAGAATATTACATATTTTCATTTTGTTGTATAAGTTGTCTTCTCGTTTACATCTCACACAATCTCACTGAACAGGAGTGTCTATTTGTCCCCCTGTGCCTGTGTCACTTCTAAATGAGCTGTTCATTTATTTCCTGACCCTGACATCTTATCCATAACTACAACCATGTTTAAACAAAAATACAAACACCACATTTTATAAACAGTAATGAAACTGGTTCCACCTTTTAGAGAAGATATTGTAGATCATAACATTTTAACTGCTTGTTCTTGCATTAGTCAATGTGCATTTGTGCCCCCCCTGGTTATTTGCCCACACACCAGTAGAACCTGCATCAGATAGTTTATTTTAAACATTGTTGGGTTCTCCCTTTACCTTAAGGAAAATCCTGGCTGGAAAAATAGCTTCGGGTGATTTTTTTTTTTTGATTTTTTAATTAAAAAAAAAAATTAGCTAGATGCTGCCACTTGTTATTGCCTACAATGCTCGGGTCTCGTGTTTGAATTGTGCAGTTTTGTGTGTGGAGTGCTCTCTTCAGTATGTATCATTGAAATTATTATAAAATGGTAGTGACCAGAATAATGCAACAGGAAACAAAATTATATGCTGGTTACCTTTTTAAAGGAGAAATATAATTAGTGGCTTCAGTTTCCTTGTGCCTATACACAAATGCACCCACGTTTCCTGATCTCAGCTGTGCTATTGGAGAACCGATTGGAACTTGGTACTATTCACTTTTCTCCCTGTTCTCCATCCCAAGGAAGCATGAACATGGCATCGCTTCCCTTAAAACTCTTCCTTCAATACTCCAGCTTGACCAAAAATCCTACATTCAAAGAAATGGTGTTTGTCCACTACGTTGTTTTGTAGAAAGGTAAAACGTACTGAAAGGATGATTTGCATTTGATTTATTACCCTCAATTCAGTTATCTCTTCAAAAAATAATTTGTAAACCTTGATTAAAGGGTGCCACTTTCATAGAACTATAGAAGAATGCTTGAATAATTTTAAATTGAGCTATTTGCTTCTTTTTTTTTTCCCCTTGTCACTTTGGCAAACTTGTGTGTGTAAACTTGAGTTGTGGAGACCTTTTATTGGGGCTCTGCATTTTAAGATTTTGACATTGTACAATTGTAATGCATTTATTGTAGTATGTATGTGTTTATTGCATATTATAGTTGTTATACATTAGCATCAAATGAGTTGGTGATTTTCATCAATATGGTAGAAATGATCAGCTTAAAATGCCCAGATAACTACCATAACACATAATTTTGCGACAACACATTCCAAAAATAACAACATTTTGTTATTCGGCATATAATGAGCATTTTATTGACATTTAATCTAAAGTAACAGAACCGTAAGCAGAATAAGTTAATCAAGCAAACACCATTTGGCTATGAATACATTCCCTTTTAATTGAGCGTTATCGACTATCAAGGTGCCTTGTTTGATCATAACACTATTCAAAAGTTAATAGTGCAGGATTGTTGAATCATCGTTATCCATTAAAAGTATTTTGTGTCATAATTCTAATTAATTCAGTGATTGAAGTGTTAAAAGTTAATACACATGGACTTTTCATATATTTAATTTAAACATATGCCAGCACTATCTGTCCTTGTCAGTATTCCCAATGGCATTATTCTATTGTGTTGCCCCTGTTAGAGGAAATATTGGGTTTTTCCCTATGCAAAAGCTGTACCTTTATGGCTTAAGATTTGCTAATATGAATATTGAGATTGTATTACACAAATGTTCAACTAGTAAGTTAAAGTTGATGTTGCTGACATACTATAAAAAACATAACGACAAAAATGTAAGAACTACCGTAAGTTGAAAAAACATTTATAATCTGTATGATAAAATTCTATTTTTTTTTAGATTTGTATAACTAAGTGTTAGTATAGATTACGAAGCCCTACAGACATGTAATTTGTCATACGTTGAATCTGTCTTTTCGTTAGCCCAGTTGTATTCTTGAAGTATGTATGTTGTCTGTGTATTTAAAATGAATCAAATATCTCTGGTTCCATATCTAAAGTAGTGAGTGCCACCTGTATTTGCATCTGATATCCATATATGTTTGATTGTGCTGATCAATGTTTCTGTGCTCTGGATTTTTGTAATGGGTTATACAGTGTAGCAAAGGTATCAAAAAAAAGGTTAAAGATCAAAATAATTGGTGCAGTTTTGTGGTTAAAAACTATTGTGGCTTTGGCAGAAAAATCCTACTGAACATTGCAGAAGATTTAAGGTTTCCTTCCCAGTGGTTACCCATTGTGCATTTAGTACTTTGATATCCAGTGGGAAAGCTATTCATTTATTGAATGTATCATTGAAGTGAATAGCATTTTATTTTCCTGATGAAGATGTGTATACTTCATAGCAACTTGGAGACTGGAGCTGCTGGGCTCACAGCCAACAGATTCTAATCTATACGCAGGGGACAGTTTAGAGAAGCTAATTAACCTAAAAACTTGTTTATCATTGGACTGTGGGAGGAAACCGGAGCACCCGGAGAAAACCTACGAACTCCATACAGACAGCACCCGAGGTCAGGATTACACCCGGGTCTCTAGTCATTAGAAGGCAGCGGCTTTACCAGTGTGCCACCTGATTGATACCCTCAGTTGAAGCCTTGCATTGATACCTGACATCATGAGAGCAATTTATCTATGTAGGACACATTTAATTTGGCAGTTGTCCATTTGCTCAGTTTTTTAAACCAATATTGTTTTTACCTCACATTTTTGGTTTGTACAGCTATTCTTACAGCGAGCTATTTAAATGAAGGAAAATTAATACACAACGAATAGTCATTGTTAGAATTGGGCGGAAATGATCTCCCAAAAAGCATTTGGTGTCTTCCCTGAATTTAAGGAGTTCATAGTAAATTTTGTTTAAATGATGAAGCTAACCATAAAATGGAATATCCTTTTAAAATACAGGGGCCTGTTTTTAAAAATAACTAATTTTAAATTGTTGTACTTTGAAATATTTTATTTACCCCTGGATGATCATGAGAAGTGGAGAAATTAGATGACCTTTCTCTTTGAAATTGCCACATGTTTGTCGGAGCTTTTCTGCCAAAGTTGCAAGAACTTGATTGGGATTACAACACATGGCTTCCATTTTATTGCAATAATTTATGTAAATAGCTTAAAGAGGGTCGTAATCGTAAATCTCAATTGCATTCGAGCTAAATAGATTTCAACAGACAAATAATCTGGAAGGCTTCTCTTGTTGTGCTTCTTTGGAAGAAACTAAAATCATTTTGGGAGAATTATTTAATTGTCAGCAAAGTTATAAATGTGTTAGAATGTAATGGGCACGGAACAGAGATTATATAATGCTTTAAAATGTTTTCCAGGATTCTGCAAGTGTTTTTTGAAGGTGTGAGGGTTGGCTGTAGCAATGGATCCATTTTTCTGTATCCATTATTTGTATCTCTTAAACTACCATCTGTTTCTGATGCAGGATGGAGAGAGAATTTAGTTAATATTTGCATTACATTTAGATCAATTATCTGATCTAGCACTGTGAATGAATGTGTATAACATGTGAATATCTAATTAAAATGTGCTTCTTGGAAGCTGTGTGTAATTATGCCCAGTTGTACACTTGCCTCTTGTTTTCCCAAAATATTTTAAAATAAAATGTCAAGATTAAAAATAGAAAGGGTTTGGTGTATTTTGTTGGAGAACATAATTTTATTTTGATGGGGTGGTTTTAAATGGTTTGGAAGTGGACTTTTAGTTTAGAGATGCAACACAGAAACAGGCCCTTCTGCCCACTGAATCCACGCTGACCAGCGATCCTCGCACACTAACACTATCCCACACGCAACAGGGGCAATTTACAGTTATAGTCAAGTTAAGTCAAGAGTTTTATTCTCACGTGTCCCAGATAGGACAATGCAATTCTTCCTTGCTGCAGCACAACAGAATATGTAAACCTAATACAAAACTGAAGATAAAAGTTCAGTATAGACCATGAACCATGAAATAATAGACTTATTGTTCAGAGCTTATTTGGTCGGGTTTAATAGCCTGATGGCTGTGGGGAAGAAGCTGTTCCTCAACCTGGATGTTACAGATCATAGGCTCCTGTACCTTCTTCCCGATGGCAACAGAGAGACGAGTGTGTGGCCAGGATGGTACAAGGGTTTGAAGTTGGCAGCTTTTTTGACGCAGCGACTGCGATAGATCCCTTCGATGGTGGGGAGGTCAGAGCCGGCAATGGACTGGGCAGTGGTCACAACTTTCTGCAGTCTTTTCCGCTCCTGGACGTTCCAAGTTGCCGAACCAGGCCACGATGCAGCCAGCCAGTATGCTCTCTACTGTGCACCTGTAGAAGTTTGAGAGAATCCAACTGGACATACCAATCTCAGGAAGTAGAGGTGCTGATGTGCCTTCTTTATAATTGCATCAGTGTGCTGGGACCAGGAAAGATCTTCGGAAATATGCACACCCAGGAATTTGAAGTTTTTGACCCTCTCCACCATCGTCCCATTGATATAAACGGGATTGCGGGTCCCTATCCTGACCCTTCCAAAGACCACAATCAGTTCCTTGCTTTTACTGGTGTTTGAGAGCCAGGTTGTTGTGCTGGCACCATTTGGTCAATCGGTCGATCTCACTTCTATACTCTGACTCATCACCATCAGCGATTCGTCCCACAACAGTGGTGTTGTCGGCAAAGTTGATGATGGAGTTCGCGCTATGTCCGGCTACACAGTCATGAGTATTGAGTGAGTACAGCAGGGGGCTGAGCACGCAGCCTTGAGGTGCTCCCATGCTGATTGTTATCGAGGATGATATATTTTCACCAATACCGACTGACTGGTCAGTGGATGAGGAAGTCGAGGATCCAATTGCAGAGGGATGTGCATAGACCCAGATCCGTGAACTTGGTAACCAGCTTCTTTTTTTTTAATCAAAAAATTTATTCAATTATTAAAAAATAATATTTACACTACAATAAAACAAGCCAGAACCCACCACCATAAATACAATATAAACATATATCCATAATAAACTATTATACAATTATCATACAATCCTTATTGAGGATACATTCAACACCCTGCGGAGCCCAGCGGTCCCGGAACTCCCTCAGGGTGCCCATAGACAGGGCGTATTCCCTTTCTAACCTCATCCAGGCATGGTAACCAGCTTAGAAGGGATGATGGTATTAAACGGCGAGCTGCAGTCTATTATAAACAGCCTGATGTAAGTGTTTTTTGTTGTCCAAGTGGTCCAGAGCGAAGTGGAGAGCCAGCGAGATTGCATCCACCGTTGACCTGTTATGGCGGTAAGCGAACTGCAGTGGGTCGAAGTTCTTGGCGAAGTAGGAGTTGATATGCGCCATAATCAACCTCTCAAAGCACTTCATCACCACAGACGTTAGTGCCACTGGTCGATAGTCATTGAGGCACGTCACCTTGCTCTTAGGCACCGGTATTATTGATGCCCTTTTAAAGCGGGTGGGAACCTCGGACATCAGAAGTGAGTGCGAGGTTCTGAAAAGGTTTCAGAAGTGAAAATGTCCGTAAAAACTCCAGCCAGTTGGACTGCACAGGTTTTGAGAACACGACCGGGTATACCATCGGGTCCAGGCGCTTTTCGAGGGTTCGCCCTTCTGAATGATTTTCTGACGAATAAACCAAGCCAATTAGCCTGCAAACCCATATGTCTTTGGAGTGTAAAAGGATAAAACCCACATGGTCACAGGGAGAACATACAAACTCCATTCAGGCATGCACCCATAAACAGGATCACTGACACTGAGGCAGCAGTCCTACCCCTGTGCCAGTGTACCGGCATCAGAGAAATCTATCTTTGATGCAAAGGGTTGTATTTTTGCTTTCCCTTTAACGTACTGGTATAACAGATTATACAGTTGTTAAAAGGCCTGCTATATGTTTTGGAATTGCTGACAAATGAAATATAGGTGGATCTGCTATTACACTCTGATGTAACGCAACTGCTAAAAGTAGGGAAACCCATTGGTTTTACATGAAACAAATTATAACACAATTTGGATCGGGAACCAGAGAATCACTTAAGTTACTATGGAAATTGATAAGCAGAAAAATAAGCTCTTTTGGTAAAATAAGTCTAGACAAAAAATACTGTTTCCATTCTCTGCATAATACAGCAGCTACTTCAACCATGGGTGGTCAATGAAACTGCAAGCAATCACCTCATTGATGCTTGTGCAACATACTCTGAAACAACTTTTGGTAGTTTTAGCTTGCTGTAATAAGTATAGCTATTAAAAATAATATCTTGCAGGAACAGTAACTTTCCTGTTAAGAGTGAAATTTTAGGCCCAATCTTTTCCCCATTGATACATTAATGAATCTCACGCTATAAAACAATGGTAAGTTGTTTTATCTCAGAACCACATGTCTTTTGTAGTGGAAAGATCAATTTTTGTCAATGTAATATGCTGTTCACAAAGAACTGAGTAATTGGGCTATAACACTTAAATAGGTTTGGATATAGGATAGGATAGCAAATATCCATGTGCTGTATGTATAGAATCTTAGATATTGCAGTCTGTCACTTTAGGTGGGGTCTGTATAGAATCTTAGATATTCCAGTCTGTCACGGTCCAACTAGCACAATACAAGTTTTTATGCTGGGGCTGAAAGCTGTGCCTCAATATGCAGTAAACTCAATCCCAATATTATTCCATTTCAAATCCAAATCGTCCTCTGGAAGCTAAAGGGGCTGCAGTTTATCTAATTGTAAAGTAGCCAAGTCTGACACACTGTAACTTTACTGAGTATTTAATAAAGGCACATGTGAAGCACGTCCCAGTACTGACTGCATCTAGTCTTCAGGCATACTGGAACCAAGGGAGGAGCAAGGGGAGGATATCACAGTTATACTGAGATGACTAAGGCGTGGTTAATGGTATTGAGGTAGCTACATTATAGGTTGCATGCATAAACCATCTACATCCTTTCCCTTAGAAATCTAAAATTGAAGTTAGAACAGTGGCAGTGTGATTATACAACACATGCAAATTCAGGCGAAATCACCATAGCGGACAGGAGGTTTGACAACCCAACCCGAGCGTGTGTGTATAGCACCATCACCCTCCCCACCAGATAGAAGAGGAGGCGGAGCAGCAGCAGCCGGGAAGGAGAAAGCAGGTGGAAACCCAACCGGGAATGCAGGAGGCGACCCAGCCGGCACGGGTGATCCAGGAGGAGGAGAAGGAGAACGAGCAGGGGAGGAAATCATCTGCCCGAAACCAGGAGGCACAGAAGGAGGAGAATGTGGCAAGCGAACTGACCAGGGCATGCAGGGAGCTGTGGGGTAATTAGTAATGACAGGCTGGAAGCGCAACGGAGGAGCGCAAGGATCCGCAGGAGGAGGCTGCGGCTCGTTAACGGCCAACAGGTGCTGGCGGCTCCGACGGAAGACAGATCCATCAAAGTCCACCAGGTAAGATCTCGGGGTCGTCCACACCAACAACGGTTGCGAGTCGGGAGAATCCGGTGGCGGTCTGCATGCGGACGACCTTGCCAGGCAGTAGTGGTGAGAGCGGGCGGCGGGACTTGTCGTGAGAGCGGCGCTGTACCTCATGCTTGTGGGCAATCCGTTGCTGGACGGCGGCAGGCTGGAGGACCTTGGGCACCAGGGATTGTTGGGCGATCGGCATCGGTGGGCGAAACACGCAGGACATCAGACGCTGGGCAGGGGATCGCATGGTAGGGTCCCGTGAGATGTTGCGAAGGTTGAGGAGACCCAGGTAGAAGTCACCATTGGAGAGACGAGACTGCTCGAGCAAATTCTTGGCACTGCAGACAGCTCGCTCGGCCAGGCCGTTGCTCTGCGGGTATTCGGGGCTGCTGGTATAGTGAGTGAAGTTCCACTTCACAGCGAAAGCCTGGAATTCTGCGCTGGTGAACTGACGGCCGTTGTCGGTCTGTAAGTGGACCGGGGACCTAAAGGTAGCAAAGTGTCTGCGCAGCTTACTGATAACCATTTCAGAGGTGATAGCAGGGAGAAGGTCCACCTCGAACCAGTTGTAGTATGAATCAACCAACACCAGGTAGTGCTTGCCTCACCATTCGAATATGTCAGCAGCCAGCGAGGCCCAGGGCATGGCAGGCGCAGGCTGCTGCAGAAGTGGCTGGCGCTGCTGATGTGGGGCAAGAGTGTTGCAATCAGGACAGGAGGCTACTCGGGCTTTAATGTACTTGGCCATGCCGGGCCAATAATATTGTTCTTGGGCATGTGAGACAGTGGCATCGGCTCTGGGATGCCCCATGTGGGCAGCGTTGTAGTACAAGTCGTATAGGGAGGCAGGGACGACCACCTTGTGACCCTTGATGATGATACCGTCCCGGAGCACAAGCTCGTCGCGGACCAGAAAGAAAGGCTGGGCACCCGCAGGCAGTGAGGTGCGTCTGCTGGGCCACCCCCGCTGGATGACAGCTGCGAGCTGTTGCTGGTCGGGGTCGTTGGCGGTGTGCTGAGCCAGGCACTGCAGCTGCTTAGAGGGAACAAAGTTGACATTAAGTACCTGCAGATTCTCCTGCTCGTAGGGGTGCCTGTCACAGGAGGAGCGGGGGGCCCGGGACAGCGCGTCGGCCACATGTATCTCGGTGCCCCTCTTGTACACGATCAGAAAGTCAAACCGCTGGAGCTGTAGCATCATGCGCTGGAGCCTGGCTGGAGCGATGTGGATAGGCTTATTGAGGATGGTCACCAAGGGTTGATGATCCGTCTCGACGGTGAATCTGGTACCGAAAAGGAAGTCCTTGAACTTGGAGCAGGCGAATACAACCGCAAGAAGCTCCTTCTCGATTTGTGCATATCGCTGCTCAGTGTCTGTCATGGTACGCGAGGCATAAGAAATGGGCTATAGCGAGCCGTCATCATGGAGTTGCAGGCAGGCAGCACCGAGTCCGAAGCGGGAAGCATCACACGTAACTACAATTGGACGTTGCAGATCGAAAAACTTGAGAGTCGGTGTGCTGATCAGCTTTTATTTTGAGAAGGTCGAAAGCCTGCTGGTGTTGGGGAAACCAGGACCAGGCAATGTTTTTTTTTCGTCAGTTGCCTCAGGGGTGCGCTCAACTCGCTGAGGTCGGGGATGAACTTTCCCAAGTAGTTGACCATGCCCAGGAATCGCTGCAGGCTGGTCACGTCGGTCGGGGCAGGCAGCTCGGAGATAGCGTTGGTTTTCTGCGGATCAGGTTTCAGCCCATGGGCGGCGAAGATGTGGCCAACATCGGGCACTTCAGCTACATGGAACTTGCACTTTGACGGGTTAAGCTTTAAGTTGATCTGGCGAGCACGGTCTAGAATCCGTCGGAGGTTGTGGTCGTGCTCAGCAGCATCTTTCCCGTAAACCAGGTTGTCATCCACGATAATGGCACACGGCGGGCCAGCAAACAGTTGCTCCATGGATCGTTGAAACATTTCGCTGGCAGAGTTGATGCCAAACGGCATCCGCAAAAATTTGAATCTTCCGCAGGGGGTGCCAAAAGTGGTTAAGTCTGAAGAGTGTTTGTCTAGAGGTATTTGCCAGAATGAGCTCCTGGCATCAAGGACAGAGAACACCGTGGCCTGGCCGACCTGGGCAGCAACATCTTCTACAGTCCTCGTGGGATAATGAGGACGTCTTATTGCTAGATTTAAGTCTTTGGGGTTGATGCACACCCGTATCTCGTTCTTACCCTTCTTCATGGTGGCAACCATGGTGGAGACCCAGTCGGTGGGTTCGCTGACAGCATCAAGCACTCCCATGTCAACCATGTTCTTCAGCATGGCTTCGACCTTGCCCTTCATGGCAAACGACACCCTGTGCAGAGCACGGACCACTGGCACAACCGACGGGTCAGTTGCGATCTTGTACACAAGGGGCAGCTTACCCAGTTCATCATCGAATAGGTCAGGGTATTCAGAAAGTGGATTCAGCATCACCCGCACTTCGTGGACAGTACAGTCAAAGGACACCAGCCCGAGATCCTGACACACCTGATTGCTCAACAGAGTCACACAGTCACAGTCAAGAATGAAGAACGACAGGTCTCTCGAAGATTTCTTCAGCACACAGTGGAAGGTGGCCCTCCCCACAGGTTTTAGCTCCTCTCCCCCATAAGCACGCAATGTGGAGCGATCAGCAGTTAACAGCTCATTATTTCTAATCTTCCTGAACAGGGATGTTGACATAACATTCACCTTCGCCCCCGTGTCAAGCTTAGCAGTGAAGGATTTGTTGTTGACAGTGACAAGCACAGAAGGATCGGGGAGGCGAGATTGACTATGAAGGAGAGAATAAACACTGGCATCGCCCATGGAAATGCTGGGCTCAGAGTCGAGGGCAGTGTCGACAGAAAACTGGGAACCAAATTTGTTATCAACTTGTTGTACGTTGTTTAAAACTTGTCTGGGTGCTGGTGGAACGTTCCCACGGGAGCGACAGGCAGCTGAGAAATGGTTCATCTTCTTACAGAAATTGCAAGCTTTACCAAAGGCTGGACACTGCGACTGCATAGAGTGGACATAATTACAGTTGGGGCACTTTTTAACAAGTGGGACCCGAGCGGAATAAGTCAGCCGCGGTGCAGGGCGAACGTTGTCTTGCTTGTGACGGGGCATAGCAACACCAGTCGGATTAATAGCCCGATTGTTAGATCCCCTCTGCCCATGTAGCGGGGCAACCACCTCAGTTAGTCTGCATGCATGCATAGCTTCAGTCAGGGTGAGATCCGGTTTTTGCAGCAGCTCGGCTTGTAACTTCTGATCTAGCATGCCGGTGACTAAAATATCTCTAGTGAGCTGATCACACATGTTCTCGAAACGGCACCGCTGAGCAAGGTAGCGCAGGTCAGCGATAAAACATTCAACAGGCTCATCAGCTGCTGTTTCCTTGTAAAGAATCTAGCCCGCTCCAATATACGGTTGGAGGGCAAGTCACAAATCTCCGCAAACTTGCGTAAGAGACATACCGGGTCGTTGGCAGACTCCGCTGGCTCGACGACCTTGTCGTTGTCATCCAGGACCGCTGGATTGTAGATGAAAGTCTGAGCTCGTTTCATGGCATCGGGACTGGCAAGGTTCAGCAGTAGTGAGGCTTTGACGGCATCAGGGTCATTTCGGTGCACGATGTTGATGAAGTGGTTGTAGTCCATCACGAAGGTAGCCCATTGCTCCGCAATATCAGCGTCAAAGACAAGGGGAGAGAGCTTGCGGCACGAGAATGCCATGGTAAAGAGGGAATTAAACAATAGTAAAACAGAGGCAAATAAAACCCGATAAACAGGAGGCGCACGTTAAACTTGCTGACACCATGTAAAGAAGCCAAGTCTGACACACTGTAACTTTACTGAGTATTTAATAAAGGCACATGTGAAGCACGTCCCAGTACTGACTGCATCTAGTCTTCAGGCGTACTGGAATCAAGGGAGGAGCAAGGGGAGGATATCACAGTTATACTGAGATGACTAAGGCGTGGTTAGTGGTATTGAGGTAGCTACATTATAGGTTGCATGCATAAACCATTTACACTAATGTTAGTGCCTTGTCAGAAGTTGAATAAAGGTACTCTAAACTTTCTCTACATACATGTCCTTTAGAATAGCAGAATGTGGATGTCATTCCAGAAACATTCTGTAGTTTAAAAACGATGTTAGAAAATTTGCATGAAAGAAAAATTTATTTTTAAAAATTGCCTGTAGTTCTTTATCAATTTGAAATCAGCCTTTTGATTAAGATTAATGGTCAAGTAAACAGGAGATAATGTCATAAGCTTGCACCTCCAACAAACATTTATAAAGCCAAATTCCAGACACTAATGTGCTCTATCTTTAGTTGTTCCCTCTGGTTAATGGGAACAACTGCAAGGTGTCACCTTGGCTCAAATGACAGATCATAGAGCCTAGAGAGTTAAGTATCCCCCTGTCTCAATACCAGGACGATTATAGTTTAGGCCAACAATCCAGTGCACTACTTAGTAATGATTTCTTTGCCAATTAAACCCACACCAAGTGTTTTTCAACACCATTTTTTGTGCAAATAAAAGCTGTCTCCTTAAGTAAGCCAGGTTTTCTTTATCAGAATAAAACAGTATGCACTGAACGCTAATCTTTGCAAATATCAATCAAATGCTCACTGGTAGTGACAATATATATACTTGTAAATAAAACACATTTGGAGCAGTCCAGTGGGTCAACTAGCATCTGTGGAGGCAAAAGGATAGTTGATGTTTGGGTCATGATCCTGATTCAACACTGGAGAGGGAAGATAGTATAACGAGATAAGCAGGAGGGAGGAAGAGGTGATAAGTGGAAACAAGTCTTTTGGGCGTGGTAGGGTGATGGAGCTGGGAATTGAGACAGGCTATGAGATATGTGGGAATTGATGAGGGAAAATGCAGATGCTGGGTGGTTGCAGTGGAATTAGATTGGGAGGGATTATGACATATAGACCAAGAGGGAAATAACTGGTGGAAGATGGTAACACATTTAGGTGGTTGGGTGGGGGAGGGGAGGATAAAGATGAACAAAGGGGGGGAGAGAGAGCCTATATGGACCAACGGGAGTGAGAAAGGAACACTAGGGGTGCATTCAATTAAATAAGAAAACTCAATGTTTGCACCATTGGTTTGTTGACTACCCAACCGGGATATGAGTTGGTGGTGTTGTAGTGTGCATTTGATCTCTCACGACAATGAAGAAGGCCAAGGACACAGACTGGTGTGGAACTCATAGAAACATAGAAAATAGGTGCAGGAGTAGGCCATTCGGCCCTTCGAGCTTGCACCGCCATTCGATATGATCATGGCTGATCATCCAACTCAGTATCCTGTACCTGCCTTCTCTCCATACTCCCTGATCCCTTTAGCCACAAAGGCCACATCTAACTCCCTCTTAAATATAGCCAATGAACTGGCTATATTTGGAGACATTCACACATTTCAAAAGTTATAAACCACCTGGATTCATTTATGAACAGCAGCATTATACAGCTTGCAGATGACAAGTGATTTGACAGATCTTGATGAGTTAGTTGTAGATTTCCGGATGACACGTGGTGGAATGAGGAGGTTCAAGGCATTGGGAATTGGGGGAATAAATGCTACACCTTTAAACGGTAGCACATTAGGTGTCACCTTTCAAAGGTAGCACTGATACAGGTGTCAACTTCTCTACATCAGTGAGAACAAGTGCAGGCTTGGTGATTGCTTCGCCCAACACCTCCGCTCAGTTCGCAATAACCAACCTGATCTCCCGGTACCTTACCTGCCAACTCGGGAGAGGAGTGGAAGTGACTGGCTACTGGTAGTGCAAGATGGTCGTAACGGACTGAGTTCAGATGCTTGGCAAAGAGTTATATAATTTACTTTGGCTCCGAATGCAATAAGTTGGAGGCAAAACACATGAATCTCTCCTCACCTGGCAGTGAGGCAGGTGGTGCAGTGTTGTACCTCCTACAGTTTCTGAGGACCGGATGGAATGAATGGACTGGACAGTCACAGGGATCGAAACACTCCTTGCAGCCAAGGCATCTTCAATAAATGGGTTAAGCACGAGGAAAGGTTGCACAAAATGGGATTGTATTCCTTTGAGTAAACAAGCTTAAGGAGTGAACTAATTTCAGTGTCTAAGATGATTAAAGGATTTAATAGAATATCTGTCCCTGGTGCAGATCCAGAACAAGACTTCAAAGTTAAAAAAAGGGAAAACACTGAAGATATTGCACATTTAGAAATTTAGATCCCAATTCTAAATGATTATTATGATTTGTTCACAAATCATATTAACACTTAATTAATGAACAACATTGATCCTACTGCACAGGACTTCGCTTTCTACATACTATCTTTCAGAAAGGCTATCCTTTATCTTAAAATTAACTATTCCAAAATAAGAGGACAGCTATTTCAATGTTTATGAAAGAGGTATCAAAATAAGCAGAGAAATTGATTGATAAATGCAGCAGAATCTAACCGTCTTCATTAAAATGGCTTTCAAGATAATGTTCAAAAATGTAAACATTTAAACTAAATTAAAAATTGAAACCTTCAAACTAGAAATCTGAAATAAAAATGGAAATGTCAAGGATTTCAAAGGTCTTGTATTGTCACGTACCAATTAAGGTACAGTGATATGCGAATGACCATACAGCCATATGAAAACAAAAGCAACAAGACACACAACTACATAAAATTTAACATAAAGATCTGAAGACCGAGAGATGAACAGGCATTTTAATACGGTTGGTGAAATGAAAAGGGAAAGAGCCAATTTCCAGCAGATTTACCACGTGCGTTGAGGAGTTCATGTACTGAATGACCTTCAATAGGCTTAAAAGGAAACATGCTGTCAGTGAGTTAATGCAGACTATGTTGGGAGGCGTGGATGAAAATGAACTTGAGGAAAATTACAACAATCAATTCTGCAAGAAAAGTAACACAGAATGCAAACTAAAAATCTACAGTAAATTTAAACTTGAAAATGGGCCTAACTCAACGAAACACCAGTGAAGGGAGATGATATACTTGCATTTTCTTGATCAGTTTTTTTTAATGAGCATATTAAAACGTAGGTCGCTGTTTATTGCATATGGGGTTAGTTATTGTCCTTGGCATAAGTTGGTATATCCAGTTTAGATGGTGATTTGTCTATGGGCTTGGTTTTCTTAGTTGAGCGCTTATCCTAGTGTTATAGAGCAAGTACTTTTAATTGTTTTAATTGTAATTTGCAATAGAATATGTTTGTCTTTCACAGAACCACAATAAATAAGAACCTGTGTCGAAGTACAATAAACTGCGGATGCAGTTTCATTTTATCATTAGTTTGAGGCAGTTCATGGAATTATGAAAGAAATTGTGGTTAAACATTAACTGACGGCGACACAAATACCTTAACCCTATGTCCTCTAGTTCCCGATTCCCAGACATTCTGTGCATCTACCCAATCTATTCCCCTCATGATTATATACATCTCTATACATTCTCCTGTGCTCAAAGAAATAGAGTCCTAGCCTGCGCAACCTCTCCCTAAAGGTCCGGCCCTTGAGTCCAGGCAACATACTCGTAAATCTTATCTGCGCCCTTTCCAGCTTGACAACATCTTTCCTATAACATGAGCCCAAATCTGAACAGAATACTCTAAATGCGGCCTCACCAACATTTTATACAACCGCAACATGACCTCCCAATTTCTCTACTCTGATTGATGAAGGCCAATGTGCCAAAAGTCTTTTTGACCACTCTGTCTACCACTGATGCCACTTTCAATGATCTATGTACCTGTACTCCTAGATCTTTCTGCTCTACAACATTTCCCAGAGCCCTACTGTTCACTGTGTACATCCTGCACTATCAACCATTCCTCAGACACCTGCCCAACCGGTCAAGATCCAGCTGCAATTCTTGACAACCATCTTCACTCTCTACAATGCCACCCACCTTAGTGTCATCTGCAAACTTGCTAATCATGCTGTACCTTCTCATCCAAATCAATGATATAGGTGACAAACAGCAATGTGTCCAGCACCAAACCGAGGCACACCACTAGTCACAGGCCTCCAGTCCAAAAAGCAACTTCCACCATTACTTCCTCCTTCCTTCCATGAAGCCAATTTTCTATCCATTCAGCTCCCTCCTTGGATCCCATGGGATCTACGATACGATACAATATGATGTGATAGAATAGAACTTTATTTATCCCAGGAGGGAAATTGATCTGCCATAAAACAGTCATAAAACACAAAATACATGAGACATGAAATGAAAGTGATGAATGGAAAGCCTTGGGGGATGTGCAAAGATTGGGGGCGTGGGGTGGGGGGTCAGTCTCGGTCTACCCCACGACAGAAGGGGAAGGAGTTGTGAGGTTTAATAGACACAGGGAAGATCTCCTGTGGCGTTCTGTGCTGCATCTTGCTGCATCAACCAGTCTGTTGCTGAAAGTACTCCTCAGGTTGGCCAGTGTGTCATGGAGAGGATGAGCTGTATTGTCCAGGATGCTCCGCAGTTTGAGGAGCATCCTCCCCTCCAAGACCACCTCCCATGAATCCCTCCGCCCCCAGGAGAGAGCCTGCGTTCCTGATGAGCTTGTTGATCCTATTGGCATCCGCAGCCTTCGCCCTACTGCCCCAGCACACGGCAGCAAAAATGTTGGCACTGGCTACCACCGATTGGTAGAACATCTGCGGCTTCTCACTGCAGACTTTAAAGGAGCGGAGCCTTCTCAACAAGTACAGCTTTCCAGAACAGCCGAGCATGTCGAAAGCCTTACTCAATGACTTGTCCATGTCGTGTCCCCTGAATTTCTCCAACAGTTTAACCCATGTACTTAGGATTTCAGTCAATTCTACCATGTTATTTAAAATTATCCCATCTATTAGCAAGGCCTTCTAGGGTGAAGACTGATCCAAAATATGTATTTAACATATCTGTCCTTTCTTTGTTTGTTGTTATTAATTCACCAGCTTTGTTCTCTAGAGGCCCCACAATGACCTGAGCTGGCATCTTCCTATTTATATATCCATAGAGACCTTAACTGTATGTTTTTGTGCTGCATGTAAGTTCTAATTGTTTCCAGTTTCTTAGTCTTCTGTTGCTAGATCAGAGAAACAGCTCAATCCTCTGGTCCACCACTTGACTTTTCCACTGTCGAGAGGCTAGTTTTCAATTTAACATTATCCTTTATCACGGATTGTGCCTTTTTCTCATGGATCTCTTTTTTCTTTTGATTGGGATCAACTCTTGCAGAGGATTATAGACCAGCTGTGGAATATCGGCCCCTGTTCCTCTACTAACTTGTCTCTTAACCTGTTTATCCAATCCACCTTCAACAAATCCTTCCTCATTCCATTATGATTTTCTTCATTCAAACTGAAATGACTGCTTATGGTCTTCACAATAATCACAATAATACTTTATTATCCAAGTATGTTTTGCAACATACGAGGAATTTCATTTGCCAAGTCAGTCATACAAATAAAAATCAATGGACACACAAAAGACATTTTAACATAAACATCCATCACAGTGATTACTCCACATTCCTCGCTGTGATGAAAGGTGAAAAAGGGTTTAATCTCTTCTCTTTGATCTCCTGCGGTCGGGGGACTCGAGCTCTCCGTTGACGGGACGACGTTCACACCCGTAGCTGGCAGCGGGCCCTCCGCGTCGAGGCGATCAACTCCTGCATTGGGAACCGTCCGCAAAATTGGAGCTCCCGACATCGACGGTCTCTCCTGAGACTGCGAGCTCCCGATGTAAAGACCGCAGGCCGCAGTTGGAGCGATCCCAGGCAAGTGATCGACTCCGATGTTCTCCATGCCACACAGTGGGGCCCAAGGTCAGTCCGAGGAGGCCTCCAGCTTCATCGATGGTAGTCTGCAGAGCAACCGGAGTATGCGATCCGAAAATTAATCGCATCTCCAGCAAGGTAAGAAACTGAAAAAAAAAGTTTCCCCGACCACTCCCCCTTCCCCCACATAAAACAAACCAGAGAACATTTACACAAACTTTTAACACACAATAAAAATTAAAACAGACAAAAAAAGACTGTTGGCGGGGCTGCCAATCGTACCACGCCCCTGGTGGTCCCAGGGCCACCACCGTATATAATATACAATTTGAGTATTCGCACTCAAATTGTATATTATAGTCACTACCCCCGAGGAGATCTATGAACACAAGATCCCTTATTAATGCTTCTGGATTGCATTAGACCAAATCTAAAATAGTGTGTGCAGTACTGTTCTAAAAGATAATCCCTTAAGTGTTCCATAAAGAGGAAGAAGATTGGACTTTCTTGCCTTCCATCACAGTGAGGAATGTGGCCAATGTTTATGTTAACTTTAATGTAGTTGTGCGTCTCGTTGCATTTTTTTCGTATGGCTGTATTGTAATTCGCATATCACTGCACCTTAATTGGTACATGTGACAATAAAAGACCTTTGAAACCTTTGAAATTCTTCTTGTGCAATAGCCTTTCCAGTTTGGTTTATCCAATCAACATGTAGATTTAAATCTCCAATGATTATTGCAGTTCCCTTCAAACATTCCCGCAATTCTTCCCCATTTATGCTCTGATGTATTGAGGTCCTATTTTGGGGGCCTAGAGACCATTACAACCCAGTCTTCCTTCCCACGCTGTTCATGATTTTAACCCAAACTGATCCCACATCATCACTATGCACTACCTTGACATCATAGCTTAGCACTGCTCTGCTCCCTTACTTCATTCACACCACCTTTCCCATTCGGTCTGTTCTTTTGGAGCAACGTATAACCAGGAATATTGAACACCCAGTCCTGGTCACCCTGCTGTAGGGTGGGGACCTCTGGAGACTTTGCGCCCCACCCAAGGTTTCCGTGCGGATACCGGAGGTTCCCGGAGGTTTTTTGTCAGTCTCCCTACCTGCTTCCACTACCTGCAACCTCTGGTAACCACCTGCAACCCTCGGGAACCGCGCGGAAACCTTGGGCAAAGTCTCCAGTGGATTCCGTTCAGGTTTCCTAGTTGGGACAGGGGCATTACTGGGATGGAAGAGACACTTACAATGAAATGACATGTTGGTGGCATATGGTGCGGTTCAGGCTGTAGTGAGGAAAAGGTTTGTAGAAAATTAGTCAGACATATGTAATGTTGCCTGTTGTGGTATAAGAAACTTGCCATGTAAAAAATGTTATTCCAGAAACAAGAGTGCAGAAAGCAGAGTTGTTAAAGTAACGTGTTCAACATTGTGTGCTTTGATACAAATATAAAAAGAGAACAATTGTTTCCAGAAGGCTTTGTGAATAGATTCAATGTATCTAGTTACTTCACTGCACAAGTTGGGGGAAATATGTTGTAACAGTGTGCCTTGGAATGGTTTGGCTCTATGAAAGTTGGAAAAAGATCCAATAATGACTGTTGAAAGAAACAGATGAGTGCTGAAGGCAGACAATAGCTGCTGCCAATTGGAATAGAGGAGGGGTAGGTCAACTAATTACATTGCTCTTTCAAGCACCAAATTAAAAGCATGAAAGACTGGATAATTGTCTGTGGTAAATCATTCTATGATGATGCTTGCTGACATTTCGGAAATCATAATCTTATTAAGTAATGAATGAATGAATGAATGAATGAATGAATGAATGAATGAATGAATGAATGAATGAAAACTTTATTGTCATTCAGATATACACCTAGACACAGTGCACCTTGAACGAAATTTTGTTGCATTTTACTCTCCAAAATCAGTTAAAAGTTAAAAGTTCCAGGTGCGTCCATAAAAATGCATCATGCGCATCGTTCTGTAAAATAAATATGTATTAAAAAGTTTTTAAAATTGACGATATTTAAAAAGTTCTAGCCTAGGTTGCCTTCAATGTAGCAATAATGTAGCAATGCCTTCAATGTAGCAATAATATCCACAGGAACTTCTAAATAGGCGGGAGCATTATCACACAAAAAAACCATGCGGACCTACTGTACATTAACAAAGATGACCAAAAGCTTGGGAAAAAATATAGGTGGATTTAATCAGCAGCTTGTAGGCAGAGATTTTTATGGAGGGAATTCCTGAACCTGGGGTCTTTCCAAATGAAAAATAGAAATGAGGATGATGCTAGGACTTGAGGGCCTGAGAGATAGGGAGAGGCTCGTTTTGTCGGCAATTTGGAATATTATAAGGGAGATGAGTAGTTTGTAATGTGTTTAACCCAAGAGTTTACAGACTGAGGAAGTACGATGGGAAAATGGCCAACATAGGGACCTTAAGGAATTTAGTGAGGCAATAAATAGATTCATCACGGTGTTTAGGTTCCCTGGCATAGCTAGTTAAAATAAACATTGAGGGTTGTAAACTAAGCTGAGGGTAATAAAACTGATCAGAGGTACTGACATTTACAGCACCTATTTGTTATACAGATGGGAAGAGGAGGTTTCTAAGTAACAAAGAACATAATGTTAAATATAACTCTGGGGAAAGACAAAGGAGAAGATTGCAGACATTGATCAATGATGACATTTCAAAAATTGACAATCCACAACTAACCATTTTCATACAAAGGGTGGTGGGACTGTAATATGATGAAAGAATGGAGCAACTGGGCTTGTATTCACTGGATTTTAAAAGGATGAGGGGGAGATCTTATAGAAACATGTAAAATTATTAAGGGATTTGACACGCTAAATGCAGGAAACATATTCCCGATGTTGGGGGAGTCCAGAACCAGGGGCCACAGTTTAAGAATACGGGGTAGGCCTTTTAGAACTGAGATGAGGAAAAACTTTTTCACCCAGAGAGTTGTGAATTTGTGTAATTCTCTGCCTCAAAAGGCAGTGGAGGCCGATTCACTGGATGCATTCAAAAGAGATTTAGATAGAGCTCTTAGGGCAAGTGGAATCAAGGTGTATGGGGAGAAGGCAGGGACGGGGTACTGATTGTGGATGATCAGCCATGATCACATTGAATGGCAGTGCTGGCTCGAGGGGCCGAATGGCCTACTCCTGCACTTTTTGTCTATGTATCTATGTCTATGTATATGGAACAAGCTGCCAAAGGAGGTAGTTGAGGCAGGAAAGGTTTAGTGGGATATGGGCCAAATGCAGGCAGGTGGGTCGAGTGTAGATGGATCATTTTGGTCGGCATGTTGAGCCGAAGGGCCTGTTTCCATGCTGTATGGCTCTCTACAACTCTCTACAAAAGTGAAGCAATTGCATTGAGGGATGTGCAAGAGATCAGAAATAATGGAGCACAGAAAACTTAGAAACGAGTAAGGGTGTAGGAAATTAGATAGGGTGGGCAGAAAGGGAATTGAAAGCAAGGATAAGAAATTTAAGTTTGCTGAAATGGGCACCAGTTTGAATTAGCAAGCCCAGAGCTGATGGATGAGGGGACATGGTGTGAATTATGCTGTGGGAAGTGGAGGTCTGAATCACTTACTGAAAATAATACAAAAGAGGCTCTCCAGGAGTGAATGGAAAAATGATGTTTCGCGATCACAAAGGCTTGAATGTGGCTTTCGCTGAGGGAAGGCTGGTGTCAGATAATGTAAATGTGCAAATGAGTGGTCGGGACAATGAGGAAAGGACGTGGTTACATGTTCTGAAAGACAACTCAGTATCACATGTGACGACAAGTTTGCAAACAGTCCGGATCTTCAGACTGCTGGCTAGGGGATCGGAATTGGTCCGAAGAGTGAAGCCAATGGCTTTAGTCTTCCCAATATTAAAGTGGTGGATGTTGTTACTAATCTGGTACTGACTGCCAGATATTTAGTGAAGAATGTAATACAAGTTCACAAATCAATTCTCACAGCTCAAACCTACTCTCCAAACTTACGTCCTCTGTAAATAATTACATTCCTTTCCCAATCCCATGCCTGCCTCTCAGCCACTTCCTAATCCCTGAATGGACAGGTTTATTTGTGTAAGGAAACAACCTGACCCATTGAGTTACTCCAGCAATTTGTGTCCTTTTGTGTATTAACCAGCATCTGCAGCTTCTTGTTTCTACAACTTTACTTATCAATTTGTTATGGATTGGAAAGTCATTCTTTAATTCTCACAAACCAGGGTAGATGCGACAGCAAAATTGAGCTCCTAGACTGCAGAAGATGTCTGCAGCCCCCTCGGCAGCTGGTGAATCCATCCAGTCAGTCTTCCAAATGCTCGCTTGCTTATAAGGGCTGCACCCGAGATGCGTTCATAACCTGTGCAGGATTTGCATGAGGAAACCTTTCACTATAATGGAGGTATCAAAAACGATTGCACGTTGGTTTAAGATAAGGGGTCACAGTTTAAGGATAAAGGGAAGTCTTTTAGGACTGAGATGAGGAAAACCTTTTTCACACAGAGAGTGGTGAATCTCTGGAATTCTCTCCCACAGAAGGTAATTGAAGCCAGTTCATTGGCTATATTTAAGAGGGAGTTAGATGTGGCCCTTGTGGCTAAAGGGATCAGGGGGTATGGAGAGAAGGCAGGTACAGGATACTGAGTTGGATGATCAGCCATGATCATATTGAATGGCGGTGCAGGCTCGAAGGGCCGAATGGCCTACTCCTGCACCTATTTTCTATGTTTCTATGATAAGGGAGAAGTGGTTTAGTGATTTGAGGAAGACTTTTTCAAGGGAGAGTGGTTGCAATCTGGAAATGATAATAAAGCTTGAAACAGATGATAATTTATTTTATTTATTCAGGTGGCACACTGACGCAACTGGTAGAGCTGCCGTCTCACAATGGCAGAGGCCCGGGTTTGAACCTGTCTTTGGGTGCTGTCTGTGGGGAGTTTTCACGTTCCCTCTGTGACTGCAGAGGTTTCCTCTTCCCACATTCAAAGACACGCGGGTTTGTAGGTTATGCGTAGGAAGGAACTGCAGATGTTGGTTCCAACCGAAGATAGACACAAAAAACTGGAGCAACTCAGTGGGTCAGACAGCGTCTGTGGTGTAAAGGAATATTGAATGTTTCGGGTCGAGACCCTTCTTCAGTCTGAAGGTCGGGCAGCATTCCTGGAGAACATGCATATGGGACGTTTCAGATCAGCACCCTTCTTCAGACTGCTCGCCAGACTTTGTCCTTCCCCTCCTCTCTTCAAGCTTTCTCCCCCACCTCCCACACCACAATCAGTCCGAAGAAAGGTCCTGCCCTGATCCATGTTCTCCAGAATTGCAGATTGTGTCTTATTTAGACACAAAATTAGAAACACAGAAAATAGGTCCTTTGAGTTAACATGATCATGACTGATCATCAAGAATCAGTACCCTGTTCCTGCTTTCTCCCCATATCTCTTGAATCCATTAGCCCTAAGGGCTATATCTAACTCTATCTGTGTTTTGTATTGAATTCTGTATTTACTTTGTGTACTAGCCTCTACTATTGTCTCTATAGTATGTATCTACTATTTATTTCATTCCCCTTCCATGTTTTTCCTCTACATGCTCAATTTTTGTAAGGTGTCCTTGAGACTCTTGAAAGGCGCCCATAAATAAAATTTATTATTATTATTATCTTGAAAACATCCAGTGAATTATCCTCCACTGCCTTCTGTGGCAGAGAATACCACAGATTCACAATTCTCTGGGTGAAAAGGTTTTCCTCATCTCAGTTCTAAATGGCCTACCCCTTATTCTTAAACTGTGACATCTGGTTCTGGACTCCCCCAACATCGGGACCATTTTTCCTGCATGTAGCCTGTCCAATATCTTAAATATTTTATATGTTTCTATGACATCCTCTCATCCTTCTAAATTCCAGTGAATACAAGCCCAGTCGCTCCATTTTTTCATCATATGTCAGTCCCGCCGTCCCGAGAATTAACCTTCTCTCCCACAGAGGGTAGTTGAGGCCAGTTCATTGGCTATATTTAAGAGGGAGTTAGATGTGGCCCTTGTGGCTAAAGGGATCAGGGGGTATGGAGACAAGGCAGGTACAGGATACTGAGTTGGATGATCAGCCATGATCATATTATAGAAACATAGAAACATAGAAATTAGGTGCAGGAGTAGGCCATTCGGCCCTTCGAGCATGCACCGCCATTCAATATGATCATGGCTGATCATCCAACTCAGTATCCCGTACCTGCCTTCTCTCCATACCCTCTGATCCCTTTAGCCACAAGGGCCACATCTAACTCCCTCTTAAATATAGCCAATGAACTGGCCTCAACTACCCTCTGTGGCAGAGAGTTCCAGAGATTCACCACTCTCTGTATGAAAAAGGTTCTTCTCATCTCGGTTTTAAAGGATTTCCCCCTTATCCTTAAGCTGTGACCGCTTGTCCTGGACTTCCCTAACATCGGGAACAATCTTCCTGCATCTAGCCTGTCCAACCCCTTAAGAATTTTATAAGTTTCTATAAGATCCCCTCTCAATCTCCTAAATCCTAGAGAGTATAAACCAAGTCTATCCAGTCTTTCTTCATAGACAGCTCTGACACCCCAGGAATCAGTCTGGTGAACCGTCTCTGCACTCCCTCTATGGCAATAATGTCCTTCCTCAGATTTGGAGACCAAAATTGCACGCAATACTCCAGGTGTGGTCTCACCAAGACCCTGTACAACTGCAGTAGAACCTCCCTGCTCCTATACTCAAATCTTTTTGCAATGAAAGCTAACATACCATTCGCTTTCTTTACTGCCTGCTGCACCTGCATGCCTACCTTCAATGACTGGTGCACCATGACACCCAGGTCTCGCTGCATCTCCCCCTTTCCCAATCGGCCACCATTTAGATAATAGTCTGCTTTCCCGTTTTTGCCACCAAAATGGATAACCTCACATTTATCCACATTATACTGCATCTGCCAAACATTTGCCCACTCACCCAGCCTATCCAAGTCACCTTGCAGTCTCCTAGCATCCTCCTTACAGCTAACACTGCCCCCCCCCCCAGCTTAGTGTCATCCACAAACTTGGAGATATTGCCTTCAATTCCCTCATCCAGATCATTAATATATATTGTAAATAGCTGGGGTCCCAGCACTGAGCCTTGCGGTACCCCACTAGTCACTGCCTGCCATTGTGAAAAGGACCCGTTTACTGCTACTCTTTGCTTCCTGTTTGCCAGCCAGTTCTCTATCCACATCAATACTGAACCCCCAATGCCGTGTGCTTTAAGTTTGTATACTAATCTCTTATGTGGGACCTTGTCGAAAGCCTTCTGGAAGTCCAGATACACCACATCCACTGGTTCTCCCCTATCCACGCTACTAGTTACATCCTCGAAAAACTCTATAAGATTCGTCAGACATGATTTACCTTTTGTAAATCCATGCTGACTTTGTCCAATGATTTCACCACTTTCCAAATGTGCTGCTATCCCATCTTTAATAACTGACTCTAGCAGTTTCCCCACTACCAATGTTAGACTAACTGGTCTGTAATTCCCCATTTTCTCTCTCCCTCCCTTCTTAAAAAGTGGGGTTACGTTTGCTACCCGCCAATCTTCAGGAACTACTCCAGAATCTAAAGAGTTTTGAAAGATTATTACTAATGCATCCACTATTTCTGGAGCTACTTCCTTAAGTACTCAGGGATGCAGCCTATCTGGCCCTGGGGATTTATCGGCCTTTAATCCATTCAATTTACCCAACACCACTTCCCGGCTAACCTGGATTTCACTCAATTACTCCAACTCCTTTGACCCGCCCGCGGTCCCCTGCTATTTCCGGCAAATTATTTATGTCTTCCTTAGTGAAGACCGAACTAAAGTAGTTATTCAATTGGTCCGCCATATCCTTGTTTCCCATGATCAACTCACCTGTTTCTGACTGCAAGGGACCTACATTTGTTTTAACTAATCTCTTCCTTTTCACATATCTATAAAAACTTTTGCAGTCAGTTTTTATGTTCCCTGCCAGTTTTCTTTCATAATCTATTTTTCCCTTTCCTAATTAAGCCCTTTGTCCTCCTCTGCTGGTCTTTGAATTTCTCCCAGTCCTCTGGTATGCTGCTTTTTCTGGCTAATTTGTACGCATCATCCTTCGCTTTGATACTATCCCTGATTTCCCTTGTTATCCACGGATGTACTACCTTCCCTGATTTATTCTTTTGCCAAACTGGGATGAACAATTTTTGTAGTTCATCCATGCAGTCTTTAAATGTCTTCCATTGCATATCCACCGTCAACACTTTTAGAATTAATTGCCAGTCAATCTTGGCCAATTCACGTCTCATACCCTCAAAGTTACCTTTCTTTAAGTTCAGAACCATTGTTTCTGAATTAACAATGTCACTCTCCATCCTAATGAAGAACTCAACCATATTATGGTCACTCTTGCCCAAGGGGGCACGTACAACAAGATTGCTAACTAACCCTTCCTCATTACTCAATACCCAGTCTAAAATAGCCTGCTCTCTCGTTGGTTCCTCTACATGTTGATTTAGATAACTATCCCGCATACATTCCAAGAAATCCTCTTCCTCAGCACCCCTGCCAATTTGATTCACCCAATCTACATGTAGATTGAAGTCACCCATTATAACTGTTTTGCCTTTGTTGCACGCATTTCTAATTTCCTGTTTGATACCATCTCCAACTTCACTACTACTGTTAGGTGGCCTGTACACAACACCCACCAGCGTTTTCTGCCCCTTAGTGTTTCGCAGCTCTACCCATACCGATTCCACATCCTCCAAACTAATGTCTTTCCTTTCCATTGCATTAATCCCCTCTCTAATCAGTAACGCTACCCCACCTCCTTTTCCTTTCTCTCTATCCCTCCTGAATATTGAATATCCCTGGATGTTCAGCTCCCAGCCTTGGTCACCCTGGAGCCATGTCTCCGTGATCCCAACTATATCATAGTCATTAATAGCTATCTGCACATTCAACTCATCCACCTTATTACGAATGCTCCTTGCATTGAGACACAAAGCCTTCAGGCTTGTTTTTACAACACTCTTACCCCTTATACAATTATGTTGAAAAGTGGCCCTTTTTGATTTTTGCCCTGGTTTTGTCTGCCTGCCACTTTTACTTTTCACCTTGCTACCTATTTCTTCTACCCTCATTTTACACCCCTCGGTCTCTACGCTCACACATTTAAGAAACCCTTTCCCTTTAACTCCATCCTCCACTATCCCATTCGACACCCCACCCCCCTTATTCAGTTTAAAGCCACCCGTGTAGCAGTGGCAAACCTGCCTGCCAGAATACTGGTCCCACACCTGTTAAGATGCAATCCATCCCTTTTGTACAGTTCCCCCTTACCCCAAAACAGATCCCAGTGATCTAAGAATCTAAATCCCTGCCCCGTGCACCAGTTCCTCAGCCACACGTTCAGGTCCCGTATCTCCCTGTTCCTGCTCTCGCCAGCACGGGGAACTGGAAGCAAACCGGAGATAACAACCCTGGAGGTCCTGCTTTTCAACATTTTTCCGAGCTCTCTAAAGTCACGCTGCAGAATATTCATCCCCTTTTTTCCGACATTGTTTGTGCCGACATGTACTACCACTTCCGGATGTTCACCTTTGCCCGTGAGGATTTTCTGCACTCTGTCCGTGACATCCTGGATCCTGGCACCGGGAAGGCAGCACACCATCCTCGCATCCCGTCTGTTGCCGCAGAAACCCCTGTCCGTACCTCTCACGATGGAGTCTCCCACTACAATGGCCTTGCCTGCCTTAGGCCTTTTTGGTTTTGGCTCAACAGCCCTATTCGCATCGCAAGCCAGTCCGCCGCTCACGTCTTCTGTCCCAACAGCTTCTAAGCGGATGAACCTGTTTACAAGAGGTACACCACCCGGGGACATTGGCATTCCATGCTTCCCACCCTTTCTCACTGTCTCCCGCCTTCTCTCTTCCAGTACCTTAGGTGTAACAATCGTACTGTAGGATGGCGGTGCAGGCTCGAAGGGCCGAATGGCCTACTCCTGCACCTATTTTCTATGTTTCTCTGTCTATGTTTCTATGAACCTACGTTGCATTCCCTCAATAGCAAGAATGTCCTTAAAATTAGGAGACCAAAACTGCACACAATACTCCAGGTGCGGACTCACCAGGACCCTGTACATTTGCAGAAGGACCTCCTTCCTTTATAAGTGGTGGGCTGAAAGGTCTGTCTCTGTGCTACATGATGACACTATTTTGTTAAGTGGTCATAATCATCTAGCACGTTCCCTAAACCCCCCCCCCCCCCCCCCTCTAACCCTTTAATTCTAACATCCCCTTGCAAAACAATAATCAGGCTAGCATCTTCCAATGCCAATGTGCAGAAACGTCGTTGTTCATTCAGGTTAAATCATCGCCTTACAAAATGCAACATTATCCCTCTCTGAAGGGATTTGCAGCAAGATTTCTACGACGTTGTTTAGACGTATATGTGAGGCTGCAGGGAATCAGCTGCCTGACTGAGGAGGATGGATGCCAGGCGGTGGCAGCAGCCGATGCAAGGAAAGCAGGCGGACCCTGCAAGGAGAGGCGAGGATGCCTCCCACCCACTCACTCACCGACAGACCGTGCGCCGCGACATCAGATGAGGGGCTGGAAGCAGATGCTAATTTACGGTGATTTATGCACGGTTAGCCCCGCCCTGTAACGAGGCGGTGGCCAATAGGACGGCGTCTGAGGACAAGCCCCGCCCTCCATTCAGGGCAGGAGCCAATGGGAGGGCGCGGGTGAGCGACGGCCCCGCCCACCGCCGGCGCGGACCGGCCAATGGGAGCGAGGACAAGGTCGAGCCAAGCTTGCCGGGTACCGGAGTAACAAAATAGACAGGCAGTGCAGAGAGCGGCAGCACAGCGGGCAATGATGGCAACTCGCCCCTTCTCAGCCCCCTGCAACCTGCCAACAACCACTTACAATCACCTCGCTGCAATCAATGCACTGTAGGTGAGCTCAGTATTAAAGCAAGGGGGTGGGGGGCAGGGGGCAGGGATAGGGGAATCAGAGGGACTCTCGACATGACAGGCGCCAATGGCCATAGCGTCGGTGGTAAAATTGGCAAGCCAAGCAGATCTAAAGCTGCAAAGACTGCAGGTGGTGTACAGCCGGCAACAGCACCCAGCAATAATGTCGCCAAATGTCCCGGCGAGGAAGACGAAAAAGATGGAGGGGTGCTTTTCTATGTGAATAAAAGTGGCTTCCCGATTGATGAACGAACTTGGCAAAGAATGTGGACGCATGTGGCTAAAATACACCCTGGCGGGAAGGAGATGGCGGAGAGTATACGGAAAGCTGCATTTATACCCCGTGTAAGTCAGAGAGGTTGGACAGGCAATCTCATTGTATTTATGAGGGCTGTTATAGTAAACGATTTGAATATTTTGTAATGTGGGAAAATATGCATGTGATTTGGTAAACAAATGTAATACATCAGTGGTGGACCCTAATTTGTTATAAATTATAAATTACAATGAGAAATTGAAAACCAATGCATTTATTTGTGGTTATCTCTGGAGCACGGGCAATCTCTATATGGATGCTGCTGATGCCATTGATATTTCTGGTTTCTTTGTTTTTCTTGTTCATTCTCCATCATTTTCTTTCAGTTGGAATATCCATACTAGCCACTTGTGAAGTTAGAACACAGTATGGCAATTTTGAGAGGAGATCAAAATATTGTCCATGAACTTTCACCAGAGTGGCTGTTCCAAGAGTTTATTAACATTTGGTGTTATTTCACATTCCACATTTATCCTGGCAGAGCATGCATTGTACTTGGTACAAGAAAATATGGTGAACGAGGTATATGCAGTTACTAAGAGGTGAAACCTGTCAAACTGATAAATTGACAATGCTGGGTTGACAAATCATACTGATTAGGTTGCCCCTTGCATAATCTGAACATATAAATTTGTGGTGATATTCATCTGATACAAATTTAACTGGGGTTAACAAATCTATCTTGCCTACTCTGCTGAGTAAGCACAAATGCTCTCCGTGGTTAATAAACATATATGTGTTATTAAATTCTATTGTTATCAATTGAGAATCGATGTTCTCAAATGTTCTAACTAGAATTGACAGATTTTAATGAAAATGAATGTGATGAGTGAAGCTTTGCATTGCAGATGTTATATTGTCCATTTGTTTTGCATTATGTTCTGTGCAGGTTGTTATTGACTATATTTGAAATGAACCATAAATATAGGAACAGCAGAGACTCAAAGCTCCCCAGAAATGAAATTCCATTAGGGCAATTTAGTACTGCATAGCATTTGCTGAGCTTGGACCAGCTGTGTCCAGAGGAGTGGGTGGAAATTATTTCCCTCCTTGCTTTGCCACAGTAATCATCCCACTCATTCCTGTCTCTCACCCCACTAGCCCTTTCATTTTCAAAGCACTTCCCCCAAACCTTCTGCTTCCTTGCTCATCTCCTTTTGTCATTAGTGTCCTTTTGGTGGGAATGCCTTTAGCTTTGTAGTTCTGAAGTGCTAAGTTCTGAAATTCCCTTTCCTAAAGCCCCTGTCCCACTTTCACGACCTCTGCCGAGTTTGCCCTTGACTCATACTCGTAGCATGGTCGCCACGAGGTTGTAGGAGGTCGTAGGAGGTCTTCGTAACTCCTCCTCATGCTCGTGAGTGGTCTCCGCGTACTCGTGGCCTCAAGTAGGTTGCAACGTTTTATCCAGCCTGACAAAAAATGTCCACAAGTAAAAAAAAAGGTCAGCATGGAAAAAAATGATACTTTTTACTCGTAGAAGGTCGTGATGGTAGTCGTAGGTAGTCGTAGGTCGGTAACTGGCCCGAGAAAAAAAATGCAAACATGACATCATTTTATCATGTGATCATTTTCCACTAGTAGCTAGTCGTAGTTGGTCTTAGGTGTAGAAGACTGAGGTCAAGGGGGGTCATAGGAGGTCGTAGACATAGTCGTAGGAGGTCATAGGAGGTCTTTTACTTTGGCGAGTCAACACGACCGTGACATTTTTATCAATTCGTCTAGGGTCCTCTAAACTCGTGGATTAGGTTGTCCAAGTGGGACAGGCCCTTAACTCTGTCTTCTTCAAGCCAATCCTCAAAATCGCTGGTCGGGGGGGGGGAGGGGGGGGGGGGGGGAACGGCAGAGGAACAACTCCAGGACTGTTTGGAGTCTGTAGACTTGACAATGTTCAGGGACTCGGCAACGGACCTGAACGAATATGCCACAGTCGTTACAGACTTCATAAAGAAATGTGTGGAGGACTACATCCCTACTAAAACCTTCCGAGTGTTTCCCAATCAGAAACCTTGGATGAACTTTGAGATCCACACTCTTCTGAAGACCAGACACCGGGCATTCATGTCTGATGATACAGTGGTCTACAAGAAGTCCAGATACGACCTTGGTAAGGCCATCAAAAAGGCCAAAAGGGACTTCTGCTTCAAGCTGGAGGATGAGACAGATGTTCGGCAGCTGTGGCGGGACCTGAATGCAGTCGCCTCCTACAAGGCGAGATCAGGAGGTAGCTCAAATGTCGGTGTAGCATCACTCCCTGACGAGTTCAATGCATTTTACGCACGCTTTGATAGGGAGAACACTGATGTGCCTTCTCGAGCCCCCATTCGCTGTGATGGTATTTCAGTCACAGTCACAGAGGCCGACGTCAGAAAATCCTTCAGAGGGGTGAACCCCCGAAAAGCGCCTGGACCTGATGGAATACCCGGTCATGTTCTAAAAACCTGTGTGGACCAACTGGCTGGAGTTTTTACGGACATTTTCAACCTCTCACTTCTGAGGTCTGAGGTCCCCACCTGCTTTAAAAGGGCATCAATTATACCAGTGCCCAACAAGAGCAAGGTGATGTACCTCAATGACTATCGACCAGTGGCACTAACGTCGGTGGTGATGAAATGCTTTGAGAGGTTGTTCATGGCGCAAATCAACTCCGACCTCGACAAAAACCTGGACCCACTGCAGTTCGCCTACCGCCACAACGGATCAATGGTGGATGCGATCCCGCTGGCTCTCCACTCCGCTCTGAACCACTTGGACAACAAAAACTCATATGTCAGGCTGTTATTTATTGATTACAGCTCGCCATTTAATACAATCATCCCCTCCAAGCTGGTTACCAAACTCGCAGAACTAGGTCTCTGCGCATCCCTCTGCAATTTGATCCTCGACTTCCTCATTCACAGACTGTTCGTATTGGTGGAAATGTGTCGGCCTCAATCACAATGCGTGCTCAGCCCCCTGCTGTACTCATGAGTGGGTAGCTGGTCATAGTGCAAACTCCATCATCAAGTTCGCTGACGACACCGCTGTTGTGGGACATATCACTGTTGGGGACGAGTCAGAGTATAGAAGAGAGATCTACTGACTGACCAAATGGTGCCAGCACAATAACCTGGCTCTCAACACCAGCAAAACCAAGGAACTGATTGTGGACTTTGGAAGGGGTAGGATGGGGACCCATTGTCCCGTTTATATCAACGGGTCAATATGGTGGAAAGGGTCAAGAGCTTCAAATTCCTGGGCGTGCACATCTCTGAAGATCTCTCCTGGTCCGAGAACACCGATGCAATTATAAAGAATAAAGCATAGTGACCGGTTGCATCGTGACTTGGTTCAGCAACTTGAGCTCCCAGGTGCGGAAAAGATTACAAAAAGTAGTAAACACTGCCCAGTCCATCATTGGCTCTGACCTCCCTACCATCGAGGGATGGATCTATCGCAGTTGCTGTCTCAAAAAGGCTGGCAGCATCATCAAGGACCCACACCATCCATGGCCACACACTCATCTACCCGCTTCCTTCAGGTAGAAGGTACAGGAGCCTGAAGACTGCAACGTCCAGGTTCAGAAATAGCTACTTCCCCACAGCCATCAGGCTATTAAACTCAACTCAAACAAAACTCTGAACATTAATAGCCCATTATCTGTTTATTTGTATTTTATCTTTTTATTTATCCATTTGTGTGTATATATTTATATAATGGTATATGGACACACTGATCTGTTCTGTATTCATGCCTACTATATTCTGTTGTGCTGAAGCAAAGCAAGAATTTCATTGTCCTATCTGGGACACATGACAATAAACTCTCTTGAATCTTGAACCAAGCTCTTAGATATTTGGCCATTAAACAAGTCTGTGGCTCAGTGTCAAATATTCTTAGCTAAAAATGCATTGTAGTAAAATCAGCAAAATACTGGAACTACTTAACTGGCCAGGCTGTATTTGTGGGCGGATAAGTTAAGGTAATGTTTCAGGTTGAAGACCTGAAGTTCTGTAAATATTTTCTTGATTTTTCACTTCACTGTAGTTACTTGGGATGTTTTTATATGAAAAAGGTTGCGAATCAATGCAAGTCTCTCTTTGGTGTACTAATTGTTACTCTTCCATGGCTATCCCTTGGCAAAATCATCTTTAAGCAAAATGTTAGCTTCCACATAACCTGATAACACTTAACGACCAACTTGATCTCTGGACTGTTGTCAGGCTTCATGTCCTACAACCGGTCACAAGATGAACATTTGTCCAGTTGAGTATTTGGGAAGCCTGTACATCTAGATTGTGCACCACAAGCTTGTTCCGTAACTCCACATTGCAAAGATTTTCCAGAAGGCATCTGACAAAATCTTTCAAAATTGCCAACCAATATGTAGTTAATTGAAAAATAAAATCCGTATGAAAAGCTTTCCCTCCATGGCTACTAAGGATAATGGTAGAGTAAAAGAAGAAACCTGTAGTGCTACCCAGATGAATGGCAAGGCTGAAGGTTACCTGAAACTCTCCTACATCCAGTAACAAGATGAACATTCCTCCAGTTGAATATTGGGGAAGCCCGTAGCTTTAGATTTTGTACCACACTACAAACTTGTTCTTTGAACTGTGGAACAAGTGTGTAGTGTGGTGCAAAAACTAGAGTTACAGGCATCCCAAAGATTCAACTGGAGGAATGTTCATCTTGTGACTGGATGTCGGGCAGGTTCAGGAAGGAGATCAGCAAGAAGATCGACATCTGAGTAAATTAGAAAGAAATACGGAAAATCAAAATCTGGAAAGGAAGGGACTAGCAAAAATAAATGGGGGTCACAAACCTGGTGAAATTTAACTGGGAAATAATGATACAAAGTGCTGGAGTAAAGTTAGCGGGCCAGGAAACGTCTCTGAAGAACATGGATAGGTGACATTTCGGGTCGGGAGCCTAACTGGCTGAAGCATTGACCAGAGTTTTCTATCCATTGTCACGGCAGAAGATTGCATTGATTCTTGTAAAAATGGTCTGGAACTAAGGAATTCACACTCAATGTTGTTATTAATGAGAAATTGCTGGAGAAATTAAGGGAACCAAAAAATGGAACAAATCCTGTGGAACTGTTCACTTTCACCCCAGAGTTTTAAAAGGTTTAGAGATAATCTCCCAAATTTCCCGAGGTTCTGAAACTGATTGGAAGATAGCAAATGTAAATTAGAGTAATAAAGGAGAGAAACAGATGGGTGTGACAACAAATAATGTCTTGTCAGGAACACGCAGGAATACATAATGTGAGAACGTAAAACAAGGAACAGTAGGAGGCCCATTAGTCCTTCAAGACTGCTCCATCGTTCATCAGAATCCGGGCTAATTTTCTACCTCTGCACTATTTTCCTGCACTATCACCTTTCCTCAATTTCCTTCATATCCAGAAATCTACTGATCTCTGTTTTCAATAAACTCGTTGATGAAATTTTTCTTGATCCAGTTTTAAAAGGCTCAACCCTTGTTCTGAGACTGTAACCCCCTGATCCTTGATACTTCCTCTTGGCTTCCAGTCTGTCAAGCCCTGTAGGGATCATTTAACCTTCAATGAGGGTTCCTCTCATTCTTGCAAACTCTGGAAAATTCAGTATGTGTAGGAAGGAATTGCAGATGCTGGTTTACACTGAAGATAGACTCAAAAAGTTGCAGTAACTCAACGGGTCAGGCAGCATCTCTGGAGAATAGGAATAGGTGAAGTTTCGGGTCGAGCCCCTTCTTCAGATTCTGAAGACCCGAAACTTCACCTATGCTGCCTGACCCATTGAGTTACTCCAGCTTTTTGTGTCTATCTAGAAAGTTCAGGCCTGGCCTACTCAATCTTTCCTCATGGAGCAAACCAGTGAAGTCAATTATGTAGCAAGTACAGGTACATCTTTTTTATTTAGGCAAGGAGTCCAAAGCTATACATAATGTTCTGTGTGCACACTCACCAGCCCTTGTATAATTTTAATTACTGTATTTAAATCCTCTTGAAGTGATTGTCAAATTGTCGTTTGCCATCCTAATTGCTTGCTGCATTGAGATGTTGGCTTTGTCCCTGTGCCCCATCCGGCTGTACAGCCATTTCTCCCACTATCCCACCCCCCTTCCCCCTTCCTCTACCCTGTGCTCTTCCACTTGTGTGTCTTTCTCTGGCTTAATTTCTCTCCTTATCTTGCACCCATTAGTCTTTCCATCTCTGGCTCTTGCCCACCCATTTACCAATCAAACTCCCTCCTCTACCTATCTCCACCTATCACTTCCCCACCCCCAACTGTTTCAGCTTTCTCCTCCCCCCCCCCCACTGTAGTCAATGTGAAGAAGGGTCCCAACCAAATCATTGCCTATCCATGTCCTCCAGTGATGCTGCCTGACCCGCTGAGTTGCTCCAGTACTTTGTTTCCCCCCCCCCCACAAAAATACCTGACTCAATAGACAATAGACAATAGGTGCAGGAGTAGGCCATTTGGCCCTTCGAACCAGCACCGCCATTCAATGTGATCATGGCTGATCATCCCCAATCAGTACCCCGTTCCTGCCTTCTCCACGTATCCCCTAACTCCCTTTGAACATCAACCTGATTTATTATCACTTTAAATGTAACTCTGTTTAAGAAGGAACTGCAGATGCTGGAAAATCGAAGGTACACAAAAAATGGCCTATTTCCTTCGCTCCATAGATGCTGCTGCACCCGCTGAGTTTCTCCAGTATTTTTGTGCACCTTAAATATAACTCTGTCTGTTTTGTGTGTGTAAATGGGGATAACGTTACAATGTTTCCACATGATAATTACATCCACCACCTTCTTGTCCATTCTCTGAGCTTGACAATATTCCCTTGAACAAAAATAGAAAATGCTGGAACTAGTTAACAGGCCAGGGTTCATTTGTGGGAGGATAATTTGAGGTAATGGTTCAGGTTGAAGACCTGAAGTTTTTTGTAAATATTTGCTTCATTTTTCGCTTCATTGTGGTTACTTAGGATGCTTTTATTAAGAAAAAGGTTGCGAATTGTTGCAGATCACTGTTTTGTGTACTGATTGTTACTCTTCCATAGCTATCCCTTGGCAAAATCACCTTAAAGCTAAATGTTAGCTTCCACATGACTTGCTGAAAAACTCAGCTGTTCATGCAGCACCAGTAAAAAGAGACGCATTCAAGAGTCCAGGTCTGTGACTGTCAGAATTGGGAAGGAGCAAGATGCAAGTACTTTATCAGTAGGAGGGAAGGTGCAGGAGGGATGTGTAAAACAACGGAAGTGCTTGTGATAGAATGCATCGAAATGTTTTAATGGTAATAGTTATTAATGACTTGGCCTTCTTCAATGTGTAGGAAGGAACTGTAGAAGCTGGTTTAAACAGAAGATAGATACAAAATGCTGGAGTAACTCAGTGGGGCAGGCAGCATGTCTGGAGAGAAGGAATGGGTGACGGTTCAGATCGAGACTGTTCTTCAGACTTTGATCAGACTGAAGAAAGGTCTCGACCCGAAACATCCCGGGTCTCTGGCGCTGTAAGGCAGTAGCTCTACCGCTGTGCCACCATGCTGCCCAGATAGATGACAACATCTTGAGGGAGCACCTGGTGAAGATGCTTTGAGTGAAGGGGAGGGCTGTGCCTGTGATGGAACGGACATGGTCCACTACTGTCTACTGCCTCTGACATTCCTGTGTGATGGAATTGTCCCGGTGGAAGTTGGGATAGTGGGAGAAGGGTGCACTTGAAGTGGATCCAGGTCACTTCTGAGGTAACGCATTAGCATGGATCGCAGAGAGGTTAAAAGACAGGTTAAAAGAAAACGGTAGAAAGAAATGGTGTAATATTCAAATTGATGGGCCTTTTTACCACAGGGGCCGATTATGATGCTTCAGTTATTCTCAATTTATATGACCTGGATAAAAAGGCAGACCATAATACATCCAACTGTGTGTATGAAACAAATCCAGAAATCAAATGAACTTCAGAAGAAGGCGGAGGATGTGTACAGGGGGAAAAGGAGACGGGCAGATTCAGGAAGTGGACTGGAAGGTGGCAGATAAAGGATCATGTGGGAAAATGCATGGCAATGAACTCATTAGTATAAATAGAACTCTTGTAAATGGCGAGGAATCAATAAATACCGTGGCACAAAGAGATAATTCAGGAGATGAAGAAAGTAAATGGAGGTGCAGCAAGCAGTCGAGAAGACAAATTGCCAGATGGCTTTTGTAGCATGTGGGGGTGAAGTACAAAAATATGTAAGCCGTGATGAAATAGTACAGACCACACATTGAGTGGTCTGTGAAGTTTTGGTCTCTGCACCTAAACAAGGATTTATTTATATTGGAGCCTGCAAGGTACAGATTGATCTGTGGAATGAGAGGGTTCCCTTATGTCGAGAGTTTGAGTAAGATTCGTGGGAGTTTGGACGAATGAAAGGCCACTGAGTGTCCTTGCAACAGCAGCTTGGCATTAGAATTTCTGGTGGGTGTTCCAGTGAAAGGATCTACCTTTGCTCCAGGCATTCTACGGGTACTCTAAAGGGCCTGTCCCATGCGATTCCATGCGGCAAGCGCTAACTAAAGGGCCGGTCCCACCAGCATGCGCCTGCATGCGGCAAGCACGACCTAACCAGAAGCGGGGGCCGCGCGGAGGTCAAGTGAGTGATATGAAGTGCGAGCGAAGTCCGCGGGAAGTTCACGCGTGACGTACGGCCTCAATGCGGCTGCGGGCCGGCGGGCCATTGCTGCGCAGAATATTTGAATGCGTTCAGTTTTTTGGAGCCCCGCGCGATGTCGGGACCAGCTCCGCACAACTCCATACGGCGCCGGCAATCGGAGTGGCACCGGCCCTGCAAGGCCGTACGGCTCAAGCGACCACATCAGGTCACGCTTGCCGCATGGAGTCGCATGCCCGTGGGACGGGCCCTTACGTCTCCATTGCTGCACATCTGTGGACTCTGTGATCTTGTGCACTATTTGCCAAAATAATGTTTCTAGTTTGCATTATGCATTTGTTCTCCCAAACACAGGACAGGTATTTCCAGCTGCTCATGTTGTCACCTTACAACACGCTTACAACAACAAAATGACTTTGGCTGTATTCTCCCTGTTCTGCCTTTATCTTGCCTTTATGTTGGTCACCCAATATTTTGTGTATGGCAGACGCAAAATGCTGGAGTGACTCAGCGGGCCAGGCAGCATCTCTGGAGATGTATGGCTTTGGATAGCTCTTGTTAACTCTGTTCCAACCACTCCTTGAGCAGGGCTCCCAAATTGTACACATCTACTCTCTGATGAATGAGTCGTCCAATTATATGCCAACAGCCTTGTTAAGGTAAGAAGGTATAGGCGATTGAAAACTGTAAATGCCCATAGATAGACACAATATGCTGGAGTAACAGCGGGTCAGGCAACATCTCTGGGGAAAAGGAGTGGTAACATTTTGGGGTTAATACCCTTCTTCAGTGTTACCCATTCCTTCTCTCCAGAGATGCTGCCTGTCCCGCTGAGTTACTCAGCATTTTGTGTCTATCTTCGGTTTAAACCAGCATCTGCAGTTCCTTCCTACACAACTGCAATGTCCAGGTTCAGGGTCCATTTCGGGACGTAGGACAATGAAATACTCTTGATCTTATGAATGTATCAAATGATTCTCCCTGCTTCTGAGTGAATAAAACTATTGATAAGAGTCAACTGTTTTGTTTCTCGATTGGTTGCGATGGTTCTAATACTTCTAATACAGGGTTGCATCTGAGAGGTTTATGGTTTGGTAAGATTCTTTCCCCTTGTGACTAATGGGACACAATAACATTTTGTTTCTATCCTGGAGGGTGGCTGGTCATGTGGTACAGTTTCTCAAGTTCTCAGTATTATATAATACTAGACCAAGCGCAGACCCGTTAGGTCTGTTCCCCCAACGTGCGGTTGTGTGTGGGGGGGGGGGAAGGCGGCATGCAGCGTCACACACACTAACTATCTCCCCCCCACCCCCGCACTAATGCTAATTACCCCCCTTGATATTATATCAAGGAGGGGGGAGGGTGGAGGGAAGAGGGTAGGGGGTGTGGAGGGGAGGGGATTTAGGGGAGGGAGGGTGGGGGAGAGGATGGAGGAGGGGAGAGAGAGGGGGATGGAGAGGAGAGAGGGGGAAGGAAGGAGGGGGGGAGAGGTAGGGAGCGCGGGGGTGGAGGGAAGAGGGTAGGGGGTGTGGAGGGTAGGGGGTTTACGGAAAGGAGAGAGAGAGAAGGGGGAGGGGGTGAGGAGAGAGGGGGAGAGAGGGGGAGGGTGAGGGGGGGAGAGAGAGAGGAGGGAGAGAGAGAGAGAGAGAGAGGGGGGAGAGAAGATGGAGAGGAGAGGGGGGGAGAGGGAGAGAGAAAGAGAGAGGGATAGGGAGAGAGAGAGTGGAGAGAGAGAGAGAGAGAGTGCCTTTTTACTTCAACCCAAACCCCCCAAACAACCATTTGCAGGCAGTGCTTTTTTATTTCAAACTAACCATATTTTCATTTTCAAACCACCTTAAGGGTACTTGCTCACAGGTGTGAGGAAATTTGTTCAGTGTCATTCAGAGCTCAGAGTGACAGAGACTAATTGACAGAGCTCCATCTTGATGAGAGACTGATTGAGGCACACCACTTCAGATTCAGATTCAGATTCAATTTTAATTGTCACTAGACCAAGTGCAGACCCGTTGGGTCTGTTTTCCCCCAACAGCGTTTGCGGGGGGGGGGGGGGGGGGGGGGGGGGTGGGGGGGGAGGGGCTGCGGCATCACACTCAAATTAACCACCCCCAAACTCACAGGTGGGGGGAGGGGGGGGGGGGGGGTGGGTGAGGAAGAGGGGAGGGAGGGGAGAGGAGGAGGGAGGAAACATGACAGATGCCTCACAATTGCAGATCCAGGTTCAATCTTAATCTTGGCTGCTATCTGTATAGAGTTTGCAAATTGTCCATGTGGGTTTCCTCTGGATGCTAGGGTTTCATCCCACACGCCAAAGATGTATGGGTTTGTAGGTTAATATTGCTCTGGAAATTGCCCTTAAAGTGTCAAGAAGGGATGTGAAAGTGGAATAACATAGAACTAGTGTGAATGTGTGATTAACGGTCAGCATGGGCTCAGTGGGCCATGGTGTATCTCTAAACTAAAACAAAACTTATTTGTATCAGGACATGTGCAACTTTCCTCCTGCACTGCACATTCCTTTCCTGCCCTGAGGACATGTCCTTGTTTAAGACAATGAGCAACTAACAATGTAAAGCAGTGGCATGAGGGTGCTGCGGTAGAGTTGCTGCGTTACAGCGCCAGAGACCTGGGTTCCATCCTGACTTTGGTTGCTGTCTGTATGGAGTTTGCACATTCTCCCCATGACCTGCGTAGGTTTTCTCCAGGTGCTCTGGTTTCCCCCATACTCGAAAGACGTGCAGGTTTGGAAGTTAATTGGCTTTAGTAAAATTGTGGGTGGGGGAGCTAACATAATTTTATGGACAATGAGCATGGTTTATCTTGAACTATTTACAAGTAAAGGAATAAATTTATTCATGTTCAGATTTAATGCTGACAAAGATAAACCTTGGATGAACAGGGAGACTCTCTTATAAAGACCAGATCAGGGGTTTCATGAAGGGTGGCCCCCATACCATACAAGAAGGACATGTATGCTCCCTCTGAGGCCATCAAATATGTCAAGAGAGATTTTTAGAACAAGCTAGAGGGCCGATTCAATCAAACAAAAACTGGTGCAATCTCTCGCAACAATGCATCATTATTGAAAGAGTTCAATGCATTCTACGACCATTTGTAACAAGCAAACAAAGTTCCATCAAGGCATTCTGCCCATCCCGTACTGGCTATGTCCCATCCATCTCGTTGGTAGGTTAGGGTAACTCTCCAGCCCTGATGGAGTCTCTGGATGTGTCCTGAAAATGTGTTTGCCAAACAGCAAGACAAAATAATTGGGGATTGACATAAGGAAGGGCATGTGTGAACACAACCCTGTCCTCATTTTGGAGTTGCTCTAAATATAACCATATAACCATATAACAATTACAGCACGGAAACAGGCCATCTCGGCCCTACAAGTCCGTGCCGAACAACTTTTTCCCCTTAGTCCAACCCGCCTGCACTCATACCATAACCCTCCATTCCCTTCTCATCCATATGCCTATCCAATTTATTTTTAAATGATACCAACGAACCTGCCTCCACCACTTCCACTGGAAGCTCATTCCACACCGCTACCACTCTCTGAGTAAAGAAGTTCCCCCTCATATTACCCCTAAACTTCTGTCCCTTAATTCTGAAGTCATGTCTCTCTTGTTTGAATCTTCCCTATTCTCAAAGGGAAAAGCTGATCCACATCAACTCTGTCTATCCCTCTCATCATTTTAAAGACCTCTATCAAGTTCCCCCTTAACCTTCTGCGCTCCAGGAGGGAAAGGAGAGCGGGGTAGGGGGTGAGAGAGGGGGATGGGGAGAGAGATGTGGGGGAGGGGAGGAGGGAGAGACGGGAAAGAGTGGGAAGGGAGAGGGAGGAGGAGGGGTAGGGGGAAGGGGGCGGATGGAGAGAGGGAAGGGGGTGGGGTAGAGAGGGAAGGGGGTGAGGGAGAGGGAGAGGGGTGAGGAGAGGGAGAGGGGTGAGGAGAGGGAAACATAGAAATTAAGTGCAGTAGTAGGCCATTCGGCCCTTCGAGCCTGCACCACCATTCAATATGATCAAGGATGATCATCCAACTCAGTATCCTGTACCTGCCTTCTCTCCATACCCCCTGTTCCCTTTAGCCACAAGGGCCACATCTAACTCCCTCTTAAATATAGCCAATGAACTTGCCTCAACTACCCTCTGTGGCAGAGAGTTCCAGAGATTCACCACTCTCTGTGTGAGAAATGTTTTTTCTCATCTCGGTCATAAAGGATTTCCCCCTTATCCTTAAACTGTGACCCCCTGTTCTGGACTTCCCCAACATCTGGAACAATCTTCCTGCATCTAGCCTGTCCAACCCCTTAAGAATTTTGTAAGTTTCTATAAGATCCCCCCTCAATCTTCTAAACTCTAGCGAGTACAAGCCAAGTCTATCCAGTCTTTCTTCATTTGAAAGTCCTGACATCCCAGGAATCAGTCTGTTGAACCTTCTCTGTACTCCCTCTATGGTCTGTTTCCCCAACGGCGTTTGCGGGGGGGGTGAGAAGAGGGGAGGAGGAGGAAACGGGATAGATTTGGGAGGGAAAGGAGAGCGGGGTAGGGGGTGAGGGATGGGGAGAGAGCTTTGGGGGAAGGGGGATGGGGAGAGGGGTGGGGGGAAGGAGGGGAAAGAGTGGGGAGGGAGGAGGAGAGGGGTAGCGGGAGTGATGGAAGAGGGACAGAGGGATAGGGGAAGGGTATGGGGGGAGAGAAGGTAGGGGGTGGGGTAGAGAGGGAAGGGGGTGGGAGAGAGAGGGATGGGAGAGGGATGAGGAGTGGGGGAGGAGAGAGTGGGAGAGAAGTGGAAGAGTGGGGAGGGAGGGAGGGGTAGAGGGGTAGCGGGAGTGGTAGAAGAGGGACAGAGGGGTAGGGGGAAGGGGGTGGTGGTAGAGAGGGTGGGGGTGGTGGTAGAGAGGGAAGGGGGGTGGGGGAGAGAGATGTGTGGCAGAGGGAGAGGGGTGAGGAGAGGGACACATAGAAACATAGAAATCAAGTGCAGTAGTAGGCCATTCGGCCCTTCGAGCCTGCACCATTCTCCATTCAATATGATCACGGCTGATAGAAACATAGAAACATAGAATTTAGGTGCAGGAGTAGGCCATTCGGCCCTTCGAGCCTGCACCGCCATTCAATATGATCATGGCTGATCATCCAACTCAGTATCCCGTACCTGCCTTCTCTCCATACCCCCTGATCCCCTTAGCCACAAGGGCCACATCTAACTCCCTCTTAAATATAGCCAATGAACTGGCCTCAACTACCCTCTGTGGCAGAGAGTGCCAGAGATTCACCACTCTCTGTGTGAAAAAAGTTCTTCTCATCTCGGTTTTAAAGGATTTCCCCCTTATCCTTAAGCTGTGACCCCTTGTCCTGGACTTCCCCAACATCGGGAACAATCTTCCTGCATCTAGCCTGTCCAACCCCTTAAGAATTTTGTAAGTTTCTATAAGATCCCCTCTCAGTCTCCTAAATTCTAGAGAGTATAAACCAAGTCTATCCAGTCTTTCTTCATAAGACAGTCCTGACATCCCAGGAATCAGTCTGGTGAACCGTCTCTGCACTCCCTCTATGGCAATAATGTCCTTCCTCAGATTTGGAGACCAAAACTGTACGCAATACTCCAGGTGTGGTCTCACCAAGACCCTGTACAACTGCAGTAGAACCTCCCTGCTCCTATACTCAAATCCTTTTGCAATGAAAGCCAACATACCATTCGCTTTCTTTACTGCCTGCTGCACCTGCATGCCTACCTTCAATGACTGGTGTACCATGACACCCAGGTCTCGCTGCATCTCCCCCTTTCCCAATCGGCCACCATTTAGATAATAGTCTGCTTTCCCGTTTTTGCCACCAAAATGGATAACCTCACATTTATCCACATTATACTGCATCTGCCAAACATTTGCTCACTCACCCAACCTATCCAAGTCACCTTGCAGTCTCCTAGCATCCCCCTCACAGCTCCCCCGCTCTCCATACCCGCTGATCCCTTTAGCCACAAGGGCCACATCTAACTCCCTCTTAAATATAGCCAATGAACCGGCCTCCACTACCTTCTGTGGCAGAGAGTTCCAGAGACTCACCACTATCTGTGTGAAAAAAGTTTCCCTCATCTCAGTACTAAAGGATTTCCCCTTTATCCTTAAACTGTGTCCCGCGTGTCCTGGACTTCCCCAACATCTGGAACAATCTTCCTGCATCAGACAAATGCAATTCAGGACTTTTCACTTCACAAGCAAAATTAGAAATGACAGTTAGTGAAGAATTTGAATAATCGCTGAGCGTTCTCTATGGCAACAATGTATTTGAGCATTGGGCATTGTGACATCACACGATGGAATGTTCACCATGGGCTGGGCTCCTGCAAAGGCATATGTAAATGAATCCATTCCGATTGGCCATCTGTGAGCATCGGGCATTGTGACATCACACGATGGAACGTTCACAGGGAGCTGCTTGTGTGGGTTAGAATCCAGTTTTTTTTTTTTTGAAATATTGAGGTGGGGGGGGGGGGGGGGGGGGGGGTGTAGGATTTGATTAAAAAAGCGTACTTAAACACGACGAAATGTAACGAGGAGCGGATACTTAGAAAGAAAAGCGAAATCTCTACCGAAATGGAAAAGACGTCGGCGATCCTGCGTCCGGTTTCGGAGTTGCGGAGCGTCAAAGGAAGAAACGCGGCGGACGCCGTACGGCGGCAGGCGGACTGATTTGAGTTTTATATATATAAGATTGTCAGTGTACAGTACAGAGACAACGAAAAACGTCCTGGTTTTATAGTCCCTCCCCCTCCCTCCCTCCAGCAAGGGCAGCAGAGAGAATGGGGAATTTTGTAAAAACATTAATATCTCCGTAATTTTTCATTGACGGGAAAAATCCTCGGCACGCGTGCGGCGGAGGGGGGCTCTGAGCAAGGTGGCCAAAAATGACGGCCGTAGGTGGCGGCGTTCTCTCGGAAGTCGCAGCACAGAAGGCCATAAGCGGTCAAGAACAGAGATTTAGTAATATAAGATTATTGTGTAAGCCACCAATAAAAGAAAAAATATTGAAAACATTCAGCAAGTCAGGCATCAACTGTGGAAGTAGCACAAGAGTTAATGTTTCTGACTGAAAGCTCTTCATTGGAATTGGGAAAAGTGAGAAAGCAAGTTAGTATTGAGTGGGGGAGGGATGGATAGGACAGAAGCCAAGGTTGCCATGGCTGATGATGAGGGAAGTTAGAGAGATTGAGAGAAAAACAGAGGCATGTAAAAAAACACCTGGGTTAAGCAAACCTCATGGTGACATGGGAGTCCTGAAGCTTATCAGCTTTTGACCCTGAGAAATGCTCTTGGTTCATTTCTGAACAGCAGGCGATTCCCAACAAAATGTGGGCCAATTATTTTCTTTTGCATTTTTAGCGACGATTTATCACGTTTTCTAGTCTTGTTTGATTTTTTTTTTAAAGCATTCCTATTGTTAGTACGAGCACCTGGCTTTTTACAGCCCTTCTCTTAACTCATGCAGATACATGTCCGTGGTATTTATCCTAATGATCACCTGTATGCAGGGTTTCCATTATGAATTCACTCTTTTATTAACCAGCTTTTCTTTTCCAACTTATTTGGACTGTCTGCTGAATCTAGGTAATCTTGATGAAGTTACTGTTGTCAGCAACAGAGGAAAAGGCAACTGAAGATGAAGGTTTTTATTCCCCCCCTGCAACCAAGAATGGAAGTTGAGTTATGCAAATTAGTTGCACAAGAATATATCTGAAGCTTGGACATTTTGTGAGCTTTTTATCAAATGAGAATTTATGTTTGGTGTGTCAACAGGGAGGAATGATACTGAACAAACACTGCCTGCATGTGCAGCAATACGAGTCAGAAGAGATTAGCAGGATGTGTAGGAAGAAACTGCCGATGCTGGTTTAAACCAAAGATAGACACAAAAAGCTGGAGTAACTCAGCGGGACAGGCAGCATCTCTGGAGAGAAGGAATGGGTGAAGTTTCGAGTCGAGACCCTTCTTCAAACCAAAGATCCTATAGCAAGCAAGATAGTCCTCTCGACGAAAAAGACGTAGTACAGTCATGGGCAGATTCATGGGTAATTTTCGGCCCCATTTCCGTAACCGGCTTCCGTCTCCGCACCAAAGATCCCATAGGATAATAGTGCGGAGACGGAAGCCGGTTACGGAAACATCCTCGTAAAAATAAAAGTTATTTGGTAAAAATCTTCTCCTCATTTTCAGAATTTTAATTTATTAACACAAACTGTTCCCCCGCAACGTTGATTACACTGCGAGCCGGGTCGGGTCGGGTCCGGTTACGGAAATGGATGCAAAAAAGACCCACGTTCCGCTCCGTTGCGTAGTACACGTCAGCCCATTGCATGTAGCAGCAGTGGTCTATCTTGATCTATAGAATCTTTGCTTCAGACTGGTTAGGGATAAGGGAAACGAGAGATATAGATGGTGATGTGGAGAGATATAGAACAATGGATGAAAGATATGCAAAAATGTAATGATGATAAAGGAAACGGGCCATTGTTAGCTGTTTATAGGGTGCAAATGAGAAGCTAGTGCGACGGGTGGGGGAGGGATAGAGAGAGAGGGAATGCCGGGGCTACCTGAAGTGAGAGAATTCAATATTCATACCACTGGGCTGTAAACTGCCCAAGCGAAATATGAGATGCTGTTCCTCCAATTTGCGTTTAGCCTCACTCCGACAATGGAGGAGACCTAGGACAGGAAGGTCTGTGTAGGAATGGGAAGGAGAATTAAAGTGTCCAGCAACCGGGAGATCAGGTTGGTTCACACGGGCGGAGCGAAGGTGTTCCGTGAAACGATCGCCCAGTCTGCGTTTGGTGTCGCCGATGTATAAGACTCCACATCTTGAACAATGGATACAGTAGATGAGGTTGGAGGAGGTGCAAGTGAACCTCTGCCTAACCTGAAGGTCCTTGGATAGTCAAAGGAGGAGGTACAGCGACAGGTGTTGCATCTTCTGCGGTTGCAGGGGAAGGTACCTGGGGAGGGGGTAGTTTGGGCAGGAAGGGATGAGTTAACCAGGGAGTTGCGGAGGGAACGGTCTCTGGAAGGCAGAAAGTAGTGTAGATGGGAAAAAGTGGTAAGTGGTGGGATCCCGTTGGAGGTTGCAGAAATTTCAGAGGATTATGTGTTGTATGCGATGGCTGATGGGTTGGAAGGTAAGGACTAGGGGACTCTGTCTCTGTTGTGACTAGGGGGAGGCAGAGCAAGGGATGTGTAGGAAGGAACTGCAGATGCTGGTTTAAACCGAAGATAGACACAAAAAGCTGGAGTAACTCAGCGGGACAGGCAGCATCTCTGGAGAGAAATAATGGGTGACGTTTCGGGTCGAGACCCTAAAGAAGAGTCTCGACCCAGTATCTGCAGTATTTTAGATGATGGATTTATTCATTCACATTACATTGAACATTAATTTGGGCTTTTGTATTGGAGGACAAAGAAGCAAATGCGTTGATATCTGGATAAATGTTTAGCTATTACAGATCAATAAAAGCCTGTGAAGTAACCTGTGATTGAACTCCATGAGAAATTGAAGTAATGTAGTGTAGACTGGTCAATCCTACTTTAGATGCCAAAATCATAATATCAGGTTTGGCAGGATGCGAACGGAGAAACATCTGTTTTTTCTGACTATTCCTTTTAATTGTGCAACATTCTCAGCGTTCATCCTGTTTGTGCATCTATATAATTATGTGAGCACTTTTAACTAAGTGAACACTTCGCTAAATGATGCAGCGTGTTGGAATGTAATTTGTTTTCCTTTAGCACTCTCTTGTTTTACCTTCAGGGGAATTGAGTTCAATCCTTTCTTGTCTTTCCCACCCCTCCTCTTTCCCAAACAGGTGTAGTTCAACCCGAAACATTCACTCTTTTTCTCTTTCCACATATACTGCCTGACCTGCTGAATGTTTCCAATGTTTTCTATTTTTATTTGTGGCTTATGTTATTTTGGTTCGTACCACTTTTAAAAACTGTACGGCGTGAGGAAGCGCTGTCGAGAATAAAAGAAAGATGTTGCACTGTTCTATTGATCACTAAGGGGAGAGACGTTTACAGCACCAATCCTAGAGGAAGTATCAGTACCACCGCGAGCAAATTGCAATCTACCTAGAAATGAAACAGTTGACTCTAATGGATTATTTGTAATCGCTCAGAAGCTGGAAAAATCAATTGATATATTCTTAAGTTATAAAGTCATAGAGAGTCATAGAATCACAATGGCGCAGTGGTAGAGTTGCTGCCTTAGAACGACTGCAGCGCCGGAGACCCGGGTTCGATCCCGACTACGGGTGCTGTCTGTACGGAGTTTGTACGTTCTCCCTGTGACCTGCGAGGGTTTTCTCCAAGATCTTCTGTTTCCTCCCACACTCCAAAGATGTACAGGTTTGTGGGTTAATTGGCTTGGTAAATGTAAAAATTGTCCCTAGTGGGTGTAGGATGGTGTTAATATGCGGGGATTGCTGGTCGGTGCGGACCCGGTGGGCCGAAGGGCCTGTTTCCATGCTGTATCTCTAAATTAAAGCCCAACTTGCCCATGCTGATGAATATGCCCCATCTACACTGCCCGCATTTGGCCCGCAACGCTCCCAACTTAACCTATCCATGTATCTACCTCCTCCAGCAGTTCGTCCATATACCCACCACTCTTTGCATTAAAAAAAAGTTGCCCCTCAGGTTCCTATTAAATCTTTCCCCGCTCACTTTAAACCTATGTCCTCTGGTCCTTCCACTCTACTACTCTGGGTGCATTCACCATATATATTCCCTTCATGATTTCATACACCTCTGTAAGATCAAGTCAAGAGTGTTTTATTGTCATATGTCCCAGCTAGAACAATGAAATTATTACTTGCTGCAGCACAACAGAATATGTAAACATAGCACATTGTAAACAATATGATAAATGAGCGAGAGAAAAAAAAGTTCAATATATATATATATATATATATATATATATACGATATATATATATATATATATATATATATATATATACACACACATATATATACATATATACACACACACATATACACATATATATATATGATATATATACACACATGATATATATATGACATATACACACACATATATATTGTACACACATATACATATATATGACACAGTATATATATACACACACATATACATATATATATATATATATATATATATATATATATATATATATACACATACTATAAAACAAACACTACACACAAAAACACACCACATCCTCCTGTACTCCCTAGGAATAACTCCCCAGCCTGCTCAACATCTCCTTATAGCTCAGGCCCTCAATCCTGACAATCTGTCAAGGCTGTAGGTAAGCCTGTAATTGGGGGTTCACAAATTTGAAGGATCTGTTCATCAGAGGTCAGATTTATTCAGTCTGGTAGCAGCCACTTTGCAAACTGTGCATACGGCAGGAAATTGTCAGGAACTGAACGGAGGGCCTTCTTCTAAAAGCCCATACGTCTTGACACCTTACACTGCAGGCAAACATCCCTTCAAGGCAAGAATGCAAAAATATGCATTTATTAAAAAAGGAAGATATTCCACTCGGCAGATGTCATTTAAAAAACCCCATGTAATGTAGAGTGAGCAGAACAGTGTGGCATACATCTGCAGAGACATCCAGTAAGGGTTCAGAGAATGTGGAGGTGCAGCATTGAAGGCGTTTGTGGTTTCCAAAGGTCACGGATGCATAGATGTTGCTCAGAAAGTGCTGATAAAGGGCACCCCTCTGCCAATTGGTTTAGTTCATTTATTTCTCCTGTCTGTTAATCAACTCTTGACCTGTTGAATTGATGAACCACTTCTCTTTTTGCATAGTATCTTCCGAAATGTCTGACCAATTAATCTTTGAGAGGAAATGTGTTGAAATTGCCTGGTAGTGAAGTGAGTGTTTTACCAGTTGGGGCCGCGATGTTTAAAGTGTGTTTGGTGGTGAGCTGAATTATACTCTGCCAGAGCCTGCAAGAGCCATTTGTGTATACATCTGCATAACTTTTAACTTGAACCTTCATTGTTATGTAAGAGTTGTTTCCTTTGTGAGTGAACAGCGCCTGTGGTGGTTCAGAGCAGCGTAGATAAAAGTGCCAGAAGCAAAAAATAGATGCCAAATAAACATCAAAGGTAACAAAGGTATTTTATTGGTCACATTCACATACACTACGAGGTGTAGTGAAGTGAATTGCTTTTTGCCATTTTGCAGTACACAAAAGAATACTGACATAACACCAATGAGAGTCTTAAACACAAAGAACATCCCCCCACAATGGCTCCCACCATGAGGGAAGGCACAAAGTCCAGTCCCCAACCCCAGTTCACCCATAGTCGGGCCTATTGAGGCCTCCACAGTTGCCTCTATGGAGGCCCGATGTTCCTGGCCGTTCTCGCCGGGTGGTGGTGCTCCGGCGTCGGGAGAGTCCTCTCAGCGATCTGGGAACCCTGGAACGGCCGCCTCCGTACTGGAGGCCGCGGCTTCCGAAGCCGACAAGGCCGCGCCGGTTGGAGCTCCACAACTGGCGATCTCATCTAGAGATCCTAGGCTCCCGGTGTAATGTTCGGCGCCGCCGCCCGCAGCTGGTCGCTCCACAGTCCCGCAGCTCCGAGATGTTGTTCCCGGCGGTCTCAGCTCACCGGAGCTCCAGCGCGGCGACCCGGGCAAGGCATCGCCCACTCCACAATAGCGCTCCAGCGCTGTGCCGTCGCCGAAGCCGAGGTTCTGGGCGGGCCCCGACAGGAAACGCCGCTCCAGGCCCGCTGGTAGGCCGCGAGGACGGGTCGAAGCTGCAGCCTTGTTATGCACTGAATTATTGCACCAAACATGCCCATTACCTATTAATGACTGGTATTAACTCACTTAGAATTTGTGCAAAACTAGTTAACGTGACCTTTGAGTCTGTGGTTTGCTGAACTTTGGATGTTCCACAGATCAATTGTTAGGTCAATGTGTTTTCATTTTACAAGTTAAGCCTTCAACAGCATTCAGCAGCACAACTTCAAAGAGGCTCTCTGGGATCTTGCTTTGTATTCCTCACTTCCTCATCTCCGAGAAAGAAGGAACCACAATTTCATTCTCTCAAAATCCATGCATGGTGATTCTCTTTGTTCGCCTCCCATGGGATGAGATTGGTATTCTGTGCAGTTGTTTTGAGTTTGATTGTGATTCTGAGTGGTCACTTGATCTGTAGATTAACAGGAAGTATCTCTTCATGATAAAGCCCATACATCTTGACACCTTACATTGCAGGCAAACATCCCTTCAAGGTAAGAATGCAAAAATATGCATTTATTCAAAAAGGAAGGCATTCCACTCGGCAGATGTCATTAAAAAAACCCCATGTAATGTAGAGTGAGCAGAACAGTGTGGCATATTTCTGCAGAGACATGTGCAACATATTCCTCCCAACAATCTAACAATTTAAAAGAGAACACATGAATTCATGTTGTTTAAAGAACTGGCATATCTAATAATATATTCTAACTGTTACCATTCCAGTAATACAATAATTAGTGTTTAAGAAGGAACTGCAGATGCTGGAAAATCGAAGGTACACAAAAAAGTTGGAGAAACTCAGCGGGTACAGCAGCATCTATGGAGCGAAGGAAATAGGCAACGTTTCGGCCCGAAACGTTGCCTATTTCCTTCGCTCCATAGATGCTGCTGCACCCGCTGAGTTTCTCCAGCTTTTTTGTGCACATACAATAATTAGTGTAGTTTAGTGATACAGCGAGGAAACGGGCCCTTTCCGTCTTCCAAGTCCACGCCGACCAGTGATCACCCCTACGCTGGTTCTATCCTACCCGCTAGGAACACTTTACAGAAGCCAATTCACCTACAAACCTGCACGTCTTTGAAATGTGGGAGTAGACTGGAGCACCGGGAGAAAACCCTCGTGGTAACGGGGAGAATGTACAAACTGCGTGCCATCAGCACTTGTAGTCAGGATCAACCCCAGTGGCTCTAAGAGCAACGATACCACTGCATCAATGTACCGCCCATTAGAATTGGTGCCCTATGTGAGGTACAACACTGCAATCTCAGAGACAATGGATTGCCTTGCTATTGAACACAAAATCTCCCTTCCTTTGTATTTGGGGTAATGAAGTATGGAAACCTGAACGCTGCATATCAATCATTCAATACAGGTACTCATTTTATGGATCATATTCAATTCTGATATTGTTATTTGTGATGCCCAATTTCTTCACAATTTTACCTTTTTTGTTTCATAAGAGTTCTAGGTAAGAACAAATCAGTGCAAAGGGATGGAAATATTTGCTGGCCAGAAGTTTGCGCTGGGACCTGCACCGGGTGATGTAGATATCTCATGACCTAAATCTCCTCTAACACCTGTCCTTTGTGTTATTCAGCCTCCAGTGCCGTTACTGCCAAAGTACAAGCAGTCCATGTCAGTGCCAGAGTGGCTGCGCACAATACAAAGTTACATGAAGCTTCTGCAGTATCCTTTCTACATTAAACGTCAAGCAACATCTTAGTTCTTTATTATTTTTGTTTTTTTTTGTTTTTTTTTTTTGTTTATTTTATTAGAAGTTAATACAGCACAAAACAGTACAGTGGAACCTAATTTTAGGTGCCAACTATGTAATACCGTAATCCATTCTATGTACAACCTCTAGTTTTATGTTATAAGAAGGAAGCAACATCTTAGTTCTGATACTCATTTGTACCGGGAGCTAATCCATGGGATAAAATGGAAAGCTATTTTATGTGTTAGATTTGATGTGCAGTCCATCTTGTTGAAGTTTCAAATTTAATCAACAACCATTTTTTAATTCTGCTCATTTTTATTGATCATTTATCTCTGTTTCTTTTAAGCACAAAATTAATAACATTGGGTGCTTGAGTGGTCTTTAATGTATTTGAAAATATTGAAATTATCAGCTTAGAAATGTTCCACAAGGCCATGTAACTTTGAAAATCAGTTGCGACTACCAATTATTTGTTCAATTATTTGCCAATTACCCTTCCCTTCACAAAGTGATGTATTAATGTATTCATTACTATGGACCTTCTTCTTTAGAATGTGTTTGACTTCTTTTCGGTCCAACCATGGACTCCTTGAACATAACAAGAACATTTATTTTTTTTAAAGCCTAAATTATAGGAAATGTTAATTTAATATACTAATTTGTTATTATATAGCCATAAAATGTTTGAGACACTCCATCTTTTCAATGTAGATGGAGTGTCTCACATCTTGTAAATTAACAGATGGTTCAAGGTTTGAGTGTAAAGATTCATTTTTTAAGCTTTCCTCTCATGAATGATTGTTGCAAATGGGCACAGGCCGTGTACCCCCTATGGTTTAAGTCTTCACTGGTTATTATGATATTTAAAGCACCAGTCATATCTATAACCAACAGCTGACAAAATACATTTGTCTTTTCTGAAGACTAAATGAAACATGTGATTTAGTTTCTGAAAGCCAGTAGTTGTACTTGCATTATTTTTTTAGATATCTTTCCAAACTAATAAACTAGCATTTGATTAAGATGTTTATAATGTTTGTTGCTTGTTAAGGGAAGGAGAAAAAGATGTTGGCATTTGTCAGCTAGTGCATTTTAAAATTCATTACTATTTTCATTCAATTTTAATAAAAAAGCAAAGTTATATTTTAATTTTCTGATTAACTGGACTATCCTTTCTTTCTCGCCTGCATCATTTCCATCTAAAGCATCTCTGCACAGCATCCTTCAGCCAACTATGTATGGAGAATGACTGAGGTTTAGCAGAGGGCCAGTTTTGGTCAGTTCATAAGTTATAGGAGCAGAATTAGCAACGGCCCATCAAGTCTACTATTATTTATTATTATCGTTGAAAACATTAGCGACGTAGTAGTGCTGGTTTCCGACAGGAACGGTGACTGACACACCACACATCTCTGTCCTCCATTCCTGCGGACTTTCACCATTGGAAGTATAGGATTTTGGTGTGTGTGCTTTATCATAATTCCTTACAATGCTATGTACGACAGTGATTGCAACTTCTACTGAAGTGTGGATGGCCGTTGGCTCATTAGAAGCTCATCCTCCCTTTGACAGGTCTTGTTTTTGGTCCTGCTGGGGGTCCACAGCCCCCTCCTCACCTGGCAAAACCAGGTGGGGGAGACGATTTAGTCGCTGACTATCCGACCATGGAACAGGTAGCACGGGATTACATGGTACCCGTGCAAGGGGAACTTCCCCCGACCTCACCTGAATTCTACTCCATCATTCAATCATGGCTGATCTATCTTTCACTCTCAATCCCATTCTCCTGTCTTCTCCCCATAACCCCTGACGCTCGTACTAAACAATGTTGGCAGATCAACTGTGACATTTTAAGCTGTCATAGAGTTGTCCAGCAGTGGATGTCCGCAGGATCTGGAGGTGCGTCTGTCACCGTTCCTGATGGAAACCAGCACCACTGCGTCGCTAATGTTTTCAATGATGATGAATGAATGGATAGAGTTGTAGAGAGGATAGCATGGAAACAAGCCTTTTGGCCCATCGAGTCTGTGCCTACCATCAACAACTCTCTTACACAGATACTACATGTAGCAATGTTACAAAATTTTGAGATTTAAAAAATCACGTCTGCAATTTATCCCATCAGATAAAGCATAAAAAGAAGTTTAATTTGACACCTAATTCACTTTCATATCTCAAGTATTTAAAATGTTATGGCCATTTTCATACTCGGAAATTAGCATCTTGTTCCCTATTGATTTTCTATGGACATAACAAAAAAGCTGTGATCGTGGACAGTCAAAAGCCCATAACTTTCTTAAAAATTAAGAGAACCTAATGAAATTTCAGTTATCATAGATTGAAGCATTCTGAAACAAATATAAAACAATCTTACTTGGATAACCTGAAATTAAAGCATATAATTAGTTAGTTACCCAATTGTAGCTAATTTCAAACTTCAATTACTAAATCTAAACATCTATCCATTTCTTAATAAATGATTAACATTTTTAAATAGCCTAAGTGTCCAAATAATATTCACAAATAATTCACAATAAAACATGATTTTTAAATCTCATTGACATTAATTTATAGGCCAAATGGAAGGAATTTAGTGTTCAATTGCTGTAAATTAAAGTCAATTTAAATCAGCTTTCTAGTGGGATCCTGTGAACGCGCTGGTTTAGAACGTTCACATTGCGGTGGATTTGTGCCCTCAAATGCCCAGAAAAATACTGCGGGATATAATGGGCCCAAAATGAGCTACTCGCAACATTAAACTTTGTATAAAGGGATCTTAAGAAGCCCTTTTTAATGTAAAAATAAACAGCTTACCTTCTGTTGTCCCCTGTATGAGATCCTGCCGGTTGCCGGTGGTCACGGGTTTAGAGGCTAATTTTTAAACTACTGTAACTAGATAAAGCCTTTAAAAGTAATAATAGCTAAAGTGACGGAATCTTCCAGCGATTTTTCGTTAATAATTAACTAGGCTGAACATCCTCGATTTGAACAGCCTAGGGAAAATAGCGTTTTAAACCTGCCCCCCTCTAAACGGCGCCAAAATCGCGCACACGGGCTGGGACAGATTTTCAGCGACGTTCAGGTAGGCTTTGCAACATACCTACTACATGCTCATTAATTCACACCCCTCTCTACTCCAGAATCTACCAGTCACTGATGCACCAGGGAAAATGTACAGTGGCCATTTAATCTACCAACCCACACATGTTTGGAATGTGTGATGAAACCGGTATATCCAAAGGAAATCTAATTGTTCGCAGGGCAAACGTACAAACTATGTTTAAACAGCACCCGAGATTGATTGAACCCAGATCTCTAGTGCAGCTAGGCAGTAGCTCTACTAGCTGCACCATTGTTCCAGCTGCATGAACATTTCCTTCTTGCCATCTTAAAGTCTATTGCCAAGGGATCCTGCTTAGTTTTTAATAATCAACACTGTTTATCTGTATGTGTGCTGGGAGACTTCAGTGTCAGGCTGATCTCAGTTAAAATTATGTAGAGAAGAAAGCTCCAACGCATGGCTGTATAACAATGCACAGTTTGCAAATATGTAATTATTTTTGACAGTTATTTCTTACTACAAAGGATTCGGTGCTGCACAGATCACAATAAATTTCCATGAGGTTTCAGTTTTTAAAAAAAATACCATGCAAATCTGCTGCAGAACAGCTGTTGTACTTATGTTTCATTTTTGATTTTTATTTGTCTTGCAACAGATCAGTGTAGAATCTTAAAATTCTCAAAATCATTTATAGCTTGAAGAATAGGTTTGGTGAGACATAACTGTAAAAGAAGCTTAAATAATATTTGATGTTTCACATCTGTCTCTGAGAAGACCCAGAACGTGCCATTTCCTTAGCTTAATAAATGACAGATACAATCACACTGGAACTCAGTTCTTTGAAATTAAGAAAATCAGACCTTTGAGTTGGTAAGTGCCTGCCTGGTTTTGCTGCCAAGAAGCAGAATTCAATACAATTTGAGGCTTAACAAGAGTTTGATGATTTAGTGCAATGTGACAATTTATTTTTAACTGCGCAAGTAAACTATGTTTGAATTGGAATTGTTAACGCAAGCCATTTAAATACTGTATTTCCTTGTGGTATATGCATCAACTGTATGAAAAATATATTGCAAAGGGTAATTGGGGTTGCAGTCTGTAGCTGAGAACTCCATTTGGGTTGATCTGCTGTAAGTTATTTACTCGATGGCGATCCATGCACTTGGAACTTCAAATGAACCGCCCATGCATTCCCTCCTTGTCTCATTTGAATTGTACACACTGTACCTAGCCAGGTTCCCACTGCTGCTCCCTCCCCACCTCAACTAGCGATCACGGGCACTTCTATCTCCACTCCCAACTACCAGAACTATAAGAACAATTGATCCGTGTACTGAGCCTTCTTTCATGCCCCCTTAAGCTTTCTCTCTGTAAAGCAGCCTTCAACTCCCTTCCTCATTCTCATGACTCCTCTCCCTGTCATCTTCAGCTGCTTAGGGTCCCTTCCCGGACCCCAGCCATTCCCCTGGTCTTACCTGGATCCTATTGTGTGCTATGCACTGTGATAGCCCTCCAAGGAAAGATATTGCCTTGTGTGAGACTAATTCATAATGCCAGAGTACTTGCCAATTTCTGTGTATCAAGCCCATGATCTAAACAGTTACAGCTCAGCATTGTACAAGCTCTAACTGTGCCCCTGCAGTAAACAAGTAAATTCCAGCTTCCTTTCACTTGTTCCACGCCAGCAGATCCTTAATAAATAGATTTAAATATAAAATATTAATTCGCTTTTTGAACTTTGGTTGCCTACAGAAGGACTTATAACATTTTTGTTACAGCAATTGATTTCTGAATGCAGAGTTAGCAAAACCAGAGACATGGTTGAGTGCAAGCTTAGCTGCAGAAATTACGACGAACAATGGCTTTGTTAATTTCAACATGTTCTGGCATGTTTTTGTCACAAGAGTTCTGTTGTTATCACAGCTACAATTCTTTCCACTTGAATGCTACGCCAAATGGAAATAAATCTAATAGAACCATGCAAAATGTAATCCAGGTTAAAAATTGCTTTGGCTAACCATACCTTCTTGTGTTTTGATTTCCAATATGGGTATTAATGATTTTGAAAATTGCAAAGCTGAAAGAGAGGCCCTTATGTTTTTAAATGGCAGTTGTGGGTGATTAATTATTGTGTGGTATTGGTTGAGTTTCTTTGTCCATGCATGCAGAGATTCGGGAGTGAGTGCTGTGTGCATATGAAGCACATTAGATCATAAGTCATAAGCGATTAGATTCAGATTCGGATTCAATTTTAATTGTCATTGTCAGTGTACAGTACAGAGACAACGAAATGCATTAAAGACAACGAAATAGATTAGAGCTGAGAAATATAATTTTGTCCCATCTTAATGTTATACATACTATTAAATTTTAATATCTGCAGCTACTTGGAAGTAACATTATTAAAAGTAGAGGGTTTTTTTTCAACAATAGAATTGCAGAAATGGCGCAACACAAAAGGGGGCCATCATGGTCGTACTGGTTGAGAGAACTTCCCAGCTTAATCCAACATCCCAGCACTTCATAGTTTGTCAGGTGCACATCCAAGTGCTTTATGTTCTTGTTCATGGTTCTTGGTCCTCCAAAATATTCCAAATTGAATTTAACCTGGAGGTGGCGGAGGGTGGACTTAAGCAAAAATAGATTCTTGGAGAAGAAGAGCTACCTTGAATTCAGTTGCATCTGGTTGAGTAACTATGGCAGGGTGAAGACTATTCCATGCTTTAGTTGTGTGCGGGAAGGAAGAATGAATTGCTGTACACATCTGTCTTGGTAATTTTTCACTGTGATGAGAATTTCTACGAGCACCAACGTTTTAGACGGTGTTCCACTGTGCCATACAATATGATAGAACTTTATTTATCCCAGGAGGGAAATTGGTCGGCCAACAGTCATAATATACAACAAGATACATGAAACATGAAATTAAAGTGCCGAGTGGAAAGTCTAGGTTTGGGGATGTGCAAAGATTGGGGAGAAGGGGGCAGTCAGTCTACCCCACGGCAGAAGGGGGAGGAGTTGTACAGTTTGATCGCCACAGGGAAAAAGGATCTCCGGTGCCATTCTGTGCTGCATCTTGGTGGAACCAGTCTATTGCTGAAGGTGCTCCTCAGGTTGACCATTGTGTCATGGAAGGGGTGACCTCTATTGTCCAAGATGTTCCGCAGTTTGAGGAGCATCCTTCCCTCCAAGATCTTCTCCAGTGAATCCAACTCCACCTCCAGAACGGAGCCAGCCTTCCTGATGAGCTTATTAATTCTGTTAGCGTCCGCAGCCTTCGCCCTGCTACCCCGGCACACGACAGCAAAGAAGATGGCACTGGCCATCAATGATTGGTAGAACATCTGCAGCATCTTACTGCAGACGTTGATTTTAATAGGATTTTAATGTAATCGTGCTGGGGCTCTTGCTCAGATCAAAATCATTCCTTATATAATGGCTGGAAGAACAAATGCCTAGTTAATTTTCAATCTGGTTCACGAGTCAGATTAATTCATAAATGCATGCATTGCAATAACTATAATTGTTTTATTCAGCCATCAGATAGATAATGTACTTTCACAGGCGTTTTGCGTCACATCGGCCTTTAATCGTTGAGAACAGTGGAAATGTAACATTTTATTGCCTGATAAACAACCCCATATAACTTTGAAGAGAAATTCTGATTCATCACAGACCCATCCTGAGTCCCTGACCTTTTGTGAGTGTGTGTGTGAGAAAATATGAAGTTGTAACACGTTGTGTATAGAACAAAAAATGCTTTCTTGTTCTGTCATATTAAATAATCATCCCATCCAACTAATATTGTTATCAATGATATATTCTGCAGTTTTATGACATTTCTACATTTAGTACAAATTTGCAGAGAAGCAGAGATAGTTTGAGCTGCCTGCTGAATTACATCATTGCTATTTTTAAAATAGACGAAATATGTTTATTAACTAGGATTGTTAATGATTAGCCAATGTTACATTTTCTGTGTTTTAATTGAACACATTTTGTGCTTTAGCTCCACGGTGAAAATGTAATCAAACCATTTCTCCTAATAGGGAAGCTGAAAAACAGATTTAACAAAGCATGCAAGTGTTCAAAGGAATGGTGGAAGAATGTGTGTTGTAAATCCTTGATACAGATAACCTAATCCTAGTGACCAAGTACAATATGTCATTATCTGCTTCCACAACAGATCTCTGACCTGCCCGGTGTATTACTACTCTAACTCTGGGAGAAGGTACCAGATACACCTTCCTGAAGCCTCCAGAAGTTTTAGTTTAAGATGGAACCTCTGTAAACCAAATAAAATCATCGAAATGAACCAGGCAGAACTTTTCTGATTAAGGGCTTCAAATAATGTGGGAACAGCATTGGCAACCAGTTGCCTTTTTATCTTTGGCTTTTATCCACTCATTTTCCAATCAACTGTTTTGCAGATCTATCTCTCCCTACTAATCACATTCTCTTGCCTTCTCCCCATAACCTCTGAAACCCTTGCATGCCTTTGGCCTCACCATTATCTGTTATACATTAGGGGTCATGATTTATTTTTTCAGTTCACTTTTATCACTTTTATGTAGTAAGATATTTCATTCTGACAAGGCCACCACCTCCTGCAGCAGGGCAGAAGTTGGGAAAAGTTGCTCTGGAGAGTGGGTGTGGATGAACCCTCGGCCCTGCAAGCTTATACAACATCCGTTCCAGCATTTGATGACTCTTCTGTTCTTGGTCCAATGCTGATAATGATAAAAAGGACACGTGATGCTGGAGTAACTCAGTAGATCAGGCAGCATTTTTTGGAGGAGACTCTGAATGACTTTGAGTAAATTTTCCCAGTTTATTTTGTGACGCATGTTCCTGAAAATGAAAACAGGGAGACCAGGATACAAGGGTATCTGAGCAACTTTATATTTCAGTTTAGTTTCGAGATACAGAGCGGAAACAGGCCCTTCGGCCCACCGAGTCCGCACCACTAGCACTACATTAACACTACATTACAGCACTACCCTGCAAACACTAGGGACAATTTATATTTATACCAAGCGAATTAACCTACAAACCTGTACGTCTTTGGAGCGTGGGAGGAAACCGAAGATCTTGGGGAAAAAGCCCCACGCATGGGGAGAAGGTACAGCCAGCACCTGTAGTCAGGGTCAAACCCGGGTCTCCGGTGCTGTAAAGCAGTAGCTCTACTGCTATTCAGGGTGGATGGATCGTGAAATTAATGACACAACAACTGAGAGTGAAGAACATGTAGCGAATCAGATTGCAATAACAAGATCAGGTAGAAAAGGCAAACCAGATTGAGAAAGAAAGAGGGGTTCAAGAGAGATAGCAAATCTGTGTCAAGATTTTACAGTTTTCTCATCTTCATTAAGAATTACCTGAAGTAAAGGGACACCTCACATAAAATATCAGTGCCAGGGAGGTTGACTGGCAGTGACCTTTCAAGGGCCCCGACCCGAAACGTCACCCATTCCTTTTCTAAAGAGATGCTGCCTGGCCCGCTGAGTTCAGCTATTTGTGTTTATCTTCGGTTTAAACCAGCATCTGCAGTTCCTTCTTGCACAGTGACTTTTCACTATTCAATTGTTATCTATTTCTTACAACACAACGCCATTCAGTTCATCAAGTTGATGCTGGCTTCCAACAGAGCAAGCCTGCCAGTCTCCTTGCATTTTATTCTTTCTCACATGTACATTAATGCTCCTGTTTGGTTATTTTCCAAATTAGCTGTACCGATGGGTGACTTTTGTAGTTGATTCACCTGCCAGCACATCTTTAGGATGCCTGAGGAAACCACAGCAATGAAAGGAAACTCACAGGGTCATAGGAAGAATGTATAAGTTACACGGACACAATATCGGAAAATTGGGATTGAACCGTGATCACTGGAAACCACAGGGCTTCCATCATCTGCAGACTCTTGCGTCAGTATTTTCCTTTCTCTATTTAGAGCAGGGGTCAGCAACCTATGGCCCCCGGGCCGAATGTGGCCCATACCCTGAAATCACCCGGCCCGCAGGCGTATTTTTTACCACATAATTATCTGGCCCACAGACTTCCATCATCTCCGGAACCTCCCAGGCCGTGGCGCCCAGGCGCGGTGACGCAAGGATGCAATTAGGTAGGCCTGCAATGCAACGCCGAGCTCTGGCTGTACCGCATCCTGCGCAAAGCCGCCGGCACGGTCGCGCACCTTCTGTGTCTGGGCTTCACTGTCGGGATCAAAGATCCACTCGATGATCTTTGGTCGGGATCGGGGTTGTCAATAGGCCGGGAACGAGTGAGTATGAGTGGCATCCTCGAAGGGGCGGGATCCATGTGTACATGTGATAGATGTGGCCCGCCATCCGTTCACAGATGTGGCCTGGCCCTTATGCAGAACAAGGATGCCGACCCCTGATTTAGAGCATGCAATTGCCCTCATTAAATGTTTCTGTCCCATTATAAACCATAACATAATAGCGTATCATAAGATCATGTGATAAGAGCCGAATTAGGCCAATCAGCCCATCAAGTCTACTCCACCATTCAATCATGGTTGATCTATCTCTCCCTACTAATCACATTCTCTTGCCTTCTTCCCATAACCTCTGAAACCCTTGTATGCCTTTGGCCTCACCATTATCTGTTATACATTAGGGGTCATGATTTATTTTTTCAGTTCACGTTTATCACTTTTATGTAGTAAGGTATTTCATTCTGACAAGGCCACCACCTCCTGCAGCAGGGCAGAAGTTGGGAAAAGTTGCTCTGGAGAGTGGGTGTGGATTAACCCTCGGCCCTGCAAGCTTATACAACATCCGTTCCAGCATTTGATGACTCTTCTGTTCTTGGTCCAATGCCGATAATGATAAAAAAAGACACATGGTGCTGGAGTAACTCAGTAGATCAGGCAGCATTTTTTGGAGGAGACTCTGAAGAAGGTCCCAACCTGCAACATCACCTAGCCATGACTTCCAAAGACGCTGTCTGACCTGCTGAGTTACTCCAGCACTCTATTGCTTTTTTTTGTAAACGAGCATCCACAGTTCTTTGTGTCGGGAAATGATAATTTTGGCCGATAGTATAAAATGCACAATTTTGATTTGACCTTGTGATAAAGTCAAAATTAACCTTGTGTCTTTAAATACTACACTCTGACAAAATTGTGCACATGTGAATAAAGATCAGAATTTATTCAAAACATAGCAGATCTCCTATGGTGCTCATAGAGTCATAGTGTGATGCAGTGTGGAAACAGGCCCTTTGGCCCAACTTACCCACGTTGGCCAACATGTCCCAGCTACACTAGCCCCACCTGCCCATGTTTGGTCCATATCCCTCCAAACTAGTCCTATCCATGTACCCGTCTAACTGTTTCTTAAATGCTGGGATAGCCCCTGCCTCAACTACCTCCTCTGGCAGCTTGTTCCATACACCCACCACCCTTTGTGTGGAAAAAGTCACTGCTCAGATTCCTATTAAATTTTATCCCCTTCACCTTGAACCTTTGTTCTCTGGTCCTCGATTCACCTATCCTGGGCAAGAAACTGTGCATCTACCCGATCTATTCCTCTCATGATTTTATACACCTGAATAAGATCGCCCTCCATCCTCCTGCGCTCAAAGGAATACAGTCCCAGCCTACTCAACCGTTCCCTGTAGCTCAATCCCTTTAGCCTTGTAAATCTTCTCTATAACCTTTCCAGCTTGACAGCATCTTTTCTATAACATGGTGCACAGAACTGAACACAATATTCTAAAAGCGGCCGCACTAACGTCTCATACAACTGCAACATGACCTCCCAGCGTCTATACTGTTATTGTAGTAATTTGGTTGATTGGCTATTGTATAAGAACAGGTTTTTCAGGACATTTTGTATTATATTTACATTATACAAGCCCAGGAGTGTAAATCTAGTTGATATGTAAATAAAGATTCAAGTCTTATTTAATAGCATTTAAGCTATGAAGTAATGTACCATGGGGGTGGGGTGATTAAAAGTCTTTAGTTGTGCCAATTTAAAGATTTAAAAGTAATTATAGATGCTGGACATTTGGGAAAAAAAACCCCAGAACATGTTGGAAACCCTCAGCTTCTCATTGAAAAGATAAACAGAATTAATATTTAATGTTGTTAACTGGTGACCTGTTTCTATTTTATAACCTGTTGCGGCAACAATGAGATCTGTGTAGGATATCCAATGCCTGCAGGTCAAACATAAACCATGTTTGCGTCTGATCAGGAATAAAAATCAACCGAGCAAACATGCATTGACTATCAACCAAAGAACACGTTGTTACCGCTGACACTGTTCCGATAAACAAATCCGAGGTCACATTGATGTTCAGTTTAACAATGATTCTTGGTGCACTGCCTCATAGAAATCAATGGGATGGGTCAAATGTGACCAGTGTTTCCATAAGAAATGGCTGGTGTTCAGTTGCTTCCCACTCCCCAGCACTGTGGTGCAGCGGTAGAGTTGCTGCCTTACAACGCCCGAGGCACTGGAGACCCGGCTTCGGTCCCAACTACGGGTGCTGCATGTACGGAGTTTGCACGTTCTCCCCGTGACCGCGCGGGTTTTCTCCGAGATCTTCGGTTTCCTCCCACACGCCAAAGATGTACAGGTTTGTAGGTTAAATGGCTTGGTATAAGTGTAAATTATCCCTAGTGTGTGTAGGATAGTGTTAATATGCAGGAATCGCAGGTCGGTGCGGACTGTATCGCTGAAACTACAACTAAAACCTAAAATGCACCTGGGGCACGCTGAATGACAGTGGTTTTCATGTGGAGTCTAACAGGACAGCCAGACCATGCTGCCATCCCCAGCATTAGGTGGGGGAATTCTGCCATTCATGTACGATTGGAGAGCCCATTCATTTGAATGAAAATTCCTGGTCTAGAAAGTACGGGGTGAAAGGTAAATTACTTATTTTAATTTTCTCATTCTTAACATTTCAATGTCTGTGATCTTATTTTTATTTTAAAATGAAAGTTTATTAAAATTATGTACAGCCATTATGCTCTTCCATATTCTGTATTAGAGCTGCAACTGGTTTTTAAACCTTACTGTTTAGCGGTTTTTTTTCCCAGCATTCCTCTTGGCTGCCTCCATTTTATGACAAGATGGTGCCTTGTGTACTTATACTTACATTGGCGAGGGTGTAATGGATGGCAGAGAGAGACAATGGCACTGAAGACAATGGCAGCACAATTGTGCAAAAGCACTGGTTATTGCATCAAATTTCTGCAAGTCATTCTTTGCCCTGCACAATGTGTACATCGCTTGCAAGGCCAGCATTTACTGTCCACCCTTAGTAGCTTTCTGGGCCATTTCAAAGAGCTGTTACAAATGTGGTGCTGTTGAAGGATCTCGACCAAAAAATGTTAACTGTTTCCCTTTCAGCAGCTGCTAACTGACCTACTGAGTGTTTCCAGCATTTTCTCTTTTTATTTTTGGATATCTAACACCTGCAGTTTCTTGATCTCGGCCGGGTTTGCGGTTTGGAATCGCACCAGGCATGGGCGAGAGCAGTTAGATTTCCTTCTTTATACACTATTAGTTGTCCGGATGGGTTTTAATGGCAATCTGGTTCATAAAAGCTATCACTAGTTTTGGCGTTGTCTTCCAGATTTATTTAAATTTACTTCCACAACTTCTTGGGATCAGTTGTCCAGATCTCTGGATATTAGTCCAGCAATGTAACCATTGGTGTACCCATGTGTGTTAGAAGGACAAGTATGTGCATTGAATCAGTGGAAATTTCTATTCAGTCAGGACCCTGAAACTGTACTGGAATGTGAATCTTGTAACGTTGTCATCCCACTGGAATGTTTTCGTCTCTGTACAGTGTGGGTTGGGACCGTACAGCAGCTTCAGCACATTCTTGCCTTCTCATCCTTCTCAAACAGTTTGTTTGTCAGCTCGGGGAGCTGTCAAAGAAGATTAGCACAGCCTCGCCCAGCAAAATTAAAATTCATCGCGTTATTTTGCAGCGAGAATAATTCAGTATTCACTGAGTTTGCTGTCAGAACACTCCGTTTCCTTGATCTCACTGAAGATGGGTGCAAATCAGCTCTGGTGGTTGGGGAGGGCTAACTGGGAGATTTCTGCATTAAACGGAAATAAATGCTGCTACTTTTGCCACCAATCCAGGCAATTTTATAACCACAAATTCCAGGCAATTTTATTATTCGATACTGAGATTTTGTCACCATTGGATGGCGAGGAGAGTAAAAATCCCACAGAAGGAGCTAAAGATTTGATGTCACATGAGGAACACCATCGTTACACTCATTAAAGAGTGACTGCTGTGCATTTTTAGCTTCCTTTGTATAAAAATGCACTGTCACAGATCCAGTTCGATATGCAAGGATCTCTAAACTCCACCAGTGCATTGTCTGAGGCATGCATCTCAATGTTGTTGGTGGCCTCCTCTGTTGTCTCAACTTAGTCAGAAGTTTCCAAGTGTGTGTATTCCAGCAGTTACAAGTGATATTGACCCTGACACAAAATGCTGGAGTAACTCAGCGGGTGAGGCAGTATCTCTGGAGAAAAGGTATCGGCGACGTTTCGGTTCGAGACCCTGCCTCACCCGCTGAGTTACTCGAGCATTTTGTGTCTACCTTCGATTTAAACCAGCATCAGCAGTTCTTTCTTAGACATTTTGATCCTGGAAGTGCTTGGTCTTGTATGAAGTTGCATTAAAGATATGATAGTGGTCTAGTGGTGTAGAATACCAAATGTACTAACAATAGGCCTTTGCATCTTTACAGCTTGCTGTGCCTCTAACTTGGTATATCTGCAGATTTGCCTGATTAATCAGGAGCTGTCAGCCGAGACCAATATGCATAGCGAAAAGCTAAGATCCAGAAATACACTCCTAATAAATGTTGCTTGTCACTTTCTATGAACAAGTACATTCGCTACACTTTGTCTTCGACCTCTCGACTACTGTCAAACCATATTCCCTGGATATTCATTTGCATTACAGATGAGATTTAATAGGATGTTGACACAAGGAACTGTAGATGCACAAATGTTGAGTAAAACACAATGAGCTGGAGTAACTCAGCAGGACAGGCAGCATCTGTGGAGGGAATGGACAGGCAGCATTTTGGGTCAGGTCCAGTTTGAAGAAGTGGTCTGAATAGTCACCCCCCCCCCCCATTCCCTCCACTGCCTGACCTGCAGTGTTACTCCAGCACTCTGTTAGGATGTTGCCTGGGATAGAGAGGTCCAGATAAGCTGGATTTGCTCTCTTTTGAGATGAGGAGTTTAAATGGTGATCTGAATGAAAGAGAGATACAAAATTGTGACAAAGTAGATGATAGGATATCTTTCCCCAAAGCAGAATTGTCTAATACTAGAGGGCATAGTTTTCAGTCTAAGGGCTAAGGGGTTTAGAGGGGATTGAGGAAGATTTTTTTTCACCCAAGGATATTGATGTTTGAACTGCATTTTCCAAGGTTGCAGGAGGGAGGTACTCTCATGGCATTTAACTGTCTAGATGAGCACGTGAATTGCCATGGCCTAGAGGTTTATGGATCTAGTACTGGTAAATGGGATAAGTATACGGGTGTATTTAATGGTCGACGTGGACATGATGGGTTGAAGGGCTTCTTTTTTCTGTGCAGTATGACTCCATGATTCTAAATAAGTAAATTTCATTTGATATTTCTAAAGCAAGTTGGCGGATTGGGTTTTTTTATACAAGAACAAGTTGTTCCGAACATATTGGACTCAGTTGCTGCCACAATTCTTCGAGGGTCATAAAGTCTGATTATTTAGTAAACACAGCCAGGAACAGTATTTGCCAGCATTATAACAAAATGCCAGGAAGCCTCAGTGCATTTAAAAAACGTCACCTTTTCAGATGAATGATCTTGCATCGAAATTGGAAGAGGTGAATTAGTCAAGTTGAATCATGGTTAGGAAATTTTGTGAATTGGAATGAATTTACGCGAGATTCGGTTCACACGCATGTGACATCATCAATGAACTGTGAACCATTAAAAAAATTGTTCCCTGAATGCGGCTGGGAATTATTTTTTTACTCATCTAAAATTGTTTGTAGCTGAGTGCTGCTTTGATGTACTGTGGATCATTTGGTTGCAATATTATCAGGTATGGAATCTCATAATATCCACCTTGCTATGGTGAAAGGATGGCAGACAATTCACTTTAATTCCCTGTTTGATTGGGAAGGGACATTGAAATAATGTAGAATAAAAACGATGGGGGAAAAATACTTTGCCCAAGGGGGGTACGTGTGTGAGTGTGAGAGGGTGTGAGCATATACAGTGCATCTGATGTGGCCCAACCACATTGTTGCGACAGCTAAGAAGGCATACCTCCATCTCTACTTTCTTAAGAGGCTGAGGACATTTGCGTGCGTATCCAACAACTGTTACAAACTTCTACAGATGCACCATAAAAAACTTCTTGTCAGCTTGCATCGCAGCTTTGGTTTGGGAACAGCTCTGCCCATGACCGCAAGAAACTGCAGAGAGTTGTAAATGTCGTCCAATCCATCACTTGGTGCAGACTCCCCATCACTGACTCCATCTACACTTCACGCTACCTCAGAAAAGCAGCCGATGTAATCAAAGACTTCCCACCCTGATCATTCTTTCTTCTCTCTGCTCCCATTGGGCAAAAGATTGAAAGCACACACCATCAGACTCGGAAACAGCATCTTCCCCTCTTTTATCAGGCTTCAGAATGGTCCATCCATAAGGTAGGGTGCTGTCCAATTCACCTCTACCCCATTGCGGACATAGAACTTTGTCTATGGAACTATTGCGCTACAATGCTGAGAACTATATTCTGCACTCTGTTCCACCTCTCTGCTCTATTGTACCTGAGTTGGTGTGATTGTATTTATGTCTAGTATCAGATCTGATTGGGTAGCATGCAAAACAAACCTTGGTACATGTGACAATAATAAATCTAACCTCATAAAGGAAAGATTGTTTACCAATCACACTCCAGATTAAGAATTAATTAAGGCGGAGGAGTTACCGCTAGACTTGTACAGTCTGGATAATATGGAGGTGGAACTGGCTCGTTCACAGGCAGCATATGTTGTCTGTTATGCCGTAGGTGCCGCCATCGACACTGACCAGATATGAGCGTGGTTCAGAAGCAATTCCAGAAATTACACCAATACAGTCATGGCCTTTGTCAGTCTGCAAACGAACCACCTGTCCCTTGGTCAATGGTGGCAGTGGCCTACTTGTCTTGTTATACCATTGTTTTTGAATGTTACGCTTTTGTTGTAACCTGGACTGAACCTCCTCAGGTGGAATCACCTGAGGGATCAATGTCTGATCTGCCACAGGCACCGTGGCACGGGTCTGCCTCGACAATAAATGTTGAGCGGGCGACTGTGGATATTCAGGGCTGCTGGTAATGTGAGAAAATTCCAGCGTGCAGCAAACTCCCTAAAGTGTTGGCTGGTGAATTGACTGCCGTTGTCAGTTAGCAGTCTGCCCGGAGATCCATGGACTGAAAAATGGTGAGATGACTTTGAACTCACTCCGCTGGAAGTGGGGGCTGCTAATAAAATCAATGTCAAACCATCCTGAATACGAACCGACGAGTACCAGGTACTGCTTGCCATGCCAATCAAATATGTCAGCTGCCACTATAGACCATGGGAGTGCAGGAACCGGATGTGAAAGAAGTGGTTGCTTTTGTTGGTGAGGTGCCAAGCTGTTGCACACTGCACAGGATGCCACATTCTCGGTGATGTAATCGGCCATGCCAGGCCAGTAAAACATGCTTCTTGCCCGCAGGACAGTAACTTCAGCGCCTGGGTGCCCTGCATGGACAGCGTTAAAATACTGGTTGTGCAGTGAAGCAGGAACCACAGCCTTGTGTCCCTTTAAAACAATGTCATCCTGCAGTATTAGCTCATCACAGACGGCAAAGAAAGGCTGAACTAGCAGCAGAACATTGTAGTGTTTGTCTGGCCAGCCGCGCTTAATGACGGAGGTGAGTGACCGTAGAGTACTGTCAGCAGCAGTGTGGACAACCAAGTCCTCCATACAGGACGATGGGATAAAAAACACAGCCATTACAATAAAGTCATCATCCAGCGAGGGCAGATTCTCGCAGGTCTTCCCGGGGTGCACGAGAGAGAGTGTCAGCCAGGTGCATATCCTTACCGCGCTTGTGGATCAGCACAATGTCATATTTTTGAAGTTGCAGCAACATCCGCTGGTCTCCGATTGGAGGCATGGGTTTGAATCTCACTTCTGACACCATGTTGCTATTCTGCTGTTCAAATAACTGAAGTCTTTGGATAAAGGTCCAAAGACGTTATTAACGTTACAGCATTGGTAACTTCATACTAGCACATTTCTCTAAAAGTGTGGGAACAAGCCAGGGAGGCTTACTGTAAAGCTAGTGGGCGTAGCTACAAAGTATGACTCATAACATGAGTGACACTGATCTACACTAACCATTTTAACTCCCAACTCACACTGACCTTTCTGTCCACACACAAACTGGAGGAACAGCACCTCAAATTCTGCTTGGGTGGCTTACAACCCAATGGTATGAACAAGATACAAGATACAAGATACATTTAATTGTCATTTGGACCCCTTGAGGTCCAAACGAAATGCCGTTTCTGCAGCCATACATTACAAACAAATAGACCCAAGACACAACATAATTTACATAAACATCCATCACATTGCTGTGATGGAAGGCCAAATAAACTTATCTCTCCACTGCACTCTCCCCCCATTGAACATTGAACACTCTCATTAGTCATCTCTCACTAACCATCCCTGTGGCCTCCATACCCCACTCCATCTTTTTCCCTCCCTCCCCTGTGCCTCATCTGGACTCCCGCCTGTTTATCCCCTCCACCCCCGCCCCCCACCACCACTACATTTTCCCATCTGGCTTCCAAATCCACAACTCTTCAAACCAGTCTGACGTCTTCCTTTCTTATCTCTGAACTTTGTTCCAACCATCTGTCTATCAACCCCCTCCTTGCCTATGTCGACCTATTACCTGCCACACTTTGTCCTGCCTCGCCCCTTTTACCAGCTTTCTTCTTCCACCCCTCTCCCACCCTATAATGTGTTGAAAGTAGGGTCTCGTCCTGAAACATCACCTATCCATGTTCTCCAGATCTGATCTGCTGAGTTACTACAGCACTTTTGCGTATTAACCAGCATCTGCAGTTCTTTGTTTCTACTAACAAGTTGTTGACGTGTCCCAAATGAAACTGTGGCCCAATCTCTGCCTTCAGAACAGAAAGTGTTGAGGAAAGTTCAAGGAAGATAAATTACAGCAGGAAAAAAGAAAATAATGTTTAATGTGCAGGAAGGAACTGCATCTGCTGGTTTAAACTGAAGATAGACATAAAAAGCTGGAGTAAGTCAGCAGAGAGAAGGAATTAGGTTGGGTTGAGACCCTTCTTCAGACTTGTTAGGGATAAGGGAAACGAGAGAAATAGACGATGATGTAAGAGATAAAGAACAATGAATGAAAGATATGCAAAAAAGTAAAGATGATAAAGGAAAAAGGCCATTGCTAGCTGTTTGTTGGGTGAAAATGAGAAGCTGGTGTGACTTGGGTGAGGGAGGGATAGGAATTTTCAATGGTGTGGCTGGGAATGTAGTTGGGACAACACCTCTGTACTGAGAGCGGTTTGAGATCATTGGATGCCTGCTGCCCAAACATAATTTACTCCTACTGCTGATCAGGAATGCAATTTTACTACATGAGCAACTATTATCCGTCACAAGGACCGATTTGGTAAAATAACACATTCTTTCAAGGGATTATGTTGCATTATGAACCCCTTTGCATTTCATCAATGTCATCCAACCATCCATTCTCATATTTATCAACATAGTACCACATGATAAAAGGCCAATACACTGAACTAACGTTCCCCCTGTGAAAATCATATTTCTCTTCAGCATTGAGACATGCAGCCTGAAATGTGCAAGAAATCTGTTGTATTTTGCGGAGCAGCAGAAGGGTCTTGTGGACTTTCATTAGACATGGAAGATAACTATTTATTTGAACTCCCAACAATATCTGTGCTGCTCACTGATAGAGAACATAGATCAGTATAGCACAACATAGGTCATTTGGCCCACCATATCGGCGCCTATCATGATACCCCATTAAAATATTCCCCTTTGCCTGCACATGGTTCATAGCCCTCTAACCCCTCCCTGCATGTTCATATGTCTGTTGAATCGGCTCTTAAATGTTGCTGTGTAGGAAGCCTTTGGTAGAAAGGAACTGCAGATGCAGGTTTACACCAAAGATAGATACAGAATGCTAGAGTAACTCAGCAGGTCAGGCAACATCTCTGGAGAAAAGGAATAGGTGACGTTTTGGGTCGAGTCCCTTTTTCAGACTTGTTGCTGTTGTAGTTGCTTCTGCCACTTTCCCTGCCAGTATGTTCCAGGCACCTAACAGTGTAAAAAAAAAAAAACTTGCTTTGCAAATCTTTAAACGTTTCCCTTCTCACCTTATATGTATGCCTTCTAGAATTAGATATTTCCACCCTGGGTACTCAAATCTACCTTGCCTGTGCATCTCATAATTGTATAAACCACTATGAGGTTGCTTCGCTGTCTCCAATGCTCCAGAGAAAATTGTCCAATTTGGTTCAACCTGTCCAGTAGCTAATACATTTCAATCCATGCAACGCCCTGGTGAACCTCTTCCGCAACCTCTTTGCAGCCTCCACATCCTTCCTGCAATACGGTGCCAGAACTGCACTTAACACTCCGAATGTGGCCGAACCAATGAAGCTGCAACATGGCTTCCCTACCCTTATATTCAATGCACCTAATGATTTTGCATTCTTGAATAATGCAGGATAATTTTGCCATTTTTATCTCCATTGAATTATATACGAGCCGGCATGGTTAACAATCCATATATGGTATTAGAATACAGTGTCAGAGAAAATAAACGATCAACTGAGAAATCAGATGCAACAACTGCAAAAGGTTTCATTGCATTGTTTAGAAAATTGCTCAACCTAGGCTATGCAAGGGATATTTATTTAACCTTTCCTCAAAGCTTAACCATTAAAGCTGAGCAAGGACACAAAGTGCTGGAGTAACTCAGCAAGTCAGGCAGCATCTCTAGAGAACACGGATAGGTGATGTTTCGGGGAATTGAAACAGCAACTGCCCATGTTCTCCAGATAGGCTGCCTGATAATGAGCTACTCCAGCACTTTGTGCCCTTTTGTATAAACCATCATCTGCAGTTTCTTGTTTGTATACTAAAGCCCGGGGTTATTTTGGTGAATCAGTGATGTTCCCCACCTCCAATCCTCTAATCCACAACTTGATTAATTAAATACAATGCTTGATCAGCTGAAGCACTACATCCTCCTTTTGTAGTCCCCCCCCCCCCCCTCTCTTAAAATAATGGCCAACATTCCATTAGACTTTCGATTACATTTTGATTCTGTGCATTAATGATTTATGTACCAAGGCTGTCAGATTTATTTTATAATATTAATTTGTGCTTGGGAATTTGGTTACAGCTTGATGGGATACTGAGCTATCATTCTTTATTTGTGTGCTGAGAGGTAATTGCACTGCAGTGCAGATGTGTGCTCTCTCTCTCTCTCTCTCTCTGTGATATTGCAGTACTGAGCGGTGCGTCACTATGTAGTCACCTGGAAATGCAGCACATGTGATTAATGACCATTTCCCCTTGAGTCCGCTGTTTGATTGCTTGTCATCCTTTGTCGCCTATTTCTTAGTACTCATCTATTTTTAACCATTTTTCTATACTTTTTAAAATTATCTGTGAGGACTCTGTGGTACAGGCCCATTGCATGTCCTAGATTAGTCCACCAGGATTGACAAATGGTTTTACAAGCGCAGCAGCAGAAATGTTCCCTTGTCTTCAGCTACACTTTAATCTTAACGTTGGCTCATCTCCAGTTGGTCCAAAATGCTGCCAACTTGCCTTTTAACCGGAACTCGAAAGAGGGAGCACATTACGCCAATTTTGGCCTCCCTTCACTGGCTCCCTGTGCACTTTCGAGTTCATTTTAAAATTCTTTTATTTGTTTTTAAATCATTGAATGGCCTTGCCCCGCCTTACCTCTCTGAGCTGCTCCACCTATATGCTCCTGCCCGGTGCCACAGGTCAGCGGATCAGCTGCCTTTTCTGTTGCTGCCCCGGCACCTTGGAACACCTTGCTGCTGCAGATCAGACAGGCCCCTTCACTGTCCATCTTTAAATCCTCCCTAAAAACTCACTTTTATTCACTGGCTTTCGACACTGGCTGAGACTTTGTTCCTGTTTTAGTGCTTTTAATGTCTTTTAATTTTTACTGTTTTTATAGTCCTGTCGTCTTAATGGTTTTAGTAGTTTGTAATAACTTTTTGTTGACTTCCCATGTACAGCACTTTGTGGTAACTGATGTTGTCTAAAAGCGCTTTATAAATAAAGTTATTATTATATATTATTATTATTATTAACGGGGACATTTTGATCTTAATAGACTGTAGTTTTAAAAACACTGTCCTACAGGTTTTCCGGAAAAGAACTGAAAGTCTGCATGCCACTCACTCTATGTGGGGATGCAAATCGTGACTACTGCAGTGTGATAATCAAATGAAATTCTGTTAAAATTTGTATTGGTTTTGTGAACAGTTTTTGCTACATTTTACAAATACCCCTGTAAATGTATGTTGAGGGGAGTTCACTGGCCACCATGTACAACCAAAGGAATTGTGCATTTAAAATGCAAAATCAATTCTTCTCAGTCAGTAGCAGCAGGATACATATTTTATGTGGTGGAGCTCAAGGTCTAGTTCTAGGGACTGGCTGGTTGCCAACTAAGATAAAGGTCGCTATTTCAAAGAAAGAAAAACTAATATAATTTATATGATCTCTTTCATATCCTTTTCAGGATGTCTTGTGGCACTTTTCTTTTGAAGCATTCCGCTGTTTTAATGCCAATTTTCCTTCTGCAAACTTCCACAATTGTCAGTTGAGGAGAATAACTAGGATCCCACTCCTTTTCTTTAAATATAATGTCTTGAGGTTTTGTCAGCATCTGAGAGGGTTTAGATTAGCTTCTCATTCAACATGTTATATAAACATGGCTACGAGTGCAACATCCCCTCTCTCCAAGACCCTCCCCACACCAGTCGTACATGTTTCATTGTCGTCTTGTTGAGTTTCTCTGTCCGTATACTCGTCGTCACCTATCCCACGGCCAACAATGGCCTATTGTGTGCCCCGCATCTCTGTGATGACATTGCTTCTTGCATATCCTCCATTCATTTCTCCTAAGTACTGTCTGTATCTCTCGTTCCCCTTTCTCCTGACTCCCAGTCTGAAGAAGGATCTCGACCCGAAACGTCAACTATTCCTTCTCTCCAGAGATGCCGCCTGGCCTGCTGAATTAATCCGGCCGTTTGTGTCTGTCTTTGGTTTAAACCAGCATCTGTAGTTCCTCCCTTCACATACAGGCCAGTGTAATAGATGGGTCATTGGAACCAAGGCTAAATGTCATCATCATCGGCGGTCACTCGAAACGAGTATGACTGTCCTCTCATGGAGGACGCCTTGCATGACTTTGTTTAACGTGGGGAGACTGGTGCACAGACAGCCACCACACGGTCCTTGACAGAATCCAGTGGCATGGAGTCCAAGACGACCGGAGACCACGATGACAGGCTAAATGTGCATGTTATACATTTACATCTCCCTAGTCAAGAAAGCTCAGCAACGCCTCCACTTCCTTCGACGGATGAGGAGAGCCGACCTCCCCCCTTCTGCCCTCACCACTTTTTACAGGGGTGCCATTGAGAGCATTCTTACCAGCAGTCTCTCAGTCTGGTATGGCAGTTGCTCTGCTGCTGACCAGAAGGCACTACAGAGAGTGGCGAGGACAGCGGAGAAGATCACCAGATCACCCCAACCTGCAATCCAGGACTTATACCCATCTCGCTGTCGCAAGAGAGCAACCAATATCATCAAAGACACCATCACCCAGCACACAAACTGTTCACTCTCCTACCATCTGGCAAGCGCTACCACAGCATGCGGAGCAAAACCACCAGATTCAAAAACAGCTTTTCCCTCAGGCCATCAGATTACTCAACACACTCAAGAAAATTCCATGAACATTTAACTTTAACTCGATGTCTGCAGTAGGCTATTTGCACTTTTCTATATTGCACCTTTATTATTGCACTTTAATAACATACCTCAAAATTTTACTACAGTCTGGCACACTGTGAATATTTTAAATAATGTATATTGTCTATCTTATTGGTATATTGTCTGTCTGTGTTATAAATATTACTTGCACATTTGGAGTATGGGGAAATGCAATTTCAATCCAATTTATTTGAATTGACAATAAAGTTTACTTTGAACTTTGAACTTTGATAAGACCTGATTACTATTCACTTTACATGTGAATACAAACCTTCATAATTGGAATTTTAAACGTAGAATATAATTTATTTGATTGAAGGATTTAGGAACCTTTGGGGCTGTAGTAGTCTTAGTTTCAGGCACAGTGGGCAGTAGTCCTTGCGAAGATTTTATTGATTTTATACTGACATGAGTTTTCATCAGAGATATGTTGATCTTGTGTACTGATTGTGACTGATTTCAAACAAAGTAAACAAAAATATTTTTGTTGTACCAAAAGATAAAACGTGCAGTGCCCCACATGGTGCTCCCATGTTGTTTCACCCCCAAAGGATGAACATTTGGGGGGTCGGGTCTATAAAGATGTCAGAATTGTTAATGGCTGATTCTGAACTAGTGGAAAAGCACGTCTGCTCATGTCAACAAAAGAGTCTTAAGCAATGTTTACAAAAAATCTATTAGCCAGGCATTTATTTCCATGCCCCATCAGAGAGACGTTTTGTTGCTGTGTGTAAATTAGCTGTCACATTGAATGAATGGCAACATTTCAAAAGTAATTAATTGGTTGTAAAGAATTGCAGAACATTTTGCTGATGTGAATGATCTTGTATAAATGCAAATTCTTCTTATTTGTTTTATTGAAACAGAACAGATATTGTAGTGGTTGCTTTTCATTACCAATTTCCCTTTGAACAGAACTGCGTGCCATTTATCATCTCAGCGTAGAATTTTGTGCAGGCAGCTGTTTTTAGTCACTTTCAGACAAAGAAGAAATGCTGCAGACTGATACCCAGTTTTCTCTTTGCTACACAGTGATAGATTTTGTTCGTTATATTGCTTACTGATATTAATTGTTTTCTTTTTCTTGTCTTCCTTAGGTTGATGGACACAGCGAGAGAAATGACTCGTGAATCATTGCCAATTAAATGCCTTGAAGCTGTGATTCTTGGAATGTATCCTTAGTTTATGGATTTATGTGGCTTTAATGAGTCATTTTATGGGCTAACTGCTCATTAGATGCAATAATCCATGAGTTTGGTCTGTGAAAATTAATAATAAACCAGAAGGAAAAGCATGTCACGCTGTCCAGTTGCTAGGAGACTGAAGGAGAATTCCAAAGCTGGGATGCCAGGAAAATATGATTTTTTATTTAATGCCAGACTTCATTTCAATCCACAAATTATCATAATTTAAAATGGGTCAACTGCCAGCTACAAAATCTGGTAGACTAAAATTTAACCCTTGGAATACAAAGTATTTTAATTGAACATAATGAGATTATTCACCAAAAATATATGCAGAATATATATTTGTATTCTACTACAGTATTTAACTGTTGCCTTGAAATGAATTTAATATTTTCCTAGCGCAGTTAGGAATTGATCTGTGAGGAAGATTTATAATGATCTGCTGGCATAGTTAACTACTTTGGTTGGAAGTTAGTGTTTTACTGCAAAAATGGGGATATAACCTATATAATCTACTGGTGACCTAATAATTGAAATTAACCATTTAAAAGCCCATCTTCTTCCCTATTTAAATGTATGCAATCCCCGAAAGTTCCTCTTATTTAACTCCTCAATTTCAAGGTTGTAGAGGTTGAGAGATGGAGTATTGTAGCTGTGTTTCTGCTCAGGGGACTGATGCATATTGAGAGCTTCTGAATGACCACATACTTCACTCATTGAAATTTCATTATTCAAATATACCTTGATATTTAAAAAAAAAAAAATCTTTTAAATGCTGCGGTTTTGTAAATCAAGGTCAATATATTTTCTGAAGACAATGGTCTGAAGAAGGGTCTCGACCCGAAACGTCACCCATTCCTTCTATCCAGAGATGCTGCCAATTAATGTGGCCTTCTGCAGGCCCTGAAGCCCTTTAGGAATTATTAAGGGGGCTTCGCTGGAAAGCAAAATCCCATGAGAGCCTGTGATCTTTAGTTTAGGGGTGGCACGGTGGCGCAGCAGTAGAGTTGCTGCCTTACAGCACTTACCGTGTCAGCAACCCGGGTTCGATCCCGACTATGGGTGCTGTCTGTACAGAGTTAGTACGTTCTCCCCGTGATCGCCTGGGGTTTCTCTGAGATCCTGAGATCCTGGGATGTCAGGACTTTCATATGAAGAAAGATTGATTAGACTCGGCTTGTACTCGCTAGAATTTAGAAGATTGAGGGGGGATCTTATAGAAACTTACAAAATTCTTAAGGGGCTGGACAGGCTAGATGCAGGAAGATTGTTCCCGATGTTGGGGAAGTCCAGAACAAGGGGGTCACAGTTTAAGGATAAGGTGGAAATCTTTTAGGACTGAGATGAGAAAAACATTTTTTACACAGAGAGTGGTGAATCTCTGGAATTCTCTGCCACAGAATATAGTTGAGGTCAGTTCATTGGCTATATTTAAGAGGGAGTTAGATGTGGCTCTTGTGGCTAAAGGGATCAGGGGGTATGGAGAGAAGGCAGGTACGGGATACTGAGTTGGATGATCAGCCATGATCATATTGGGACCGAATGGCCTACTCCTGCACCTATTTTCTATGTTTTCTATGTTTCTATGTATCTTTGGTTTCCTCCCACACTCCAAAGACGTACAGGTTTGTAGGTTAATTGGCTGTGTATAAATGTAAAAAATGACCCTAGTGTAGGATAGAGTTAGTGTGCAGGGATCGCTGGTCGGTGTGGACTCAGTAGGTCAAAGTGCCTGTTTCCACGTTGTATCTCTAATCTAAAATAAACTAAATTAAACTAAAGCCAGTGACCTCTGATGGAATAGCTGATATGCACTCCCAATATGTGAGGCTCAGTATTGGATTTTTTAAAGTCACAACACTTACTCTAGATCAATGATTGATGTCTTGCTGAGAAGAACATTTAGATATAGACAATAAAAGGGAATCTTTGTCCTTCCACTTTTGAAAGATGGCTTAGGTCCTGCATATACTGATGGGATAAAGGTTCAGTTGTGGAGTTCCTTTCAAGAAACTCCAGTCTGTGCATTAGAATTTGCATTGATTGCGTGACACCAGAACAAATTACCAATCATAATGATTCTGTTATCGGTGAACTTATTACTTGACAGGATGCCTTCTACAAAAACATTTGTGACCATATTGAATTGGACAAGAGGGTGGCACGGTGGCGCAGCGGTAGAGTTGCAGCTTTACAGCGCTTACAGTGCCAGAGACCCGGGTTCAATCCTGACTACAGGTGCTTGTCTGTACGGAGTTCTTAAGTTCTCCCCGTGATTGTGTGGGTTTTCTTTGAGATCTTCAGTTTGCTCCCACACTCCAAAGACGCGCAGGTTTGTAGGCTAATTGGCTTGGTATAAATGTAAAATTGTCCTTTAGTGTGTGAGGATCGCTGGTCGGTGCGGATTCGGTGGGCCGAAGAGCCTGTTTCCGCGCTGTATCTCTAAACTAAACTAAAAAATCCAAAAAGTTAGCAGATGTTGAAATCTGAACCAAAATACTAACTGCTGGATGTAAGCAGCAGTGATGGCCAAGGGGGGGATTATGTTTTGGATTGAGACCCTGCAACAGAACTTCAAAACTTCTCAGGTTTGTATTGAAGCAAGGTGATCGATAGAACAAGGTAGCTGTGATGAGACCTGAGTATCCTTCTACACCAAACATTGATGTAGAAGGAGATTGAGAGGGGATCTTATAGAAACTTACAAAATTCTTAAGGGGTTGGACAGGCTAGATGCAGGAAGATTGTTCCCGATGTTAGGGAAGCCCAGGACAAGGGGTCACAGCTTAAGGATAAGGGGGAAATCCTTTAAAACCGAGATGAGAAGAACTTTTTTCACACAGAGAGTGGTGAATCTCTGGAACTCTTTGCCACAGAGGGTAGTTGAGGCCAGTTCATTGGCTATATTTAAGAGGGAGTTAGATGTGGCCCTTATGGCTAAGGGGATTAGGGGGTATGGAGAGAAGGCAGGTACGGGATACTGAGTTGGATGATCAGCCATGATCATATTGAATGGCGGTGCAGGCTCGAAGGGCCGAATGGCCTACTCCTGCACCTAATTTCTATGTTTCTATGTTTCTATTTAGATGCCGTAAGTAGTCAGAAGGGCAAAGGGTCAGTAGCCTTCAATGCAGGAAGGCTTCAGTACAGGAGCAAGGGTGTGAAGAGCCTTGTCAGGTGAAACCCTGTCAGAAGTTTTTTGTGCCATTTTGGTCTCCTTTTACCAAGGAAGGGATATTCTTGCGGTGGAAGGTGTCCCACTAACATTTTGTAGACTTGAAGTGACAGGGCTGGCCTATGAGAGGAGTGATTAGGTCACTGGAGCGTCAATGAATGAAGGTGGGGCTAATGTTAAATATTAACAGGGCAAGACCGACTATCAGGAGAGTATTTCTCTTGTCAATGGAGATGGGTCATGCCATTTAGAACCAAACATTCTTCACAGGGAAGTGAAGGCCATTGATCATGTTTTATTCAAGAAAAAGGTGCATTTTGATAAAGGCAAGGAATAGGGGGAGTTGCGAACTGGCCTCTGAAAGAGATAATGAGCCATGATTGTGTTTAATGGTGAACAAGCCCGAAACGGCTGAATGGTCCACACATGCCATTATTTTAGACTTTTCTGTAACAGACCACATTGAATGATGTATTAAGGAACATCCACATTGGTTATTTTAACACCTTGGGTTTTAAATGTTTAAAATCTAACATTTTGCTGGATGCAATGATCATAGAAGCTTTTCAAGATTTTTGTCACTTCTCCCATCTCCTGGTGCCCAACACCTCCGCCCCCATAACCCAAGGGAATGTGGAAACCAAGAAACCAATTTCTTTGTAATTATTTCACAGCCTTTATATTGAAGTGCTTTTCCTGGAAATGTGCAGGAAGAACAGCACCAATGCATGTTAAGCCTTTTGGTATTTTCCAAACAGCTATATTTCATTGTGTTGTAGCCCTTCACCAATAACATGGATAATACCACTGCAACGTCAAGGATTTGGCATGGGAATGAGAAAACGTGAATCTAGTGAATTGTTCTGTTTGCAACATAGGATGCTATAGTGTGATGAAGGTCTAATGTCACATGTTTATAGTGAACATAGAACAGCCCAGGTACAGACCCGTTGGCCCATAATGTCCATGCCGAACATGATGCTGTTAAACTAATCTCCTCTGCCTACACGTAATCTATATTCCCCCCCCCCCCCATTCCCTGCATATGAAGTGCCCATCTAACAGCCTCTTAAATGCCACTTTCATATCTGCCTCCACTGCTAGCCCTGGCAAAGCGTTCCAGGCGCCCAACAATAGTGTAAAACAAATGGCCCCGCATAAATAGTAAATGTGGAGGGATTGATTTACTACAATCCATGAGAGAACTGCACATTGCCTCCATTGGGTCTATCTGACACAAGCCAATTTGCAAACCACCAAATTCACTTCCTGCATCGTTCCAAATGGAAACCTGACATAAAGCAGAATACTCAGCAGGTCTGTCATCATCTGAGAAATGGAGTCACATCAAGATTGGAAGAAATTCCAATGAAAGGCCATTAAATTGAGACTTTATCACTGTTTCACGCACCACTTCTGATGAAAGGCCGTGGTTCGAACCCTAACCACTGGGGGCCAAGTTTCGCAATGCAGGGAGACATTGGATTCAGCAGAAAAGAAGGTGTGACAGGAAATTTAATGATGCTATCTCACCATCTTAGTGATAAAGCTCAGCTGCAGGAACATTGGAGCAGGAGGAGATAATTCATCGAGCTTTATATCATGGCTGCCTGCCAGGCCTCCTTCTGAAAGCCTTTGACTCAAAGCTGACATCATTTTTGAAGTGACTTGGCCTCTAATGCTTTTTTTCAAAAAGTTCCTTATTTTCACTACCCTTTTTGGCGCCGCTGGATTTTGAAATGTTCAAAATCTTTTGACAACCCTGATATGACGACGGCAGTCGCAGAAAAAATCGCCGTGGGAGAGGCCCTTAAGGCAATTTTACCGCCCCATCCCACATTCTCTACATGCCCACACAAGGACATTTTTTATGCTATCTTACAAATCTCCTTCAACACCCCAACTAAATCATGGGGTCATAGGTCGAGTTTGCACAACCTTTTTTTATAACCACTAGCAATGGTATGGTTCTGGTGAATCTGCACAGCACCCACTCAAAGTCAGTGTATCCTTGTGACATGCAGACTAGAGATAAACACAACAGTTTGATTAGTCCAGGGTGTTGTTGCTGTCAGAGACAAAGATTTATCAACTGAATTATCAATGAGTCTCACATTCTTGTTTGCTACCTCTGTTAACAACATTAGAGCAAAGACATTCCGATCTTTGCCCAGGTTAGTGTCCCTGCCATCTGACTGGTTTGTATTTGTAATCCGAGCAATTTTCAAACATAATGCAAATTTAATTTTGAAATGTAATTGTTTCAGGAATGTAGGGAATGCATGTTGTGTAATTATACAGCAGTACAGCTGTTCATAGAGTCTTTGGTGTTTGGAGGCAGAATCACCATGAAATTCCAGTGAGAGGAGGCAACTCTGCAGATTATATATCAAGATTAGGTGTGACACAGGGGCACAACAGTAGAGTTGCTGCCTAAAGGGCCTGTCCCACGAGCATGCGACCTGCATGCGGCAAGTGCGACCAAACCAGAAGCAAGGGCCGCGCGGAGGTCGTGAAATCCCCGTACAGGGCCGGTCCCACCAGCATGCGCCTGCATGCGGCGAGCGCAACCAAACCGGAAGCGGGGGGCGCGTAGAGGTCAAGTGAGTGACGTGAAGTTCGAGCGAAGTCCGCGGGACGGTCAGTTTTTCGGAGCCCCGCTCGATGTCGGGACCAGCTCCGCACAACTCCATACGGCTCCGGCGATCGAAGTGGGATCGACCCCGTGAGGCCGTTTGGCTCAAGCGACCACGTTAGGTCGCGCTTTCCGCATGGAGTCGCCTGCTCGTGGGACAGGCCCTTTACCGTGCCAGAGACCCGGGTTCGATCCTGACAATGGGTGCTTGTCTGTACGGAGTTTGTACGTTCTCCCCGTGACCTCGTGGGTTTTCTCCGGGTGCTCCGGTTTCCTCCCACATTCCAAAGCCGTGCAGGTTTGTAGGTTAGTTGGATTCGGTAAAATTGTAAATTGTCCCCAGTGTCTAGGATAGTGCCAATGTATGGGGTGATTGTTAGTTAGCATGGACTCAGTGGGCTGAAGGGCTTGTTTCGGCGATGGATCTCTAAAGTCTAATGGCCGTATTCTACTAAATGCAAAGTTAGACTTTCCTTAAACTCGCCTTAAACCTGCCGCTCGGTCTAACTAAACCCGATGCTCGGTTTAAGAAAATGTTGGTATTCTGGTAGCGAGGTTTAGTTAGACTAAAGTCTAAGGCGAGTCTAATTCATTGTTGTTCAACTTCTGTCAAGGAGAAGCTATACTTCACCCTCGTTAGACCTCATTTGGACTACGCAGTTGCAGCATGGGACCCATACACATATAAAAATATTTCTTCCATTGAACGTGTCCAAAGACAGGCAGCTCGATTTGTTACTAACACCTATGAGAGAGAAGCGAGTGTCACCAAACTTCTGAATTCTCTGGGGTGGAACCCTCTCCAAGACAGACATGAAGCTCACCGTTTGACCTGTTTTTACAAAATGTTAAATGGTCAGCTCGACATAGATTACAAGACCTACACCAACCCCAAACCAATTAGGAGCAGACGAGGGCATTAGATCCAATTTGTGATCCCAGCTACAAAGACAGACGTGTACAGCAATTCGTTCTTCCCCCGCACAATTAAAGCATGGAATAATCTCCACCCAACTATAGTTACCCAACCAGATGCAACTAAATTTAAAGTAGCTCTTTCTTCCCAATAACCCTTTCTGGCTTAAGTCCTCCCTCCACCACCTCCAGTTTAAATTCCATTTGGAATATTTTGGAGGACCAAGAAACCAAGAACCAAGAACTTTAGACTGGTTTTAGCTGAGTCTAAAGTTAGACCGCGTTTTTAGTTGCCATGGTTACGATGTCTGCTTGTACTGCACAGGTGCAATGCAATAGCAGAAGCACGAGGAGGCGACAACTTCAACATGGCTGACAAAAAGAAACAGCGGAAAGGAAACTGGGACGCCAGCGAGAAAGAATTTCTCCTGACGTTACTAGCTGATAAAATGACAATTATCGAGAAAAAAAGGTGCAATTTCCAGGAAACAATTGAAACGAACAAGGCATGGGATGCGATTTATTTGCAATTCCAGTCACGGTTTGGCAGCCACAGAGATCTTTGTGACCTTCGTGAGCAATGGAAGAGAATGAAGTTGCAAGCGAAGGTAGAGTGGTCTCCGCAGTGCTTCCGGCTCGTCGGCCATTTTTTTTCTCCATAATCCTTCCTTACCTGCTCCCTGCCGAGTCTAAATTTTTTTTTTTTAAATATTTTTATTAGAAGCAATGTACAGTCGTATAAGCAGTGACATATACCATAATACATTTTATGTACAACTTCTTGTTTTAAATTTAACCATAGACAAATAATAAAAGCAAGAAAAAAAGTGAAAAGAAAAGATTAAGAAAAGTAGGGGTGTGTAGGCCCCAGAAATTAACAATTAGTAGTTTGTGGATCGATAAAGAAAAAGAGCCCATAAAGATGTAGAAAAAAAGAGAAAGCCAGAAAGGAAAAAAAACAACAGAAAGAAAAAACAAAAAAAAAGAATTAGAAAAAACAGAAAAGAAAAGGAATATACCTACTTTGTATCTTTCCACACCCCTCACCCAGTCCTGACACAGATAATTTCCCGAGTTGTGTTGCACCATATTATACTTGTAATAAATGGTGCAACATTTATTTTGCGTCAAAATTTTGCGGCAGGTTAGACTAGTCAAAGGTTTGGCAATTAGTAGAAAGACAACTTATACTTTAGTCTAAATATCAGGGATTTAAACCCACCATCGAGTCTAAATTGCAGAGTTAAAACTGCTGTTGGGTTTAAAAACATGAGTAGAATACGGGCCTAAAGGTCTAAAGAGATAAAGGAACTCACTGCCAAATCGAGGCTGCAATTTTCCCAATTTTCAGGCAAAATTCGGCTGAAATAAAACTGAACAATATCTCTAGACTAAACTCAAATTAGGTGAAACTGCCTAAGTTTGGTTTGCATGTGCATACATGTGCGAGCATATCTGTGTGCGTATGCATTTATAAGAATTGCTCAATGCAAGTCATTTAGTTTTTCTTATTACTGGGAACTTATATCTGGGAACTTATTTTTATGCGCATCTGGGAACATGGAGAATATTTTTGATGAAAGACTGTTTGTGTTCTGTACTTTAATTTAAACACGGCCTTATATTAAAATATTAAATGGCAGTGCTGTTCTGCTAAATAACCAGTTGATTTCACAGGCAGCTGAACAGTTAATTTATAATTAGCCGCCTATAAACCAGCCATGCTATCTATACATTCCTGGGCCTTTGCTTGCTAAAATCAGATAGTACCTCTTTTGCCCCCTTCCCACAACATTGTGGCAAAATGTCACATTCCAAAATATTGGAGTTGACCACTAATCCAAAGAAAACAAATTTGAATGATTTTAAGATAATATAAGCATTATTGAAAGAACATTTTAAAAACGGTGCATTTCCATTTCAATGGAATCGTTGTATCTGACTGCTTTGCTGCTCCTCAGAATTTTGTGGCATTTATTTTAGAACATACCACAACACAGCACAACAACAGGCCCTTCAGCCCACAAGGTCTGTGCCAAACAAGGTGCCACGTGAAACAAATCGCTCTGCCAGCATGTGATCTACATCCCTCTATTCCCTGTATTTCCATATGCCTATCTACAAGCCTCTTAAACACCACTATCATACTGCATCCACCACCACCTTGGCAGCACATTCCAGTTACACACGTGTGCGTGAGTGTGTGTATAGAAACAACTTGCGCCGCAGGTTGGGCCAAATGTAAATGGAATTAGATTTACTAGAATGTTGCCTGGGTTTCAACAACTAAGTTACAGAGATAGGTTGAATAAGTTAGGTCTTTATTCTCTGGAGCGCAGAAGGTTAAGGGGGACCTGATAGAGGTCTTTAAAATGATGAGAGGGATAGACTCCAGAGTTGATGTGGACAAGCTTTTTTCCCTTTGAGAATAGGGAAGATTCAAACAAGAGGACATGACTTCAGAATTAAGGGACAGAAGTTTAGGGGTAATATGAGGGGGAACTTCTTTACTCAGAGAGTGGTAGCGGTGTGGAATGAGCTTCCAGTGGACCTGGTGGAGGCAGGTTCATTGGTATCACCCTGAAAAATTGGATAGGCATATGGATGAGAACTGAATGGAGGGTTATGGTATGAGTGCAGGCAGGTGGGACTAAGGGAAAAAACATTTGTTCTATCGGACTTGTAGGGCCGAGATGGCCTGTTTCCGTGCTGTAATTGTTATATGGATTAGTTAGCAAGCTTGCAGACAACATCAACATTTGTAAAGTTGTGAACACTGAGAAAGGCTGTCATGGGATATTGATCATTTACAGTACAAATATGGAAAAAATGACAGATGGAGTTTAATCCAAGCAAGTGTGAGATGATGCTCTTTCTCCCTCTCACCTTAAAGCTCTGACCTCTAGTGTTTACTTTCCACCCTGAGAAAAAGGTTTTAACTGTACCCTATCTATGCCTCATAATTTTATATATTTCTATCAAGTTTCCCCTCAACCTCTGATGCTCCAGAGAAAACAATCCAAGTTTATTCAAACTCTCCTTATAACTAATATCCTCCCATTCCGGTAAACTACTTCTGCACTCTCTCCAAGCCTCGACATCCTTCCTGTAATGGGACAACCAGAACTATACTGCACACAATACTCCAAATGCAGGGTAACAAAGATTTTATAAACTGCAACATGATTTCTGGACTCTTATACTCAATGCCCTAACCGATGAAATGCTGTTAAGGGACTTGTCATTAACTGTATACATTCCCCTTGCATATGACCTCCCAAAGGGCAGCACCTCACACTTGCTTGGATTAAACTACATCTGCCATTTCTCTGCCCATATTTGTAAATGATCAATATTCCACTGTATACTTTGACAGCTTTTCTAACTGTTCATAACGTTGACCAATTTTGGTGGTGTCTGCAAACTTGCTAACAAATCCATTTACATTTATGTCCAAATATATGTCACACATTACTGAGGTCCCAGTATAGACCTTCAGACAGAATAACAACAGAAGGGGTCACAGCTTAAGGATAAGGGGGAAATCCTTTAAAACCGAGATGAGGAGAACTTTTTTCACACAGAGAGTGGTGAATCTCTGGAACTCTCTGCCACAGAGGGTAGTTGAGGCCAGTTCATTGGCTATATTTAAGAGGGAGTTAGATGTGGCCCTTGTGGCCAAGGGGATCAGAGGGTATGGAGAGAAGAGGTACGGGATACTGAGGTTGGATGATCAGCCATGATCATATTACAATGGCGGTGCCCTTCAAAGGGCCGAACCACTGCACTCTATGTTTCCACCACTCTTCTGCCACAGAGGGTCTAACCCAGTCCACCACTAGATCCATCGATAGGCCAGTTCAGAATGCAAATAACCAAGTCATCATGGATCCCATGTATCTTAATCTTCTGGATCAGGCTACTGTAAGGGATTATATCAATTATCTTACTAAAATAGATGTGACACACATCGACTGCCTTACTCACTTTTGTCACTCCTCAGAAAACTCAAATCAAGTTAATAAAACATGATCTATTGCAATGACTATCCCAAATAATCCCGTTCACTTCCAAATGTGAGTAAATCATATCTTGAAGCATCCGCTTCAGTAGCTTCCCTACCACTGATATGAGCATCACCAGATTATCTGGAGTTGCTCTATTTCCTTTCTTAAACAAAGGAAAAGCATTGGATATCCTCCAGGCCCACTGGATCTTACCTGTAGTTAGAAAAGGATACAACGATCTTCACCAAGGCCCCAACAATCTTCTCTCTGCCTCTCTCAATAACATAGGATGGATCTCATCTAGCCCTGAGGACATATTCACCTTGATACTCTTCAAGAATACCAACGCCACTTTCTTCATGATCTCAAAATGCATATTAATATACCCCACATTGATCTCACTATCCTCCATGTCCTTGATGAATACAGATGCAACATACTCGTTCAGTAACTCGCCTACATCCTCTGGCTCCAAGCATAAATTATTTCCTTTATCCCTGAGTGGTCCTACCTTCTTCTTAGTTAGCCTCTCATTTTTTAATGGAGAAACAAGGAACTCTAGATAGAAACATAGAAACATAGAAAATAGGTGCAGGAGTAGGCCATTCGGCCCTTCGAGCCTGCACCGCCATTCAATATGATCATGGCTGATCATCCAACTCAGTATCCCGTACCTGCTTTCTCTCCATACAAGGATCCCCTTACATCTAATCCTCCTCTCTGGCCTCTCTCAATAACATAGGATGGATCTCATCTCGGGACCCTGGCCATTCAATATGATCAAAGTTGAGCCACAAGGGCCACATCTAAACTCCCTCAGATGAACTGGCCTCAACTACCCTCTGTGGCAGAGAGTTTTCCAGAGATTCACCACTCTCTGTGTGAAAAAAGTTCTCATCTCGGTTTTAAAGGATTTCCCCCTTATCCTTAAGCTGTGACCCCTTGTCCTGGACTTCCCTAACATCAACAATCTTCCTGCATCTAGCCAATCCAACCCCTTAAGAATTTTGTAAGTTTCTATAAGATCCCCTCTCAATCTCCTAAATTCTAGAGAGTATAAACCAAGTCTATCCAGTCTTTCTTCATAAGACAGTTGACATCCCAGGAATCAGTCTGGGGAACCGTCTCTGCACTCCCTCTATGGATGTCCTTCCTCAGATTTGGAGACCCAACACTGTACGCAATACTCCAGGTGTGGTCTAACCAAGACCCTGTACCCCTGCAGTAGAACCTCCCTGCTCCTATCCTCAAATCCTTTTGCCATGAAAGCTAACATACCATTCGCTTTCTTCACTGCCTGCTGCACCTGCATGCCTACTTTCAATGACTGGTGTACCATGACACCCAGGTCTCGCTGCATTTCCCCCCTTTCCCAATCGGCCACCATTTAGATAATAGTCTGCTTCCCGTTTTTTGCCGATAATAGTCTGCTTTTCCCCCCGTTTTTTGCCGATAATAGTCTGCTTTCCCGTTTTTGCCATTTTCAGAATAAAGACACAAAGCAGGTCAAGCAGCATCTCTGTAGAACACAGATAGGTGATGTGTCAGGTCTGAAGAATGGTCTCCACCCAAAACATCATCAATTTCTTCTCTCCAGAGATTCTGCCTGTCCCGCTGAGTTACACCAGCATTTTGTGTCTATGTTTGGTGCCTGACCAACTGAGTTACTCCAGCACTTTGTGCCTTCTGTTGTTTTTATTCTATGTATAAAAGGCCTCAGGATTTTCTTTGCTCATTTCATGTCTCTTCAAATTGCTTACATGAGTTATTTCCTGCTTGCTCCAAGGCCCTTTCTGATCTGATCTTCCTAAATCTTATATATACTTCACTTTGGACCAAATTTGCAGCCTCTCTAGTCATCCTAACTGGAACATGTCAGTCCTGAACTCAGATCAGATAGCCTTTAAATGATTCCCACATGTCAGATGTGGCTTATCCAATAAAAGCTGCTCATAATTTAAGTTCAAGTTCAAGTGAGTTTATTGTCATGTGTCCCTGATAGGACAATGAAATTCTTGTCAGCACACAGAACATAGTAGGCATTTACTACAAAACAGATCAGTGGGTCCATATACCATAATATAAATATATACACACATGAATAAATAAGCTGATAAAGTGCAAATAACAGATAATGGGTTATTAACAATCAGAGTTTTGTCCGAGCCAGGTTTAATAGCCTGATGGTTGTGGGGAAGTAGCTGTTCCTGAATCTGGTTGTTGCAGTCTTCAGGCTCCTGTACCTTCTACCTGAAGGTAGCAGGGAGATGAGTGTGTGGCCAGGATGTTGTGGGTCTTTGATGATACTGCTAGCCTTTTTGAGGCAGAGACTGCGATAAATCCCCTCGATGGAAGGAAGGTCAGAGCTGATGATGGACTGGGCAGTGTTTACTACGTTTTGTAGTCTTTTCCTCTCCAGATCCAGACATCCCTCATCATAATTATTTTAAGGCTAATGGAGTTGTGATCACTGTTACCAAACTGCTCTTCCGCTAAATTACCAGTCCCCTGGCCACGCTTGTTTTCCAATACAATGTCCTGCACAGTCCCTCCCCCCGTTGGTCTATCCGCATACTGTTTCAGGAAACCCTCTTGGAAACACCTAACAAATCCTGCCCCATCTCAGTCTTTTGCACTAAGGGAGTCCCATTGAATAATGGGCAAATAGTTCACCCACTATGACAACCCTGTTGCTTATACATGTTTTTGTAATTTCATTATTTCAAGATTCAAGAGATTCCAAGAGTCAAGAGAGTTTATTGTCATGTGTCCCAGATAGGAAAATGACATTCTTACTTTGCTTCAGCACAACAGAATATAGTAGGCATGAATACAGAACAGATCAGTGTGTCCATATACCATTATATAAATATATACACACATGAATAAATAAAACAGATAAAGTGCAAAGATAATGGGCTATTAATGTTCAGAGTTTTGTTTGAGTTGAGTTCAATAGCCTGATGGCTGTGGGGAAGAAGCTGTTTCTGAACCTGGACGTTGCAGTCTTCAGGCTCCTGTACCTTCTACCTGAAGGTAGCAGGGAGATGGTGTGTGGCCAGGATGGTGTGTGTCCTTGATGATGCCGCCAGCCTTTTTAAGGCAGCGACTGTGATAGATCCATCCCCTCGATGGTAGGGAGGTCAGAGCCGATGATGGACTTATTGTCACATGTTTCGAGGTACAGTGAATTTTTTTTTTGTGTACAGTTGAGCAGTGTATTACTGTACATAAGCACAATCCTAGATTGTACAAAGTGTATAGAAATAGCCCACTGAGATAATATACGAGTCGCCAGGTTTTAATGCCATTTGCAAAGTCCAAGTTGCTCTAAGTTCAGCTGACCATAAAGGCCCCTTGTTCTGACAGCATTGCAGGGTTGGCCTGGCTGATCAAAATTGTAGACATCCTCCATCGCTGCTATACACGGTCTTTTTCAAACTTAACAAAGCCTTTGACTTCATCTCGAAGGGACTAAGGACACAGCCTGTTAAAATGCAGCTTTATACGGCGTGGAAACGTCCCACCGAATCCGCGCCGACCAGCGATCACCCCATACACTGGCACTTTAATACACAATAGGGACAATTGACCATTTACAGAGGCCAATTACCTGTATGTCTTGGAGTGTGGGAGGAAACCGGAGAACCCGGAGAAAATCCGCGTGGTCACAGGAGAACGTACAATCTCCGTACGTACCCATAGTCAGGATCGAACCCAGGTCTCTGACGCTGTAAGGCAGCAACTCTACTGCTGTGCCACTGTGCCGCCTCTGTGCCCACAGAAGTTCACCTCCACCTTATGTTTGCTTCATGGAATTACATACGACTTACAACTCACAAGTAGGCCATTTGGCGTAGAACATAGGTTAAACATCATTGCAACATGGATCTGGAATCTGGAGTAAACAGGTGAGGTGTGAACTGTATCCTTGACGTCAAGGCAGCAATAAAAATAAACAGTTCTATGAAGTGATCATAAGCCAAACACATCTGTGCCGTTAATTGTACCTGGCATTGCTGATGGCTAATCATCTCGCCACCAGAGATTCCGCTGGGCAGTACCTTGGGCCAAGGCCTTTTCAATTGCTTTATTCATAACAGTCCGTGTGCATCAGAAGGTGAGAGCGGCCGAATGTACAGCTTTCTGTTCCACTCGCAGTTTCTCGGGAAATGAAGCAATCTGTGTCTGCCTTCAGTACGTACTAAACAACATCCAAATTTGGATGATGTGTGGCAAATATCATTCATGCCACACAAGTACCAGGCAATAACCCCCTCCAGAAAAAGTAAGATTAACCATTTCACCTTGAGATTCAGTGGATTTACAATGGCTAGAATCTCAAATGGCCAATCCACATATACCCCTTGACAACACAAGCCAATGAAAGCTGTAACTCTGATGTGAGTCTCATAGCTCCTGAAAGCCAGATAAAAACATAGAAACATAGAAATTAGGTGCAGGAGTAGGCCATTCGGCCTTTCGAGCCTGCACCGCCATTCAATATGATCATGGCTGATCATCCAACTCAGTAACCCGTACCTGCCTTCTCTCCATACCCTCTGATCCCCTTGGCCACAAGGGCCACATCTAACTCCCTCTTAAATATAGCCAATGAACTGGCCTCAACTACCCTCTGTGGCAGAGAGTTCCAGAGATTCACCACTCTCTGTGTGAAAAAAGTTCTCCTCATCTCGGTTTTAAAGGATTTCCCCCTTATCCTTAAGTTGTGACCCCTTGTCCTGGACTTCCCCAACATCGGGAACAATCTACCTGCATCTAGCCTGTCCAACTCCTTAAGAATTTTGTAAGTTTCTATAAGATCCCCTCTCAATCTCCTAAATTCTAGAGAGTATAAACCAAGTCTATCCAGTCTTTCTTCATAAGACAGTCCTGACATCCCAGGAATCAGTCTGGTGAACCTTCTCTGCACTCCCTCTATGGCAATAATGTCCTTCCTCAGATTTGGAGACCAAAACTGTACGCAATACTCCAGGTGTGGTCTCACCAAGACCCTGTACAACTGCAGTAGAACCTCCCTGCTCCTATACTCAAATCCCTTTGCTATGAAAGCCAACATACCATTTGCTTTCTTCACTGCCTGCTGCACCTGCATGCCTACCTTCAATGACTGGTGTACCATGACACCCAGGTCTCGCTGCATCTCCCCCTTTCCCAATCGGCCACTATTTAGATAATAGTCTGCTTTCCCGTTTTTGCCACCAAAATGGATAACCTCACATTTACCCACATTATACTGCATCTGCCAAACATTTGTCCACTCACCCAGCCTATCCAAGTCACCTTGCAGTCTCCTAGCATCCTCCTCACAGCTAACACTGCCCCCCAGCTTAGTGTCATCTGCAAACTTGGAGATATTGCCTTCAATTCCCTCATCCAGATCATTAATATATATTGTAAATAGCTGGGGTCCCAGCACTGAGCCTTGCGGTACCCCACTAGTCACTGCCTGCAATTGTGAAAAGGACCCGTTTACTCCTACTCTTTGCCAGATCAGGCACATGGTTTTTAAACTGCCAGCTTCTCTGGTGAGATGACAAGTGTCAAAGACACATACAGCACGGAAACAGGCCTTTCGGCCCAACTCATTCATGCCAACTGGAAGCCCCACCAAACTCGTCCCATTTACTCCTGTTTGGCCCATATCAGTCTAAACCTTTCCTATCCATGTACCTGCCCAAATACCTTTTAACATGTGGCTTCTAACCTGTGGCTCAAAGCCTTAGCACCATCCAGGACACAGAAGCCCAGTTAGTATAGAGATAGTATGGAAACAGGCCCTTTGGCCCACCTTGTCAGTGCTGACCATTGATCATCTGTTCACAAGTTATCCCACTTATCCCCACTATATATAAAAGGAGCAACTTACAGAAGCTAATTAACCTACAAATCTGCTTGTCTCTGGGATGAGGGTGGAAACTGGAGCACCTGGAGAAAACTTATGTGGTCACAGGGTGAATGTGCAAACTCCACACAGACAGCACCCGAGCTCAGGATCAGACTGTGAGGTGGCAGCTCTACCAGCTGTGCCAGATTGCTGCACCGCTGGCACTCGATCTAGTTTTTCAATACTGTGCTCCATCTCTACCTTTACTTCACAAGTCAAGAGTGTTTTATTGTTGTATGTCCCAGACAGAACAATGCTGCAGCACAACAGAATATGTCAAAATAGTACTCTGTAAACAATATAATAAACAGACAAAATAGTTCAATGTGTGTGTGTATATATATGTATACATATATATACAAATAAACAATAATAGTGCAAAAAAACAAAACCAGCACCCTCACTCACGTCTCTGTAGTTCAGAGCTTATTTGGAGGTTGCAGCATTTAATAGCCTGAAGGCTGCAGGGAAGAAGAATCTGTCCCTGAAGCTGGACAATGAGCATGTGCAATGAGGAAGGAGGAAATCATTGAGATTTTATCTGCGACACCAACAAGCAGAGAGTTAGTTTGCAAATTTGAGATCAGGGAGAGTGCAAGTGGAGATGCATTGTTGCAATACTACTCCACAATGTGAGGTGAAATCTTTGTTCAGCACATCCGGAGAGAAAGGGATTAAGCAACGTGCTGAGGTGCTTTGGCAAGAAACATCAGCCTGAATTCTCAGATGTAATCAGACGTTTGATAGCAGCTCATGTGGCTTAGCAGATCTCCCTTTGTTCTTCCCAGCAGCATGTTTCTGCCAGCTTCACAGGAATATTCTTTACACCAACGTGACATTTCAGATTTGCGGAGCAGCCAGATTGCCCTGGCCCTCCCAATGAAGATGTTTGCGGTGATTGGTGGGTGGGTTGCTCAGTGACCTTCACGAGGCAGTGCGGTATTTGACTTGATTCTCTGACAGGAAAATAGAAAATGAGTATCATTAACCCAATGGCCTTCAGAGACTGGCTAATGAACGTCGCTGGCACAGGCTGAGAGTTGTGTCCTTTACCCAGTAAGTGTGGGTGGCGCCACAATGTGGCTGGTAGTGCTGCTGCCCTGCAGCCCCAAAGACCTATGTTCAATCCTGACCTCACCTGCAGTGTAGTTCTGAAGAAGGGTCTCGACCCGAGACGTCGCCTATTTTTCTCCAGAGTTGTTGTCTGATCCACTGAACTAATCCAGCTTTTTCTTTTTAATGTAGTTTGTACCTTCTCCCCGTGACCTAGATTTCCCCTAGGAGCCCCCGTTTCCCCCCAGATGTATGTGCTGTTTAGTAGGTTAATTGGTTACTATAAACTGCCTGTGGTATAGATGGGAATCGGGGAGTTCATGGATTACGACAGAGAGAATAGGTTACAGGAAAAGAAAAGGAATGAGGGTATTAATGGGGTTGAGCATAGACCTGTGAGCAGCATAGCCTCCTTCTATGCCATTAGGACCATACGTTAGAAAATAGCATATCTTGCCAGGATAATGAGGATGGAGAGGAGACTAAAAATGGAATATGATTAGATTACAGAAGCCTTGGGGCAGTGTTTGCCAAAGACAGAAAACTGGCAGTAATGTATTGGCTGTCCATTCGACTCCCTGGACATTGAAATTAAAGAGAAGGATGTTTATGCAGGTTTTATTATGAGCCACTGACTCACCATTGACATTGAAAATCACCCTCATCGTACTCACTTAAGAGAACTCGATTGCCTTTAAATGGTTGTCAGCCCACCTGCCTAAAATGGGGAGGCTGTTGAATATACGTAAATTGAAGTACATTGGGAGTCTAATTCCAGAGGCAAATGTTATGCATGGTTATTCCAGTTGCTTCAGGATTTTGGTGTTTGCATGTTCTCCTTGTGATTGCCCCTGAGCCAAGCTAGTTGGAAGCCAGCTGATCACCAAGTTGGGTTATTGGTCTGTCTTCAAATTATGCTCACGGGGCTGGAAGTGGAATGTTCTCGGGGGGGGGGGGGCAGGAAGTGGCAAGACATTCTTGCCATAGAGGGAGTACAGAGAAGGTTCACCAGACTGATTCCTGGGATGGCAGGACTTTCATATGAATAAAGACTCCGCTTGTACTCGCTAGAATTTAGAAGATTGAGGTGGAATCTTATAGAAACTTACAAAATTCTTAAGGGGTTGGACAGGCTAGATGCAGGAAGATTGTTCCCGATGTTGGGGAAGTCCAGAACAAGGGGGTCACAGTTTAAGGATAAGGGGGAAATCTTTTAGGAACAAGATGAGAAAATCATTTTTCACACAGAGAGTGGTGAATCTCTGGAATTCTCTGCCACAGAAGGTAGTTGAGGCCAGTTAATTGGCTATATTTAAGAGGGAATTAGATGTGGCCCTTGTGGCTAAAGGAATCAGGGGGTATGGAGAGAAGGCAGGTACAGGATACTGAGTTGGATGATCAGCCATGAGCATATTGAATGGTGGTGCAAGCTCGAAGGGCCGAATGGCCTACTCCTGCACCTATTTTCAATGTTTCTGTGTTTCTATTTATTTATGGAATATGTATGGCTGGCAATACCATTGTTAATTGTCTAGAGAGCACAGATTGGATAAGGGTGGCAACGTTCTTGGTGTGAGGGACATTGGGATTTAGATGGGTCTCTGTGATAATCTATGGTTATTGAGGAAAGCACATTAAAACATTTTTTTTTAAAGATTTACTTCATTGCTTAAATTTCAATTCTCCCTCTCCTGGTGTAATTCAAATACATTGGATCAACGATCCTGGCCTCTGGTTACTTGCACTTGTAATCACCGCATTACAATGGGCACTGATGCACAAGAACCCTGTGGTGTGTGACTGGCCTTTATCACGAGTGAATCAGTGTTTCCTTCGACCCACTTCAGAAGCAACCCCCTGAATCGGGCTCAATGTGATGTGTGGAAACAGGTCAACTTGCCTCTGTTTAGAACTGTCGAGGAATGTTGTTTGCTGCTTGCAGTTCTTCATTAATGAGGCCAGAAATGCGGGGACACATGTTTACAGCCTTGGGCAAGTGCCACAGGTGCAGAGCAGATCTATTCCAAAGTTAAAAATTCCCTCCCTTCCACCCCTGTGAAATATTGCAGTAATCCCAAGAGAGCTATTCTCAAATGCTGCCAGCTGGTATCACATATCTGAATGTGTGTGTATGTGCATGTGTATGTCTGTGTGTGTGCATTGTCTGTGTGTGTGTATGTGCATGTCTCTGTGTGTATGTGCCTGTGCGTCTGTGCGTGCATGTGTGTGTGTCTGTGTGTGTATGTACATGTCTGTGTCTGTGCATCTGTCTGTCTGTGTCAGTCAGTGAATGAATGACCTGGTTTCTGCACTCTGCCACAGTCTCTTTGGGCTCACTACAACATCTTCAATTAGCCTGACATAAATACAACTCCTTTCAACCCTTCAAAGTTAAGTTTTAATCCCACTCTTTGTAGAACAACATGTATTTATAACGTAAATCACAGCTTCCGTTTTAAGAAGTCTCCAACGAAGGCTCCTGTGTGTTCATAAATCACTACTTTGCGTTGATTTCATAGTGATGTTTCATTTGTTGCATTTGACCAAATACGGGTCACTTCACATCCTGAAATATTCTTGAAAAACATCACAATGATGTTTGAAGCAAGGTTTTCAAAGCAATAAAGATGGAAATATAGAATGCACAATATTGTGCAAGAAGTGGGAGGTAAGATTAAGATGTGGTAGATTGGAAGGAATTGCTTTATTTCTCATAGTCCATGATCCACATGGGTGACAATTCAATGAATTCTCTAGTTCTATTTGACCAGCTTTCCAAATAGCTCTTCATTTGATCCACCACATCAGCTGTGTGTCAGTGGTAGCAACTTTGTCTCTGAGCAGTCGCTCGTAGAATCGATTATCACTGTAAAAGCTTGTGAAGAAACTTTACAGAAGTACTGAAGGAGTGCTGCTCTTTTATTTCACCCAGTCAACATGTTTCTGAAACAAACATTCTGTCTGCCCTCTCAATGTAAGTTAAAGACACTATGGAATGGTCTCAAAGACGACAGATGGCACAAGGGACGACAGATGGCACAATGGGCTAAGTGTTCGGCTGGCGACCGGAAGGTAGCCGGTTCGAATCCCGCTTGGAGTGTATACTGTCGTTGTGTCCTTTGGGCAAGACACTTCACCCACCTTTGCCTGTGTGTAATGTAATGTAATTATGTGAAGCACTTTGGGGTCAATGCAAGTTGACTGAAAATGTGCTATATAAATAAGATTATTATTATTATTATTATAAGAAGAGGCTCCCCTGGAGTCTTAGCTCCAATACCCCCCCCCCCCCCCCCCCCCCCCCCCCCCCCCCCCCTAATAATAATAAAGGAGCCTCAGAAGAGGCTCCCCTGGTGTCTTAGCTCCAATACCACCCCCCCTCCCCCCCCAACCCCCCCCCCCCCCCTGTATTTGGTCAAATACAACACTGAAACATCACTATGATGTGGCTTTGCTAACAAATTGGACAAATTGATTGTCACAAGAGTGCTCTGTTAGCTGTATAGCATTTAGGGCCTTTAATGCCATAACCTAACTCAAATGTAAGACCATTTGGAAGTATTCAGCAGGTCAGCAGGTCAGGCAGCATCTATACCAAGAGTCTTTAGAGCTAATATTTCAGATTGAAGATGCCTCAACAGTGCTGTCCCATCAGAATTCTGATGACACATACTTCATCTACAGATGCAACCTGGCTCACGACTGTTTTCTGTTTTCTTTTTTGGATTTCCAGCATGTGTCATTTATTTGTGTAGGATGGAACTGCAGATGCTGGTTTAAACCGAAGACAGACACAAAAAGTTGGAGCAACTCAACAGGAAAGGCAACATCTCTGTAGAGAAGGAATGGGTGACGTTTTGGGTCGAGACCTTCAGCCGGTCATTCCCTTCCGCTTAATGTCCATCAATAGCACGGACCCCATCCCTTGCATTTCTCGACCTTCTCAACCCACTCCCACAATGGGATAAAGGCGAGTCAGTGCAAGTTTAAACTTCATGCAGCCATATTTGGATGAAGGCTAAATTGTGAACTGCTACATATTCCTGAGACGGTTCCTCTTTGTTAAGGTATGATTTTAACACCACGTACTTGCTCTTACAATGAGTAACTTTCTCCTCCAAATCGGCGCTTTGTAGTTATTTTCTTGAGCCAAGCGTTATTTAGGTGACCGCAGTAGAGGAAGGAAAAGGCTAATTTCAATAGAAACAAAGTCATTGAATTTACTGAACTGGATTGTTCATTCAGTGAGCACCAATTAGCATTTGAATGAAAACAAGCTGATGCATAGTAATTGTACAAACGTGAACATCCGCAGTTGCATTGCACCACTCCACAATCTCAGCAATGCCAGTGACGGATCAAGGGATGTGATCTTTTTTTGACAAAAGGGTCTTACTAAAAACATCCGCTGAAATGACAAAACTTCTGCGTGCTGTGGACGGCTTGATTGTATTCATGTGCAGTCTTTTCTCTGATTGCATAAAATGCAAACTAAAGCTTTTCACTGTACCTTGGTACCCGTGACAATAATAAACTCAAATAAACAACACAATCTTTAGTTTAAAGATACAGCGTGAAAACAGAGACTTTGGTGCAATCCGACCAGTGATCACCTGCACACTAATTGTTGCTCAGGACAATTACAGAAGCCAATTAACCTACAAATCTGCACGTTTTTGGACCGTGAGAGGAAACTGAAGCAACCAGAGAAAACCTACGTGGCCACAGAGTTTATTATTGTTGTGGGAAGGAACTGCAGATGCTACTTTAAACTGCAGATAGACACAACAAGCGGGACAGGCAGCATCTCTGGATAGAAGGAATGAGAGACATTGGTCTGAAGAAGGATCTTGACCCGAAACGTCACCCATTCCTTCTATCCAGGCTGGCTGCCTGTCTCGCTGAGTTACTCCAGCATTTTAAGTTTGTTTGTTGTCACGTGTACCAAGGTGCAGACAGTACCCATAGTCACGACCGAACCCGGGTCTCTGGTGCTATAAGACAGCAACTCTACCGCTGCGCCACTGTGCCGCCCCTAATCTAAATCTAAATAAACTACTTGCCGAACTCCACTGATAGACTTGTGTTTACTCAGTGTCGTGAATGGAATTTCCCCACCGTGCAAGAGTCGCAGGTGACTGAATGCTCAACGGTTAGTGTTAGGTCAGGGTGGATGTTGGGAGGAGTATGGTTCTAATAAGTTGATTTAAGCAAAGTAAATTAAAAGCCATTGAATAGAAACTAATGATGAAATATTTCGATATACGCACTGGATTGAAGCTGTAGGAAAGTAAAAAATGTTCTGTACTGTTACCTCATACATTTAATGACGAGCCAAAAACCTGGGTCTCTGTTTGAACATTTTGTGTGCCTATACGGGCAGAAAGGATGCGGTTTTCTGGCAGCAGTCGTTTAAACCCCAAGGGTGCTTGGGAATTGTGTCAAGTTTGTGCATGATGAAGGTGCTCAACACTAGAATTGGTCCCCAGTATCTGCTACTGAAGGACAAACGTCTACTTTAGTCCCCATAGAGAAACTAGGCTCTCAAGAATGAAGCAATATCTTTTTGAGTAATCGATGCACTTTGGAAAGTGGAGGAGAAGGAATCATTATTTTACTTTGTGATAAAGATGACCTAAATGAAAATTCCACATGCCATCAATTATTAATTAATTTGTAACGTGACCTTCCATTAGTGTAGATTTCCGAGCAATATGGTGTATCAGTAGGGATCAGTTTAAGCTATTTGTTATCAATTGATTTAAATAAATAATAACCCATGTAAGAAGGGATTTGGAGGACCAAGAAACCAAGAACCTGGCCAACAAGACCCAAGAACGGACAGAGTTTATTTTCATCCATCCTCTGAGAGTGCAGAAGCTTTGTGGAAAGTCCAAACTGGAGTTATGTGTCACAAACACTGGCTCCTATCAGTCTAACCAGGTCCCCCTGCATCAGAGAGTTGGTCACACCCCAGGCACAGGTTATTTCACACTGGTGGATTACTGGCTGGAGAAGAGGTATTTAGCCTGCTGCCCAGAAAACCTGGGTCCATCAGGAAGTTTGGGAACTACACTGATTTTTAAATAAGAGATTGTTCCTACTATTTGTTGGTACTTTCATCATGGGCAACATTGATTATGGGGACCAAAGGTCCAGAATTTATTTACTTTTGTACAGCAATTTTTCTGATCCCTCTGCAAATGGTGGGCACCCAAGGAGTTTCTAGTGTGATACAAGAATTTTCCAGTTAAAAATGGAACCATTGATTCATAAAGGAGACAAAGATCTGGGATGATACCGAATAACCGCTTTTACAGGACTTCAGCCTCCAAATTACGCACCTCCACTTCACGTGGAACACTCTCCTGCCCCTTCCGTGCTGAATAGGTGGATCCTATCTTGATCTCATCACTTCAAAATCCACAGGACTAGAGCGGGGGAAGCACATCATCCTTAATCCAGAGGGACAGCCAAGGAAGAAGAAGCCTTTTGTCACCACTTCCCTCATTGGCCACATGACGTCTGGTGGCATCAGTACTGGCGGTTCATGCCTGGAATGTCCTTGCATTTTTGAAAGGATAATGGATCAAATGGTTTTCAAATTGGCTCTTTCAATTTAATTTGCTGAGAACCATTGTAAGTTGAAAATGTTGCATGTGGTAAAGGGACTATGTGGGAGACCTTGCCTCACGAATTTGAGTTTTTTGAAAACGTAATTGAGAAGATGAATGAGGGCAGGGTTCGAGATGGACTTTCCTGGTCCGAGAACACTGATGCAATTATCAAGAAAGCACATCAGCGCCTCTACTTCCTGAGAAGATTACGGAGAGTCGGTTTGTCAAGGAGGACTCTCTCTAACTTCTACAGGTGCACAGTAGAGAGCATGCTGACCGGTTGCATCGTGGCTTGGTTCGGCAACTTGAGCGCCCTGGAGAGGAAAAGAGTACAAAAAGTAGTAAACACTGCCCAGTCCATCATCGGCTCTGACCTCCCTTCCATCGAGGGGATCTATCGCTGTCGCTGCCTCAAAAAGGCTGGCAGCTTCATCAAGGATCCACACCATCCTGGCCACACACTCATCTCCCTGCTACCTTCAGGTAGAAGGTACAGGAGCCTGAAGACTGCAATGACCAGGTTCAGGAATAGCTACTTCCCCACAGCCATCAGGTTATTAAACCTGGCTCGGACAAAACTCTGAACATTAATAGCCCATTATCTGTTATTTGCACTCTATCAGTTTATTTATTCATGTGTGTGTATATTTATATAAGGGTATATGGACACACTGATCTGTTTTGTAGTTATGTCTACTATGTCCTGTTGTGCTGAAGCAAAGCAAAAATTTCATTGTCCTATCAGGGACACGTGACTATAAACTCTCTTGAATCTTGACTTCATCAAGGACTGACTTTGATAAGGTTCAGCATAGCAGGCTGCTCTGGAAGGTTAGATCGCATGGGATCCATGGGGAGCTAGCTCACCAGATACAGAATTGTAGAAAGGTGGAAGTGCAGATGCTGGTTAAAGCACAGAAGGACACAAAGTGTTGGAGCAACTCAGCAGGCCAGGCAGTTTTTTTTAAGAACCGATAGGCGATGTTCCCCAGAGATGGCTTAGATAGAGGTAGAGCCACTGCCTTGCGGGGCCACAGACCCAGGTTCAATCCTGACCACATGTGCTTGTCTGTACGGAGTTTGTATGTTCTCCATGTGACCTGTGTGGGTTTTCTCATAGATTTCGGTTTCCTCCCACACACCAAAGACGTACAGGCTTGTAGGCTAATTGGCTTGGTATACATGTAAATTGTCCTTGGTGTGTGTAGGGTAGTTTTAATGTGCGGGGATCCCTGGTTGGTGCGGACCTGGTGGGTCGAAGGGCCTGTTTCCGCGCTGTATCTCTAAAATAAAATAAATTTAAGATGCTGCCTGACCTGCTGAGTTACTCCAGCACTTTGTGTTCTTCTGTGTGCAGAATTGGTTTGTAAGAAGTTGAGTGTGGTGGTGAAAGGATGTTTTCCCTGACGAATTGTCTGTGACTAGTGGTGTGCCTTAAGGATCTGCGCTGCGTTTGCAGATTACACTAAAATAGATGGTGTCATAGACCGTGAAAAGGATTATCAAGAATTACAGCATAATCCTGAACAGATGGGCAAGTGGGCTGAGGGATAGCTAAAGGATTTTAATTCATATGCGTGAGGTACTGCATTTTGGGAAATCAAACCACAGCAGGGCCTTAACGGTGAACGGTAGGGCCTTGTGGAGTGTTGTAGAGCAGAGATTTTGAGGAATTCAAGTTCACAGTTCACTGAAACTGGTGTTACTGGTAGAAAGGCTTTTGGCATGCTGATCTTTATCAGTCGGAATTTATTATAGGCATTGGAACTTTGTGGTTCAGTTTGTGAGGCCACACTTGGAGTATTCAGTTTTGGTCACCCTTCTATAGAAAGGTGCCATTAAACTGGAGTGAGTGCAGAGAAGTTTTGATTGGATGCTGCCAGGGCTTGATGGCCTGAGCTTTAGGGAGAGATTGGGCAGGCAAAGACTTTACTCCTTGGAGCGCAGGACACCGAGGGGTGATCTTATGGATGTGTATAAAATTATGAGGGGCACAGATAGGTTGAATGCACAGAGCCTTTTTCCCATGGAAGGGGAATGAGGAACTAGAGGGTAGAGATTTAAGGCGAGAGGGGAATGATTTTATATAAACCTGAGAGGCACTTTTTTCACACAGAAGGTGATGGGTTTATTAAATGAACTGCCAGAGGATGTAGTTGAGGCAGTACAATAAAAACAGGTACATGGAGAGGAATATAGGCAAATGGGACTAGCTTAGATTGGGGCATCTTGGTTGGCCAGTTGGGCCGAAGGACATATCCCGTGCTGTAGACTCTCACAAAGATAGACATTGGAGTTATGGTGACAAATCCAAAATGTATTTGAGCACAATGGAACCGTGTAAAATACTGAAGATATTCTTTAATGAACAGAGAAAATAAAATCCAGAAGCAGGCTGGGGGAAAGGGGACAATTACTGGAAGTTAAACAACTGCTGTTGTGTAGAATTTGGAGGGCCAGCTGAAGAATGTGGGACGTGGAAATAAACTGAAAGCTTAGTCCGTCAGTCTGTTGTACCAGAACCCGAGCCCAGATATGATGGTGCACAAAGCAAAGGTGGGATGGCGATACTTGGCAGGCATTTGTCTGACCTCAAAGGCATGTGGTTGCACAATGGGGCAACTTCAGTCAGCAGAAGGGAAGCTTTGAGGCCATAATGGAAATGTTTACTGATTCTCAGTCAGCTTGCGGAGGCCAAGTTATAGACGCTGTGAATGGGCCTGGCTCCTGTGTTTCTAAATCATTCTTCTGTGCTGTGTCTGGAAGAACCTGTGCGTGAGAGCTTGTGGGAAGGCATCTTGGCAAATCATTTGTTCCTATTATCAACTGCCCTCTTATTGAGTGAGCATCATGGTTTTGCATGTTGATGTTGAATAACACTAAGGCTGCATAATAAAATGCTTACAAAAGATGGCCAAGCAGCTAACTGATCTCCCATTGGCACTGTTTGTATTTTCATGAATGGATGGATTCCCATGTAATCCACACTCACCTTCTGTCAAATTCAATCTTACTATCAATCCTATCGACATTCTTTGAATTATAATTGCTGGAAATCAATTTGCTCCAACTTTGTTCAAAAGACAAACTTTGAAAGTCTCTCAAAGATCCAGCCCAGATGCTGGTGCGGCAGTGCCAAAGGACACACTGACAATCAAATCGTTTTACGTGTTTGTTTAGTTTAGTTTAGAGATACAGTGTGGAAAAAGGCTCTTCGGCCCACCGATCCCATGCTGACCAGCGATCACCCTGTACACTTGTTCTATCCTACACACTAGGGACAATTTACAATCTTTTTACCAAATCCAATTAACTTACAAACCTGTACATCTTTGGAGTGTGGAAGGAAACCGAAGCACCCGGGGTAAACCCACACGGTCACAAGGAGAACGTACAAACTCCGTACACACAGCACCCATAATCAGGATTGAACCCGGGTCTGTGGCGCTGTAAGGCAGCAACTCTGCCGCTGTGCCACTGTGCCACCTTGAGTGGTTAATAATGATCACATTGAAGATGTGGATGGACTGGATTTGTTCTGTATCTTGAACTGAAATGTTGGCTTTACTATTAGCATCTATAGGGTGTCAAATTGAATTTGAGGTGTTGGTCAAGAAATGGTTATTTAAAAGAATATTAATGGTGACATTTTTTTTGGTAAAACAATTTAATTTAGAAATTAGAAACATAGAAACTAGGTGCAGGAGCAGGCCATTCGGACTTTCGAGCCAGCACCGCCATTCAATATGATCATGGCTGATCATCAGTACCCCATTCCTGCTTTCTCCCCATGTCCCTTGATTCCGTTTAATCAGAAGTGCCATCAGTTTCTGACCTTGGGTGACTATTTTAGCAACTCACTAGAGCGAAAATGCATCAAATGTAACCAGCATTTTTCTGCTGTAGAAACATTTTTTAGTATTAATCACTTGCAAATGTTTTGCCTTACCCTTTGTTGCTTTCCACCGCTTCCACCCCTTCACCAAATGGATTTAGAAACTTGTATTTCCCACAGTGTCATTCTACATGTGTGATCTTTGACAGTGAACTCTGGGAGACAATTTATGAAGGAGCATGCCTGGGAAACTGTTGCTGACTCCAACATTTTCAAATCCATCAGTAGTATCGGTTTCAGTTCAGTTCATCCAAATTTTCCATCACAATTGATCCCTTCACATGAGTTTAGAAGAATGAGGGGGGACCTCATTGAAACATAGAGAATAGTGAAAGGCTTGGATAGAGTAGATGTGGAGAGGATGCTTCCACCAGTGGGAGAGTCTAGGACTAGCGGTCATACCCTCAGAGTTAAATGACGTTTTAGGAAGCAGATGAGGAGAAATTTATCTGTGGAATTCTTTGCCATGGAAGGCTGTAGAGGCCAAGTCAGTGGGTATTTTTAAGGCAGAGACTGATGCTTAATTAGAACAGGTGTCAGAGGTTATGGGGAGAAGGCAGTAGAATGAGGTTAGGAGACGGATAGATCAGTCATGATTGAATGGCGGAGTAGACTTGATGGACCGAATGGCCTAATTCTACTCCTATCACTTATGACCTTATGACAATTGCCCAAACAACACTAGACAAAATGTAAAGTATACTATTGGCTTATTTTTGTGATTGTATTGTTGTTTTCTAATATAAGCAATGGATTTGAACCCTGTGTTACATGTTTTATGTATTTAATTTGATCCTTAACATAATGATTAGATACCTTACGAATGGACTGGGAATCGTGGAACGTTTTCCAATCAGCTTTAAAACCCAATTCTCAGGGAATTACTTTCACCACGTGGTGCTTGGTGTCTATCATAACGGACGTTATGGCACATTGGGTATGAGCAGGAGGGAGGACCTGATGGACAAGCCCCTGGCTTTTCGAACACTCAGTGACCTGATTTTTGAATTTGAAGAGTCCTACCGGAAGTATCTACACACTGTGAAGAAGGTGAAGATCGGCTTGTTTGTCCCACATGACCCGCACAGTTTCCAGCAGATTGAGTGGAAGCATTTGGTTCTAAGCACAGGCAAGATGAGCAGAGAGGAAGTGAGGAGAGAGATGGAGAAGCACGCTCGAGATATGAGAATGAAGGTAAATTCACCACACACACAATTCACCCCTTGGTTAATAGAAGATCATTTGGGGCCATCTCATTCCCTATGCCTCTCTATTTAAATATTTATTTCTCTTTTTTTTCCTTTTTCTTTCTTTCATTCTAAAGATCCAAAGTCCGGAGATTTTTATCTGTGGGTCATGACGTTGTTCTTTCCAAATAGTGAATATCATCAAGTTGTTAGTAAGCTCAATGCCAGGTCTCCAGATACAGAGATTTCAGCAACAAATATAACCATATAACAATTACATCACGGAAAACAGGCCATCTCGGCCCTTCAAGTCCGTGCCGAACACTTATTTTCCCCTAGTCCCATCGACCTGCACTCAGACTATAACCCTCCATTCCTTTCCCATCCATATACCTATCCAATTTATTTTTAATTGATAAAATCGAACCTGCCTCCACCACTTCCACTGGAAGCTCATTCCACACCGCTACCACTCTCTGAGTAAAGAAGTTCCCCCTCATGTTACCCCTAAACCTCTGTTCCTTAATTCTCAAGTCATGTCCTCTTGTTTGAATCTTCCCTACTCTCAATGGGAAAAGCTTATCCACGTCAACGTTATGTAATGGCAGTTTTTTTATACCTTCCCTTAATGGCTCCCACGGATTGTTTTGTTTTGAGAATTTGTTATCTGGCAATCATTGAGCAACCTGGCGATGTTGAGCAATTGAACTGCCACAACCAGACGACTGTTAACCCAATCCCTGCTCACGAGGACATTTTTTTTCTTATTGCAAACAAAAACTGGAATATAAACAATGAACACAAAGTTTAATAGGCATAGATTATGTTATATTTTTGACTTTTCATATGACCTCGCCAAATAGGAGTGAGATGGTTCGGTGCAGTGTGCATGTTTATGTTTGTTAAAACATTTCATTGTGACAGTGGACATAAAATCATGTTAAGTGTGCAGAAGGCCTAGGAAGAATAGCACATTACAAAGACTTAAGATGTTAGCATGATGTTGCAGTTCTCTTGCCAATCATGAAAGGCCAAAATACCAAAGGGTTTGTTGCTGGCGAGAAGCCAATCATTATTAAATCAGAACGAGGACTGTTATACTGAGAAATGCCAAATGATTGAAGGGAGAAAATAGGTTAACTCTAAGCATCACATTTTGTCTCTGCTATTCCAACTGTTTTCGAGCATAATTGCTTGTGGAGAACAGAACCCAGTTTGATGTTATGTTGAACTGACAACTTTTGTAATACATCAATCATTTCTTCAAAAGGTTAAACTGACAAAGTCTTCATAGAGTCTGTAGTTGAAATGTTATTCTTGCTGATTTATTTCTTATTTGGACTTAGATGATAAAAATCTCAGGTTCCCAGTCTCCGGTTAAGGAACGACAGCGGGGGAAATCTCTGTCGCCTCGTCGCCGCCAAATAAGCCCTCAGAGACGACTTAACCGAAGGGATAAATCGTAAGTCTTTTGTTTTTAAGTAATAGGTTTTTGCTGAGGCTAACAAGAGCGAATAGTGCTTTCACATTAGTCATTGAGTAAAACTACATGGAAACAGGTCCTTCAGCCCACCATGTCCATTAAGATCATCAAATCCCTATCTATACCAGGCCCATATTTCAGCCCCTGGCCTGTAGTCCTCCATGCCTTAGTGATCCAAGTGCTCATCTACATATGTTGTCAATATTGTGGCAGTCTCTGCTTCCCTCAGGCAGTCCCTGTTTGCATAACAACATAATGATGGTTCGATGGGAACATTTTTTTCTTCAAATTATGTTGTAAAGCAGAATGCTGAGCCCATTTTTGTGGTTTCTTTTTCTCTCCTTTGTTTTCCAAAATGTTAAAGCTAATAAGGCCCAGAGGTCGTTTGTGAAGGTCATGCAAACTTGCAAACGGTGGCACGGTGGTTCAGCGGTAGAGTTGCTGCCCCACAGTGCCAGAGACCCGGGTTCGATCCTGACCACGGGCGCTGTTTTTACGGAGTTTGTACGTTCTCCCCGTGACCTGTGTGGGTTTTCTCCGAGATCTTCCGTTTTCTCCCACACTCCAAAGATGTGCGGGTTTTTAGGTTAATTGGCTTGGTGTAAATGTAAATTATCCCTAGTGTGTGTAGGATAGTGTTAGTGTGCGGGGATCGTTGGTCGGCATGGACTCGGTGGGCCGAAGGGCCTGTTTCCACGCTGTAACTCTAAACTAAACTAAACATGAAGTGTACATATATCAGAGGAGCTCCCATACTTTTACCCTTAATATATTTGTTATATTTGAGGTCATAAATTATGTCATAAAGTCTGGCAGGTTCAGTCTTTCTACTCGGTAAACAGAACTTCACTAACTTAGCGACAATGTACAGCGTTTGTTGCTGGATAGGCCAAATCTTAACCAGTTTATTTTCTAAATAATGTAATTGTCTGAAATTGTATTGATTTTATAACCAAAGGGTGTTGTAAAACAGATTGAATTGAAAACATTTATCCTTTAGGTTGAAAAAGTGCCCATTAAGATTTAAGTTAAATATCTGCTAGAATGGGTTGGGCAAGCATGGACCTTGATATATGATGCTGATATACTGCTACTGAAGGTTATGATGGATTATAAAACACACAAACAATACCTGACAATTAGATAAGAGCTGGCTGCATTTGTTTCTTTCAGTTGCTTTCAATAACCTTCCTGTAATTCCTATTTATACAATGGATTATTTATCTCCTTTAGAACTCGGGTCAATCTTCCTTAAGTGCCAGATCTATTTTGATAGTGATTATGGGGTAGAGTGGTGAATAAGGAAAGGAATTTGCAGCTGCAGCAGTACACAGAATCACACAAAGTTAAAGTGATGAGTTTATTTTCGTGTGATTGTTCACCAACCACAAAGAGTAAAAGGGGTAAATTCAATCTTGGACAGAGGTGGGAAGCAGGCAATGTTAGATCCGAGTTTGATACGCCATCAATTGCCATTGATCGCCTGATCCATGAAAGTGGATCCATAGGTAGATACAAAATGCTGGAGTAACAGGCAGCATCTCTGGAGAAAAGGAATGGATCCGTAAATCACCAGAATTATGCATGTGGTGTAAATATAGGATAACTGATCTAGTGCTGATCTCCACGGATTGAAGATTAGTTTTTGCAAAGAACACAGAGTCGACATAAGTAGCTCTTTACAGGCTGAAAGGATACGACTAGTAGGTGCCTCAAGGATCAGTTTCATTATGACCTTGTTATGTATGATTTATATTAATGACCCAGAGGAGGTATCCAGATTTGGTGATCATAATCATAATCATATTTTATTAGCCAAGTACGTTTTGCAACATACGAGGAATTTCATTTGGCATAGTCATACCATTAAAAAGCAACAGAACACACAAAATCCATTTTAACATAACCATCCACCACAGTGACAAAAGTTCACTCTCTTCCCTTCTTTGTTCTCCCGGGGTCGGGGGCCTTGAGCCTTCTGTTGATGGGGCGATCTTGACTCCCGTAGCCGGTGGCGTTCGGGCCCTCTGCATTCGGGTCGATCAAGCTCCTGGGGGGGGGGGGGGGGGGGGGGGGGGGGGGGGGGGGGGGGGATCTCACCTCCCCCGCGCCGGGTGATCTGTCCCCAGGTTGGGGCTGATCGAACCTTCTGCGTCGTTTGGAGCTTCCCAACATCATTCTCTACCCGAGACTGCGAGCTCCTCGATGTTGAAATCTGCAGGCCGCGGTTGGAGCGTTGATCCCAGGCAAGAGATCGGCTCTGATGGTATGACACAAAAATAGGCGGGTGAGGTATGATTCTGTAACTGAATATAAATGGTGGGGCATCAGAGATGACCATGGGTCGACTATGACTATACTGACACGCTCCTTGTAGGGTGAGCTCGTGTGATATGGTTTATTTATAGTGAAGGAAGGGAATGACAAGAAGGTCCACGCCGTGCTCTCCACTCCTCTCCACTCCTCTCCACTCCTCTCCTCGCCCCCTATCGGACCCTCCCTTGGTAAACCAATACCAGCTGATTGGATGTAGTTGTTGCTCGTCTGTCTGGCTGTGGACTCAGCTCAGTCCAGAGCACTGTCCAGGGTTCCGGAATTTTCCGGCAGCCAGGCGTAGGCTGTGGCGCTGGTCATTGGCTTCTCCTAGCCTGTCTGCCGGTGACGGGATTGGAGTGGCCCTTGTCGGAGCACATCGTCACAAAGGATTGAACGAGTGGAGGAAAACCTGCCAAGTGGAGTTTAACGTGGAGTTTAATGTGGGGAGGCATGAGGTCACACACTTCAATAAGAGTGTGAAATACTCACACCATTTAGAGTATTGTGTTCAGTTCTGGGCACCATGTTATAGGAAAGATGTTGTCAAGCTGGAAAGGGTACAGAGAAGATTTACGAGGATGTTGCCAGGTCTAGTGTCAGAGCGATAGGGAGAGGTCGAGCAGGCTGGGACTCTATTCCTTGGAGTGCTGGAGGATGAGGGGTGATCTTATAGAGGTGGGTAAGATCATGAGAGGAATAGATCGAGAAGATGCACAGAGTCTCTTGCCCAGGGTAGGGGAATCGAGGACCAGAGGACATAGGTTTAAGGGGAAAAGATATAATAGGAATCCGAGGGGTAACTTTTTCACACAAAGGTGGTGGGTGTATGGAACACAAGTTGCCAGAGGAGGTTGTTGAGGCTGGGACTATCCCAGTTAGACATGGATAGGGCAGGTTTGGAGGGCTATGGACCAAAGGCTGGCAGGTTGGTCTAGTGTAGCTGGGACATGTTGGCCGGTGTGGGCAAGTTGGGCCGACAAGCCTGTTTTCACACTGTATCACTATATGACTCTGACTCTAAGAGGAACCTTGTCAGACTGTTATCTAAATGGAGGTAGATTGCAGATGTGAAGTGAAGAGGGATCTCAGTGTCCTAATCCTTGAATCACAAAATATTAGCAAGCATGTGCAGCAAATGGTTAGGAGAGCAAATGGCATTATGGCCTTTATTGGAAGAAAGTTGGAGTTGAGAATTAGGGAAGCATTGTCACAATTGTACACAGTCCTGGTGAGCCAACACATGAGTACTCTGCACAGTTTTGGTCTCTTATTCTTTAAAAAAATAAATACCGCGTTTGGAGTCCAGAAGGGATTCACTCCACTAATTCTTGGGATGAGTTGTCTTATCATGAGTAGCTAAAGAAATTGAATCTATATTCTTTGAAGTTTGGAAGAATGGATGGTGAACTTATTGAAACGTAAATGCTGAGGAGGACATAAATGGGTAACTCTTTTTCACAAAGGGTTGAGGCCTGGGTGAAACAAAAGTTTGCATTGCATGGTGAAGTAGTTGAGGCTGGGGACTATCCAGCTAGACAAGTACATGGATACAGGATACATTTAATTGTCATATGGACCCCTTGAGGTTGGTCAAATGTAGCTGTGCCATTCTGCAGCCATACATTACAAATTGGGCCCACGAGCCATAATTTACATACACTCCATCACATCTATGACTGAAAGACCAAATAAAACCTTCTCTCCACTGCACTTATCTAAATGGAGGTAGATTGCAGAGTCAAAGTGAAGCTGGGATCTCGATTGTCCCTAATCCTTGAAGCCACGCCGGGTATTGCGAGCATGTGCAGCGGGTGGTTGGGTTAAAGCAAATGGCGTGCGCTCGCAGAGTTCCGCGGCCATTGGAAGAGCCGTGTTGGAGTTGAGAATTCAGACCCCGCAACTCGGGGCGGGAGAAGTCGCCGTTGGCTCCAGCATTGTCACAATTGTACACAGTCCTGGTGAGCCAACACATGAGTACTCTGCACAGTTTTGGTCTCTTATTCTTTAAAAAAATAAATACCGTGTTTGGAGTCCAGAAGGGATTCACTCCACTAATTCTTGGGATGAGTTATCTTATCATGAGTAGCTAAAGAAATTAAATCTATATTCTTTGAAGTTTGGAAGAATGGATGGTGAACTTATTGAAACGTAAATGCTGAGGAGGACATAAATGACGGATGATCGGACCTTTTCCACATGTTGAGGCCTGGGTGAATCAGACATGTTTGCATTGCATGGTGAAGTCGGCTTGAGGCACTGGGTGATCTAATCCTGCTCCTGTCTCCTTTTGTTGTTTTGTTTCAACGAGAAGAAATTTGAGGCAATATCCCATAGTGTGATCACCACTAACTTTTAAAATCTGCCTTTTCAAAATAATTTTAAGATGAGCTTTTCTGGAGCCGGAGAGGTAGAGACCTATAATGTAAAGTAAGCCAAGAAGAAGCAATCCATTTACTTCCTGAATCATTCTCAGCTCCACCCGATATGTCTTTGTCCATTGTTTTATCTCCTTCCACTTATCTGTTCATCTATCCTCTTCAAGTGTCTGAAATATCGGGCCTCACAATTTTATATACCGCAATTAAGCCTCATTCAAACTCCATTATTAATGAAAATAACCCCAGATCGGCCATTGTCTCCTCAGAGCTAAAAGATCTCAGTTGGGCAACATTCTTTTAAATCTCCTCTCAGCCTTTTCTGTGCCATAAACATCCCATCTATTTACTGAGCAGAGCTGCACATGACTCTAACTGCACCCTAACTGGTGTTTGATGCAATCCAGCACAATCTTCCATTGACCTTTGACAAATGAATCTAAAAATATTCTTGTCTCCGTCATCTTTTAGTCAATTAATTCCACTCGCTTCAGTTAGCACAGTTGCTGCGAAAATTGCCTTGCATTGTGCTTTGCCATCAATTCTTTGACCTTGTCTTGCACAAGCTATCAATCAGGTGACTGTTTGAAGGGAGCTAGGTAGAGGCTGGCTGATTCCTGTAGGATTGCATTGACAGTGGGAGGCAAGGCAACTTCAATATTAAACAATCACACAAAGAACCCCTGCAATTAAATGCATTTTGTCTCTGCGAATCTTTAATTGTGTGCATTTTCTCAGACTATTTGTGTACATTCCTGCAGAGTTCTAACCTGAGAGGAATTACCAGGATAACATCTTCAAGAAATTTGCACTCTTGGAGTGGGATAACATCAAAGCAGTTTCTTTTAATATATAATAGAATATTAGGCCTTTATCTACTATTGTCAGTTTGAAAGTAAACAAATCGACCATTTTTTGCAGGAGGTTTGAGGTTTAGGGAAATATTGTCACAATTGTACAGCATCTTGGTGAAGCTATTTTTCATAACATCAACATAGAGTCTGACAGGAAAGTCATATCATTCAAAGTCAAACTAAATAATGTGACCCTCATGTTTTCATCATTCGGCAATGTAAAGGGCCTGTCCCACTTACGTTATTTTTCCGTCAACTTGCCGGCGCACGTCATGGTCGCAGCAGGTCTCCGAAACTTTTCAACATGTTGAAATTCCAGCGGCGACCAGAAAAAAGGTACAACTCTTTGGGCGACTACTCACGACCATACAGGCGTCACCCCGCGACATGTCGCCGAAAAATTTGCATAAGCAGGACAGGCCCTTTAAGATTTCATCCTGCGACACTGATTCATACGTAGCCCTTACCGTGAACCTGAGTGGGATCCTGCACAAGGTTGAATTGCATTCATTCTTGTTATGTGAACCGTTAAAATAAAAATGAAAAAAACTACTCTGCAGGTCAGACCCCATCTATGGGAAGAGAAAAGGAGCTAACGTTTCAGGTCTTCAACCAGAAACATTAACTCTGTTTGGCTTCTCGAAGTTGCAGTTTGGCGTTGAGTATTTCCAGCATTTCTGTTTGTTTTAATCTTCCTGGCATTATTTGCCCCCCTTTAGATGCCATTGAGAAGGTGTTGGTTTTCTTGAGCTGATGCGGTCAGTGTGGAATGTGCCCCCTTAGAAATAAGTAACCAATTCTAACGTTTCAGCGCAACAGAAAGAGTAGTGGGATAAGCTCTAGTGAGGATGATATATGACTTCAAGTGACATTGCTTTGCTGCCTTGGTTTCTCCAAGTGACGGGGGAGGGGGGGGACCACACACAATTTGAGTACTCACACGTTTCTTCAGTGTATCCTGTGCAAGGTGAATACTGCATCCTAGATGTACGTTGTATATATGTTTGTTTCAATGGGCGATGGGTTGGATATAACAGTAATGTATTACACTGGGGTTTACTGGCCTCCACCAAGCACATTACTAACATCTCATATTTCGCTTGGGCAGCTTACAACCCAGTGATTTCTCTAACTTCAAGTAACCCCGGCATTCCCTCTCTCACCATCCTTCCCCCACCCAAGTTGCACCAGCTTCTCCTTCTCACCTAGCAAACAGCTAACAATGGCCTGTTTCTTTTATTATTGTAACTTTTTTGCATATCTTTAATTCATTTGTTCTATATCTCGCTACATACATACTATATCTCTCATTTCCCTTTCCCCTGACTCTAGTCTGAAGAAGGGTCTTGACCCGAAATGACACCCATTCCTTCTCTCCAGAGATGCTGCCTGTCCCGCTGAGTTACTCCAGCGTTTTATGTCTCTCTTTGGTTTAGACAATACACAATAGGTGCAGGAGTAGGCCATTCGGCCCTTCGAGCCAGCACCGCCATTCAATGTGATCATGGCTGATCTTCCCCAATCAGTACCACATTCCTGCCTTCTCCCCATATCCTCTGACTCCACTATTTTTAAGAGCCCTATCTAGCTCTCTCTAGAAAGCAGCATATGCAGTTCCTACCAACATATTTCTAATTTGTTGTGTTGGATATGGTCCATTTATCACCTAATACCAATCAGTTTGCTGTGGCTACATTGAGACATTTGCTCCTCACCAGCAAACATTTTAGCCCTAATGTCCAGGTTTGGATTATGGCTATAAAATAGTCTGGCACTGGAGATGTCGTGATGGAACTGAAAACCATTGTAATGACAGATGATATCTCTGCAAAAATGCTGTCTCCTTGCTGAATATTTCTAATGTTTGCTATTTTAGATGTCGAGCATCTGCAGTATTTTGCATTTGGATCAATTAATATGTTTTGGGGAGGATGTGCACTTGATAGTGTTGTTGACGACTCTTTCCTTCACTTGTGTTAATAATTGGCAAAAGAATGATAGGCTTATAGTTGCTGCATTGGATTTATCATGTTTTTTGTGTCAGGGCATGCCTGGACAGTTTTGCATTTTGGGCAGATTCCAGTTTGGGGATGCAGCAAATATCTCACTCCACAGCAACGGCTGCACATCCAGGGTACTGTCAGGGCTGAGAAGATTTACAGTGCCTAATCCATTCGGCCATTTCCTGGTGATACATTGGAGCTAATTGGGTGCAACGAGCAATGGCAATTGTGAGGATGGGGTCTTGAGAGGAGGCCGACTGCACCACTCATTCATCCATTCTACATGAAGGTCTTTGCAAATTCTATAACCTTATGCTTAAGGATATTTGCATGATAAGCACAGCGAACACTGAGTATGGGTCAGGTGTAGAGAATCCAGTTCTTCTGGCTGTTTATTCATATTTGCATTTGGCAGGTTTAGAGGAGCTTTGATCTACAGGATATTGCTTCTGGTACTCACATGTTTTTAGCCCAGTGTTATTGATTCACCAGGATAGCAGCTATTTACAGACCAGCCTGGTATCAAAGATCCTATAGCAAGCTAGATAGACCACTCCTTCTAAATGCAATGGGCTGACGTGTAGTACGCAACGGAGCGCATTCATTCCGAAAGGTCTGAATGACAAATACATTCAATTCAATTCAATTCAATTCAGGGAAGAGGACCCATACACTAGTTCTATCCTGCACACTAGGGAGAATTCACAGAAGCTGATTAATCTCCGATCCTGCAGATCTTTGGACTGTGGGAGGAAACCGGAGCACCCGGAGAAAACCCACACGGCCACATAGAAAATGTCCAAACTCTGTAAAGACGGCACCTGTAAACAGGATCAAACCCTGGTCTCTGGCGCTGTAAGGCAGCAACTCTACCGCTGCGTCACTGTGCTGCCCAGCGGTGTGGAAGAATGTTTCACCAGAACTAGCTGTGCCTGCCGCCCTGCTGTTCCAATACAGTTACAGCACTGGCATCTATCCAGTAATGTACAAAATTGCTCAGGTGCGCTACTGTTCATTTAAGAGAATGACAAATCTCATTTGACTAATTACCACCCAGTCATTAGTAAAGGGATGAAATATGTCACAATTATTGCTGCCTAGCACTAATTACTCGCCAGTAACCTAATCACCAATGCCCTATTTTGGTTCCACCAGGACCACTCAGCCTCAGTCCTCATCCACACCCTGGTTCAAGTGTGGATCAAGGGGAATTCCAGAGCTGATGTGAGGCGCAGAGCATCAAGGGATTTGGTAGACTTAATTCAAAGGACATCACGGGGAAGGAATGGGGAAGGCATGCTGGCAATTAGTGATACTTTGCAAAATGGAAAGTGGTTAGAATAGAATTACCTTTATTGTCATTCAGACCTGATGGTCTGAACGAAATTTTGTGCCTGCAGTCATACATACAATAATACAATAATAAACAACAATAAACACAAATTAACATCCACCACAGTGAGTCCTCCAAGCACCTCCTCACTGTGGTGGAGGCAAAAATCTTAGGGCTGCAGTCTCTTCCCTCCTCTTCTCCCTCTGCGCTGAGGCGATACCCCACCGGGCGATGGTACAAACAGTCCCGCGGCTCACCGAACCCCGCAAACGGGCCGGCTCAAACACCGCGGCCCGGGGTGGTCGAAGCTGCCGCCCTCCAGTCCAACGGACGCAGCCGCTGGCCCGCGGCTGAACCCCGGACTCAGGTCATAGCCGCCAGAACGCCGTCCCAGCCACCGGAGCACCGTTCCAGCCCCGAGCCGGATCGCCCTCACGTGAGTGCCGTTCCACCCTCGAGCTGGGCCGCTCTGACGGGAGCGCCGTTCTACCCTCGGGCTGGGCCACCCCGACGGCAGCGCCATTCCCCCTCACGGGAGCGTCACAGCCCCTCATGGGAGCGCCACAGCCCCTCACGGGAGAGTCTCAGCCCCGAGCCGGGCCGCCCTCACGGGAGCGAGCCCAGGGCAAGTCCTGACTGGCTCTGCCTCCGGAGTCTCGAGGTCGCCAGCTCCGCCATTAGGCCTCAGCGCAGACGGAGGCAGAGAAGAGGGATACGACAAGAAAGTCGTATTCCCCCGAAGGGAGAGACAGCAAGCCCCGTTTCAACCCCCCACCCCACTTAAACACAACCTAAAAACCAAAAACTTAACTAGACAAAACGAAAAAAAAACTACACAAAAAAGTGAAAACAAACGGACTGCAGGCGAGCCGCTGCTGCCAGGGCAGCACCGCCACTTCAGGTTGCTGATGGATAATCATCCCAACCCCAGTTCATCACTGCAGGAGTTCATCACTATGGTGTTCTGGATCCAACCATCTGCATGGGGAGAAGGCAGGAGAATGGGGTTAGGAGGGAGAGATAGGTCAGCCATGATTGAATGGCAGAGTAGACTTGATGGGCTGAATGGCCTAATTCTGCTCCTATCACATATGACCTTATCACTTTGGACATTTTTTTTCACTGTGATAGTACTTTGCACACATGACAATAAAAGCACCATGAAACCATTGATCTCCCCCCAAGTTGCACAATATCCCTACTTGATATATCACTGATTCATCATCACTGGCCCAAAATCATGGAGCACTATATTCAATAACAACATGGCAGTTTCTTCACAGAAAGTGTGCAGCAATTCAAGATGGCCGCTCACTGCAACCACTTCCCAATGGCAGTAGGGTATTGGCAACAGGTAATAGCTTTCCAGTGTTACCCTGACCCTAAAAAGTGGGAAAATGTGTAACCTTTTGGCCAAGCATATCTCGTACTTAACTATTAATTCAAACCAATGTAATCAACCGTAGTTAAATGGACAGCGTCCAGTAAACATAAAGATGAAATGTCAACCTGGTGAAGTGCAGCACAGGATGACTTGCAGGCCCGACAAGGAAAACAGTATGCAATGAATAAATAATCCTCCCACTAGAAACATATCAGATCAAAGCTTTGTAGCCCCACTGCATGTAGTTGTGAATGGTGGTGGATAGTTAAACGGCTATGAGGTTCCTAGAGCCTCCACCATCTCAGTGATGGCAAGACTCACTACATCAGTGCTAAAAATGAACCATATTCAGCCAAAGTGCCAGGAGAATACCATTCCCAGCTTTCCTCTGAGATCCCGACCATCGCAGAGGCCAGTGGGCTGCCAGTTCGATCCACTCCACCTGATATCAAGAAACAACTGAGAGAATAGAGTATAACAGACACTGTGCGACAGGAAACACCCAGCTCCAGTCCTGACGACTTAACGCCCAGATTGGCTGTGCCTGCAGTTGAGTTGTTTTAACAACACTGGCTCTTTTCACAAAAACCAGGAAGGGGCTCACCTGGCTAATTATGCCCAATCTATCTCCTCTATCATCAATGTTAGATGTTTACATTTCTCTATTGCATACCAACAGCATGCTGGGATCTGCCTTCTCACGTGATCTGTGAGTTCCAAAGTGATAAGGTCATATGTGATAGGAGCAGAATTAGGCCATTCAGCCCATCGTCTACTCTGCCATTCAATCATGGCTAACCTATCTCTCGCTCCTAACCCCATTCTCCTGCCTTCTCCCCATAACCCCTGACACCCGTACTAATCAAGAATGTATCTATCTCTGCTTTAAAAAATATCCATTGACTTGGCCTCCACAGCCTTCTGTGGCAGAGAATTCCATAGATTCACCACTAGATAACCGTATAGTTTAAACTAAAGCAACAAAATAATTCTGCATGATAATGGTTCCAAAGAATAGCGAGAGCTAGGAATTATTTGGCGCATGTTCAATTATGAGTTGACTACCTTAAATTTTCATGATGGAAAATGCTAATTGCGTTTGACTGCTGCATCTTTAATTTGTGTTTCTCAATTATTCATCCCGTTTTGTTTTGGTTTCCTGGCAGCTAATCAAATTGAGTTCCAAGAATTATTAGTATGTCTAAATCTGAACAAAAGAAGTGGTTGAGAGATATTACTTGCATGTGGATAGGATTAAAACTGAACTGCTCTTCCAGTTTGACAAACTAAATATCGCAGTCTTTCTATCAGTAGAGCTACTTGTATGGTCTGAAGAAGGGTCTCGACCCGAAATGTCACCCATTCCTTCTCTCCAGAGATACTGTCTGTCCCGCTGAGTTACTCCAGCATTTTGTGTCTATCTTCGGTTTAGACCAGCATCTGCAGTTCCTTCTTACATACTTGTAGTTAGCGGTGAACAGTCTTTCAGCAAGACACTTTTGTCCCAAGTTATCTAGTATTAGAGAAAAATAAATCCTTTCTCTGAACAAATGTTTAGGCAAAAACTGCATAAGAATTTTTGTTGAAAGCTCATGAATGTAACAGTGTATTTTTATGTATAGTAGTATCGTTGTAGGAAAATGTTGGATTTTTCCTGCAACTATAGTTTAGAGATACAGCAGTTTAGAGATACAGCAGGGAACAAGCCCTTCCGCTCACCGTGTCTGCACCGCCAGTGATTTCTGCACATTAACACTATCCTACACACACTAGGGGCTATTTACACATACACCAAGCCAATTTACCTACATACCTGTAGGTCTTTGGAGTGTGGGAGGAATCCGAAGATCTTGGAGAAAACCCACGCAGTCATGGGGAGAACGTGCAAACCATACAAACAGCACTCGTAGTTGGGATTGAACCTGGGTCTCTGGAGCTGCTAGTGCTGTAAGGCAGTAACTCTACCGCTGTGCCACCGTGGTTGCCCTAATGTAGTAGAATGTAATGTGTGTGTCACATATGTTGAAAGAGCAAACCTATATACAAAACAAACGCATGGCATCCAGCTGCATTGTGACCAGACCTGAATGATAAACAGACCAGCAGCACCTTGATTGGGTGGACCTTTTCTTCAATAAACTCCCTGAGCCTACAGTTTTTCTGTTGACCATTCGACAACTTGCAACAGTCCTCCTGACTGCTAAGTATGTCTTAGTTTCAGGTCGAGACCCGTTTTCAGGTCGAGACCCTTCTTCAGACCATACAAGTAGCTCTACTGATAGAAAGACTGCGATATTTAGTTTGTCAAACTGGAAGAGCAGTTTAGTTTTAATCCTATCCACATGCAAGCAATATCTCTCAACCACTTATTTTGTTCAGATTTAGACATACTAAGGGTATGTCTAAACATAGAGGGTTTCTTTGGGATCGGGGTGACTTTGAGGTGAACTCGGCAAAGATGAATTATGAAACAAAGCTACACAAAATTGCTGGAGAAACTCAGTGGGTGCAGCAGCATCTATGGAGCGAAGGAAATAGGCGACGTTTCGGGCAGAAATCCTCTTGGCCTAATTTGCCTTGCCTAATTAAAGTTGCCTTGCCTAATTAAAGTTGCCTTGCCTAATTAAAGATGCCTTGCCTTCTATATAATTAAAATTCTAATCTTGACCACTTCCTGTTTGCGCTTTGTATTGATTTTAGACAAAATGCTACCACGTAGGGCTGTGATCTTTGGCCATCTTACTCAGAGTCCCCCTCCGCTGAGCAGGTGCCAAGGATTTTTCCCATTGATGAAAAATAAAAGAGTTATTAGTGTTTAAAAAATGTTGAGATTCTCTCTCCTGTCAATCACGCCATGAAGGCCACGCCCCTTCTGGTGGGAGGGACAATAAAACCCAGAAGTGTGGGTGTGGCTCAGTCTCTGCAAGATGGAGGAGGGAGAGGTCATGAATCACTGTCTTTAGTGGCCTTGCACCCTGCTTGAAATGGTATGAAACTGCACTTGAATTTGGTGGCCTTGCACCCTGCTTGAAGTGGAATTTCAAGGAATAGCCATGAGTCAACTACCAGCCAACCAGCCGTGAGTGAGTGAGCTGCCAGCACAACAGGCTTGAGTGACTGAGCCGCTCTTGGTTTGGCCAGTTTGCTCATCGCCTCCATTCAGTTCATAACAATGACCCTGAGCTTCCAATTGTCACTTTAACTTTCCCTCCCATTCCAACTCAGGCCTTTATTCTGTCTGGTATGCTGTTCGAATGAAGACCAACAGCAATGCATATTCCATCTTTAGACTTTAGAGATACAGTGTGGAAACAGGATCTTCGGGCCACCAAGTCCATGCCGACTAGTGATCACCCCATACACTAGCACTGTCCTACACACTAGGGACAACGTACAATGTTATCCAAGCCAAGGAACCTGCAAACGTGGAAGCCTTTGAAGTGTTGAACCTAGAGCACCCAGAAAAAAACCCGTGGTCACAGGGAGAAGGTACAAACTGTGTGCAGACAGCACCCATAGTAAGGATGGAGTTTGGGTCTCTGGCGCTGTAAGGCAGCAGCTCTACCACTGCACCACTGTGCCCCCCCCCCCATCTAGGCCATGGGACTCAATGTTGAATACAGTAATTTCAGACACTATTTCCTGTTATTAGAAGTGACTCTTAGGCGATTTTCACACCCACACACACACACACACACACACACACACACACACACCCACACCCACACCCACACACACACCCACACCCACACACCCACACCCCACACACACCCACACACCACACACACACAACACACACCCACACAAGGCGGGGGCCACACAAAGCGAGGGAGCGCTGTCTGAAATTCACACACACACACCCAAAGCCAACACCCATACAGACACACACACAAACACATTGAAAAGGCGGGGGCCTGGGAAAGCGAGGGAGCGCTGTCTGAAATTCACATGGTGTAATGCCAAGGTGATACAGACACACACCGCGATGAACAGGAAGGTTAAGACAGCTAGCATAGTGTACGGTAAGTCCTTCAAAAGGGGGGGGGGGGGGAGAAGGGGGGGAGACACTTTTAAGAAGCCAGACAATTTTTAATAAACCTATGAAAGTGACTGGTCAGCAAAGTCGATTAACTAAAACTACCTACAACTAGCTTGACTACCTATAACTACATGGTGACCCCGCTACAACTGCACCTACGACTACAAAAGTATCGATTTTCTCCATGGCGACCAATTTATCAACATGTTGAAAAATTTGCGGCCACCATACTGAGGCAGCGACTAGTTCCCAGAATGTGGGAATCCTCATGACCATGAAGGAGACTCCCCAGAGACCACCAGCGAACATGTGGCGACCATGTGGTGACCATGTGGAGAGCGCAGAGTCTCCTGCTCTCGCCTAAAAAGTCGCCTAAGTGGGACAGGCCCTTTACTCTAATGTTAGGTCATCCACCTACAATATTAATTCGGTATAACGGGCAGTCGGCTGCACTTACAGGATAGCACTGAGCCCACCCCAAGACTAGCCATGACTTAAAGCTGCTGTTGAAAGTAGATTTTCATGAATGCCTTTTGATATTCACGGTCATTAAATCAGGATTTATTGTCACTCAGTGTTTTAAACAAAACGTTTGTTTACATTTAGTAAAAAATAAAATCCACTTTCACATAAGAAATATAGTGAAATGCATTTAAATCGCAAAATAAATGCTGATTCTCTTTTTAGTGGCAATGTCGTACAGTACTACAGGGCTACAGTACTAATGCCAGATTAAAGCTGGTGCAGGCTCACTGGTTATGTTCCCCAGTCTGAGAGCAGGAATGGCTGTGAAGGTTAGCTCTGCCCTATCTGTCTGTACGGAGTTTGTACATTCTCCCTGCGACCTCGTGGGCTTTCTCCAGGTGCTCTGGTTTCCTCCCACACTCCAAAGACGTATAGGTTTGTATGTTAATAGGCGTCTGTAAATTGTAAATTGTCACCAGTGTGTTGAATAGTGCCAGTGTAGGGGGCGATTGCTTTTCGGTGTGGACCTGGTTGAAAATATTCAACAGTACAAAGCTGGAGCAGTCGGAACAAACCTGGGTAAATCCCACTTTGTGAAATACAGTCACAAGATCCGTGTTGTTATTTCTGTTGCAATGCAATTAATACAAATGTCTACAAGGGCGACAATGTTTTCCTTTGGCAGCTTCATCCTGAAATTAGGGCAGCGATTCTCGGGGGAATGACTTGGTTCTGCAGAGGATCCTAATAGAACATTTGAAAACAATTGCCTTACACAGGCACATTTTATAATCTGCCCTTGGCAAACATGAATTTTGTTTGAGAAGGTTGCAGAATAAATTCATATCTCCTGATCCAATTAGTCTCCAATCAGTTCCAAAATTCAGAAAATGTGAAATCATTCATCTAAAAATGTTTGAAATCCAAGACTGCACAATAGGACTTCTAATAAACATGCGTTTTTTAGTCCTTAATTGCAGCATGCTATGTTTGCCTAAAAGCGGATTTTATTTTTGTGTTCAAAGCCTTCAAACAGATGTGAACATCTAAATGTGTTTTTCTGGTGTCGTTCAAAATTTAAATTATGCCGAACAATGTTGCCCTCTCTTTTTGTTCAATAGTGTCATTAGCCAAGCTGTTAATAGATGGAGCAGAAAATTAATACATGCAAGGTAACTGCATAGTCTTTTACCCAGAGTAGGGGAATCAAGAACCAGAGGACATAGTTTAAATGTGAAGGGGAAACATTTAATTGGAACCCGAGGGGCAAACTTTTTACTTAAAGGGTGGTAGGTATATGGAACGAGCTGCCAGATGCGTTAGTTAAGGTAGGTACAATAACAACATTTAAAAAAAAACATTTTGGACAGATACATGGATAAGATGTTTAGTGGGGAATGGGCCAAACGCAGGCTGGTGGAACTAATGTAGAAGGAGCATGTTGGTCAACGTGGACAAGTTGGGCTGAAGGGCCCGTTTCCACCCTGTATGAGTCGATGATTCCATAAGCTGCTGATGTAAGAGAATGACTTGCTACATGAAGCATTCAGTCTGAGGTATTTTTGGCGGACCTGACCTTAGCAAATAACCCTGACGGCTGTGTGCAGTCATCTGCATTGTCTGCTGTTGCCCTCTGGCAACCGAGTGTTGTCCTTATTAGGGAATCCACAAGAAGAGAGACAAATGGGGTTTATTTTGCTGGCTCTCAGCCTTTTCCTCCAGAGCCCACCAATCTTATACTCACTGCAGAATAACAAACTGAGAATTTTGATTCCAAATATTTCACCAATCTTGAATCATCACGGCAGGGTCAAAGCGCTTCATTTTTATGCTCGCTACAGTGCGCCATCTACATGCACGCTGCAACAATTCTCGATGGAGGCTTTTCCACAACCTCAGAAGAGCCATAAGTGTTGACCTTGCCAGCAATGGATTCAATCCACAAAATTATTCAAAGAAATTTAAGAATTAAAATGTGGTCTACAAAGAAAAGCAAATAATTACCAAGAAATTGTTGTCAGAGCCTGGTCTGCTGAAATGACTGGTGCAGATTCTAACACTTCAGCAAAGTCACTATTTGAATCCCATAATACGGGGGTGGAGTACTCTATATATAACAGGCTCTCTAGGGAGCTTCTGCTGATTATTATTTTGCTTCCATCCACACATTCTTAAAAATACTTATGCTCAAAAGATTCTTTTGACTGGCAGTTTCTTTTCTTGCATAGACTTTTACTTATGTTATCACAGATTTAACTTGTTTACAGCCCTCAACATCTCGTTTAAATTTTAGAGGACCACAAGGCTAAAACGCAAATACCTTTCTTTGCCAATTTAGACCCCTGGTATCTGGCAATGTATTAATCTGGAAGGCCAGTGTGCATGATTGCTTACCACACTGTTCTTTGGCTGCTTGCCTCTGTAGTGCACTCATATTCAAATGCTTAGTCTAGCTCGCAATAATTAAAACCAGTCTCCACCACTTAAAGGCAAACTATATTGTGGCTGCGAGGCCTGAGGAGAGTTTTTATTTCCATATTTCCTCACGACACCGAAGGAGATCATTCCAGCCATCAAATAAATGCCAACCCACACCACGATTCCATTCCCCTACTGCTTTGTCCTAAGCACTAGATTTTCAAATGCTGACCTTGTGATCTCGCTGGACTGTCTTTGTGCCATATGCACCAAAGAATCAGGAACAGACGCCGAGGGTCAGACTTTGAATATCTAAATCAGTGACCTTGCAAGTTTACAGCTTTGCATATAGAATGAAGGGCAGTGAATGCATCTTCAATTCCCATACTCATCCACAAACAGTCTCTGATAATATACACATGTTACAACCAATATTCCGTGTCCACTGCCAACCATGTAGTTTATTGTCGTGCACATCAGGTGCAGCGACACACTCTCCAACACACCGACATATTCCAGTGTTTTGTGTCTATCTTCGCTTCCTACACGCTGATATATTCCACATCTTTTGTAGAACAAAGTGGTAAACAACCAAACGACAATGACTAACTGGCATAGGGAGAGCACGGGCTCTGTAGCACATCCGTATGGAGGAGATGGACTTCATCCTGATTGGAATGGCTCTATCCTGCGGCTGAATTGAAATGATGGAGGTGACAGAATCTTTTACCCAGAATTCTTCTCATTCCATTATCTCTTTTAATTTACCAGCACAGTTAGTGTGAGCAGGCACTTCTTGCATTCATCCCCCTTGCCTTGTGTCTTTATTCTGCCAGATATGTAAGAATCTGACAGTGGGAGATGAAGGAATGCCCGTGGCCCATTATTGTCACATATAATGTTCAGTGAAATATTTGCTCTGCACTTAAAATCAGCATATGTTGCACAGTTGGTGGTGAGTTCCCGGATAGCACTGCTGGGTGTGGTGGTTGAAGTAGATACGTTAGTGGCATTTAAAAAACTTTTGGATAGGCATATGGATATGCAGGGAATGGAGGGATACAGGTTATGTGCAGCGAGGTTACTGATAGTCTTGACATCGTGTTCGGCAACGATATTGTGGGCCAATTTGCCTGTTTTTGTGCTGTACTGTTCTATGTTCTATGTACATGCATATAATTGCACAGTTGACTGTGTTGTTGAATGTAAATTTATTAAAAGGAATAACATTTCAGTTCCAGTTGAAATCCAGGAAATATATATATGCATTCCAAAGAATGCTTCTTCATACATTTGAGCTTTGTGACTTTGTAATTATGAGGGTACAGAGTTTCCATTACAATCAACTGTGCTGAGAACCTCTCATAATCTGGTCAGATTGTATCCTTTCCCAGTACCTTTTTGGAGAAGACTGACTGTAGCTTTCAAATGCAAATAATATTTTGTCGAACCAAGTTTTTCACTGATGTTTGTGATGCTGATATTTAGGCGGGCTGGGTTTCGGCTCGTCTTTGAGGAGAATGGGAATTAGTTCTTTAGTACTCCATGATCCGTGAAGGACAGCCAGACTTCATATTCTTAAAGTTTCCCAATTCAGTGGGGCTGGGCTGGGAAATGGGGATTTGCTGACAGGCGGCAGAGACCTGGCTGTTAGCGAGAGGGGCTGTGTAGGAAGGAACTGCAGACAGGGCCGGCCTTAAGCCGATTGGACCGATTGTGACCAATTGGGCCCCGTTCCTAAGGGGGGCCCGTGCTAATTTTCCGTATTTCGTACGGAAGTACGAATTTGCGTTGTCAAATACAGATTTAAAAAAAAACATTTGCCTTGTTAAATGCGGATTTTTGTTAAAAACGAACATAAATAAAAAATGCTGTAACGGCCATCGGACAAAAACTATTTGTTAACTACCACTGTTAGCACTTGTTAACAGCCAGTAGTTAACACGTAGTTATCCAATGTGTCATCAATGCATCGATCCACATTCCTCAGTAAATGTAGTTGTGTGTTGACCAAGTATTAATGACACCGTGTTCCTTTGAATAAAACCCGCAGGACTCTCGTGAATTTTATTCAAAGGAACGCGGTGTCATTAATACTTGGTCAAAACACAATTACATTTACTGAGGAATGTAGGTCAATGTATTGATGACACATTGAGAATTTCTTAAAGCTCACTGTCATGATTGAGAGCTCCGGACTGCGAGCATGAGCTTCTTCTTGGTGTGCAGGTAAAGTCATTCACCGACTGACCTACGTTGTGTCTCTCAGTCTTTCGCTCTCTCCCTCACTCCCTCCCTCCCTCCCTCCCTCCCTCTCTCTCTCGCGCGCTCTCTCTCCCGCTCCCCATATCGTCTCTCTCTTGCTCTCTCACTCCCTCTCTCTCACCCTGTCACCTTGGCATTCCTGGAATCATTTGACGTTTTGCGGTGACGGCTGCATCTGTGGTTCCTTTCTGTTGGGGGGGGGAAGAGTCCTGGCCCGTGGCGGCTCCTTGTCCATTCCCCCTGCGGTTGCTGCCTTGAGTCCGCCAGCACTCTGTGTTTTTATTTTGGGGCTCTGGAGTTGAAGGTGGACACAGGGGGGCCGTGGTGGCTCAGTGGGACGGGCAGCGGCTCTGGGGATATGGTTGCGTTTCTGGTCGAGACCCTTCTTCAGACAATCACAAGTACTCTCACCGACGAGAGTTCAGTTCAGTCTGAAGAAGGGTCTTCTCTCCAGAGTTGCTGCGCTGCCTGTCCTGCTGAGTTACTCCAGCAGTCTATCTTCAATTTCAGAGTTAAATAAAATTTCTTACGGTGGGCCGAAGGTTAGGTTGTTAGCCAAGAAAGATAGATCAGGAACGATGTTGCTACCTCAATTGGTCCCTTGTTCACGCTGACACAGGAGTAAGCTCCACTGCATGCTGACCTGTTGTCCATCAACCGATGATCCACTCTGCTCAATGATCTTTGTTCTTGAGCTGGTCCCCTCACTGTTCAGATGGAGAGCACTGCCAGAGGTGAGCGGGCTGGCAGAAGGCGCTGAGGTCCCGGCGGCCGCTCGTAGCCACGCGAGCTGCTACCCTCTCCGGCTACAATGAGGTGGCTCTGCGCGCGGAGCTCCGCTGCAGCGATGAGTGAGTGGGTTACTGGGATGACATGCGCGGTTTAAGATTTTTTTAAAGCCGACTGACTGCCTACCCTGAGTAATTACTCACAGCACGTGCCTGAATATGACTAATTTATAATTATATATTTATATTCTATGAAAATTGTTCCCAATTGCGCCCCACACCTCCTAAGGCTGGCCCTGACTACAGATGATGGTTTAAACCAAACTCAGCGAAACAGGCAGCATCTCTGGCGAGAAGGGATGGGTAGTAAGGAACGGCAGATTCTGGTGAAGAAGGGTCTTGACCCAAAACGTTACCCATTCCTTCTCTCCAGAGATGCTGCCTGTCCTGCTGAGTTATTCCAGCATTTTGTGTCTATCTTCTGTCACTGAGAGGGGATCTAGATGTGATTGTCATAAAAGTGGGGGGAGGAGAAACTCAGGCCAAGGGAAAACCAAGACTCTTAAGGTGACAAAAATAAATGTCAAAGTTATCTGTTTGGCCTCTTCTAGTTCATGATCCGTCTCCTTACTGGATGATCTGATGCAGATGTCAATACTTTTACTCTTGGTCCAACTAAATCTACAGATTGATTTTCTACGATAACGGTGTAGACCGATTTGTGTTTTTAAGGAAGATTATTTACTCTTTCTGCTAGTATTTGTCTCCCATGGAACTACAAGCAAGCAGTGGGTTACTGGTAGGCTTGGAGTGGCTGAACACTCGGTATCATTTTAATCATTACTCTTGCCATTTTCCAACACACAAAGAGTTAAAATCAAGGCTAATGTCTTTCAATAACCTTTTTCGTAATGGTCCAATGCAAATCATATGGGAATGGAGTTGAAAATTGAATTTTCATGGTTATTCTGCCATCTGTGATGGTTGTATAGTTTATTATTTGTCAATTTATTTAAAAGAAAACGGAGGTGAAAGCTCCGTGTAAGAGTGTAAGAAACCAGACGTCTGCTGTCAAGACATCTGATCATTTATAAATCAACCTTTAACCTCTCAACATACAAAGACATTCAGTAATTATTTATTTGAACGAGCCTTTACTTGTTGTCTTCATTAAATGGAAAGCTGCATTATTAAAAAACAGATAATAGATAAGTCACTTGTCAGATGTCATCCATGCAAATTCTAAAGGCATCAAGTGCTGGAGAAATGACTTGTACTGCTTCAGTGATGCGTGGCAGTGGAGAATCATGTGCTTGATGTGTTTACTTCTTGCGATGAAAGAACCATAGGAAGGTTTGCTACATTCTCGGGATGAACTCACATCTGTTAATAAAACTAGGTTCAATATTCACCACAGGTATAACATACCTACGTTTTAAAATCTATTCCCAGTACTAATTTAAAAAATATTAATTTCTTCAAATTAGTCTGTCTTATGACTGAGTTACATTTAATTAACTAAAACAATACAACTGTCAGGCAATCATGATAAAAATGAATGCCTAATAAATTGATGCCTAATTTCTGAAAATCTGTCAATTTATTTATACCCTTTAAGCTTAATAGTGTGAAATTGAATAGAGAAAAATGCAGCTTATTATGTGTTTATATGCAACTTATTAAGTGCAGCTATCTGTTTGTTTGAATGGTTTGAGAACTGGCTATGATGGCTGTGAGCCTGAATGCACAGGTTTCCATAGTTCCTAATCATGTGGTTTTTTGTTTTGCTTTTGTGCGAGGTTCTGCTTCAAGTGCATTCAGTATTTTGAGCATTGCTGCCAAATAAAACTGCATTGAAAATCATCCATTGTGTTGAAGGAATAAATCTGCAACAAATCAGCCATAGTTTGGCACCCACAACATTGCTCCACACTGGGCACTGCAGGGCTGTATTATGATGTTTTTGAGCACGTTGGGCGTTTTTATGTACATGCTGATTTTTAATCTATCCTTGGGCGCTAGATTATTGCTTGTGTGAACTTTAGCGATGGCTGTGCCTGAGTCCATACACATGGCTGGCTACACCAACAAAAATAGAGCCTTGGAATCTCAGCAGGTCAAACAGCATCTGTGGAGACAAAAGGTGTAAGTTGATGTTGATGTGGAGTTCTCCAGCATTCTCTTTTTTATCTAGATTCCCACATTTGCAGACTTTTCTATGTTGTTACATTAATCTGTTCAACTGAAAATAATAAACCGGTCTCTGTCCTAAATAATTAGAACTGCTACCCAAACCTATCTCTGAATGGTGCTAGTATTTAGGTGTGCTGGTTCTGCATCATAGTGCCTGCAGAGCAATGCCACATCAGTACCACCCTTGTGCAGCTTAACCAAGTGGTAAGTTGGGTCACAATGATTACTACCTATTACAAATCTCAGTGATCAATGAATAGTGTGGAACTGTGGATGATCGATATGAGTATTAACTGTGTGTTCATGGATTCTACAATCAAATCCAATTCTTAGCCTTTGATTTATGTTGTTCTTTCAGGCCTGCCATAACAGATTGGAAGCCAGCAGAACTCAACACACTGAATGATGTTGGATATCAAATCCGCATCTAAAGAAGCCATGGAGTGAAAGCTGTTACATTTCACTATCTTCAATGGGTGCTCTTCCATGCATTTTTGTTTCCAGTCCTTGTTTTAATGGATGAATGCTACTTTTCATGATTGGCGTACTCTTTTCTTTGGACAGTGTTGAAACCCGAAAGGTCAAACAAATGGTGCACTAATCTATGTATCTTGTGTATTTTGCTAAAAAAAAACAACACAATATGAATCTGTTCCCCAGTTGCAGCACTGTGATTAATGTTCATGTTACTGCTATGTGGCTGTTGAAGGGCATTATTGTGTGAATCCCACAGCTGAAACTTGACTGGAAGTCAGACAGTGGTGCTTCCTCAATGCTAAGTAGTGGCTGATATTTGGGGGTCTGTAAATAGATAGTAACGTCAAGTGAAATAAAGCAATAGAGAGCTGCTATGGGGGAAAAAAAGGTTTACTTTCCAGTACCAGTAATAGCCAATGAAAATGAATAACCAAGCAATGGAGCCAATGCTCATGATCATTTTAAGTGTTTTGAGAAGAATATGTTTTAATATAACGATGAATGGAAAAACCTCCCCAATATTTTGGGGCATTTTCAGTGGGTAAATATAGCATTTCTAACCAGCAACGTTTTTGACCTCTGGTCTTTAGTAGGTTTCCTGATCTCGGCGAGGCACAATTGTCCTCACTCACATTGGGTTATAGAGGTTAATAATGAACAGTCATGTTTACCTTCATCATTTAATCAATTGGAAGTTGGAAAAAATGCAGCCCTGGGTAGATAACGCTTAGCTATGATGTACTGGAGTTGATCTATCCTTTATCTAACAATGTCCTTATCTAGGGTGGCCACGGTGGCACAGTGGTAGAGCTGCTGCCTTACAGCGCTTGCAGCGCCGGAGACCCCGGTTCTATCCTGACTGCCGGTGCTTGTCTGTATGGAGTTTGTACGTTCTCCCCGCGACCGCTTGGGTTTTCTCCGAGATCCTCCCACACTCCAAGGACGTACAGGCATGTAGGTTAATTGGATTGGTGTATGTGTAAATAGTACCTAGTGTGTGTAGGATAGTGAAAGTATGCGGGGATCGCTGGTCGGCGTGGACTCGATGGGCCGAAGGGCCTGTTTCCACACTTTATCTCTAAACTAAACTAAACTAAACTGATCACTCTGTTCATAATGGGAAGATAACTATTTAATATATCCATTCCACACCATCACACCAGGAGGCAATTACATAGACTTTGGCTCCATTTATATCTTAAGAAATCTTGCATATAACCAGTGAGAACATTTTGTGATTAACTTCCCCCCCCCAGTATGCGACAGTGGTGAGAGGCCTTGTTTTGGAGATGGGGAAAGATAGAGCCAAGGGAGAACAGAAATTCTCACATTTGCAGTTTCAAGCCCAGCATTACCCTTGCATGTTCATTGAGAATGGGACCTTCTCAATTAATATTTTGGACTTTTCACACTTACAAATCTCCTGACAAATCAGTTGCTAAAAATGATGAGATGCTCCATCCATAACTCTCAGTTGTGCTTTTTTTGTTGCAATTGGAATTGCTTTTTTTTGATTTTGCATTTTTTAAATTTTAATTTGGAAATCTGGGATAAATCTGATTACAATTGCAGGAACCACTCTTGGGTATGACCAATCAATGCAGTAAAACATCCCATAATGTTTAGGGCTGAAATTCTGTGAATAACAATCACACAGATTGGCAGGATTGTAGCTTGCTGACCTCTGCCAGAGTTTGTCGTCAACAAAGAGCTAATGTTCAGAACGGACTTCTTTGATGTTGGAACACAGGTAAAGGTGTAAATTCCTCAATTGTACTGATTGGACCCCCTGCTATGTGAGTTAGAGGCAGTTGGCAAGTGGGAGAGAGAGTCATTGAGTGATACAGTGTGGAAACAGACCCTTCGGCTCAACTTGCCCACACCGGCCAAACAACGTGTCCCACCTGCCTGTGCTTGGGCCATATCCCTCCAAATTTGTCCTATCCATGTACCTGTTTAACTCTTTATTAAACATTGGGATAGTCCCCGCCTCGACTACCTCATCTGGCAGCTTGTTCCATACCCCCACCACCCTTTGTGTGGAAAAAGTTACCCCTCAGATTCCTATTAAATCTTTTCTCCTTCACCTTGAACCTATGTCCTCTGGTCCTCAATTCCCCCACTCTGGACAAGAGATTCTGTGCATTTAAATGCGGCTGTGCATATAATGAGTAGGAAGGAACTGCAGATGCTGGTTTACACTGAAGATAAACACAAAAGGCTGGAGTAATTCAGTGGGACAGGCAGCATCTCTGGTGAGAAGGAATAGGTGTTGTTTCGGGTCAAGACCCTTCTCCAGATAGCAGAGTCTGAAGAATGGTCTCGACTCAAAACATCACCTATTCCTTTTCACCAGAGATACTGCCTGACCCGTTGAGTTACTCCAGCATTTTGTGTCTAAATTGGATATGATAGTAGTCTTCTGGTGTATAACTGCAACCTTGTTGACCAACATGTTAATATATGCTTTATATATTTTTCTGAACTTTCCAACCAGTTATATCCCTGCCCATTGTCTAAACCAGTGCTTCTTAAACTTCGCCCAAGGGCGAATGAAATTATTTTGCGGTGAATGAAACTAGAGGGGTGAATAAAGGGTGAATGTCTTAATTTATTCAGATACTTATATATTTGTTTCTATACTTAAAAAAGTCATTGCCATTAAATTGGTTAGTAAGCTCTTATTGGTTTTAATGGCCGTGGATCTGGAAATTTGATGTTTTTTTCACTCTACCTATGGTTTTCTAATTTCAAAGTAGCAGGATATTTCCTAAATTTACTGTAATATTTAGGCAAGACCAGACGAGCTAGTGGGATCATACATTTATTAATGGAGAATCGCCGTAGGACAATTGTTGAACTAATTTTACTTTATGTTGCCAATTTAGCTACTTTTCTGGTAGAATTAGAATTCTTTATATATATTTACTGTACTTCAATGTATCAGCACGTATTTGTATCAAGCAACATGAATTCTAGTTATATTAAGGAGATTTGAGCCCCGTTTTGAGCAACAACGTTCCTGTCTGAACAAGGATTTTCGACCTTGGTAGAACTGAAATCCAAAAAAACGGAATTCACTTCAGTATGTTGATTGGATAATGCAGGTTGCTATAATGCCCCAGTCCCACTTAGGAACCTGAACGGAAACCTCTGGAGACTTTGCACCCCACCCAAGGTTTCCGTGCGGTTCCCGGAGGTTTTTGTCAGTCTCCCTACCTGCTTCCACTACCTGCAACCTCCGGGAACAGGCAGGATATTGAACCTCGGTTTGAAAAGCTTGTCACAAGAGTCCAGGAACATCCTAGTCATTGATGATAAAATACATACATGTAAGTGTAGAAGTATACTGCTTGTCATTGATTTGTGCTAAACATACACCATAAGAAAACATTGTTTCTAAGAATCTAATTCTAAGTTCTGAGACAGTTGTTTACTAGCTTTACTTTATGTAAACTAGAACATTCCAATAATTTTTCTGTTCTTAATTTTTTTTGTCACTCCTAGATGGGAGGGCGGCAGATATTCAGAACTGAGCAACTGACAATGTTGTGATGATGTTTTGAGCATGCATGTGACATATACATGTCAGCACACATGCACAACATTTAAAATATTCCTGGATTTGGTAGAGCCAGCTTCTGGAGGGAAGTATACCAAATATGGCAAGTTGATATTAGGTGGTATTGTGAGCTTTCATCGGGGAAAGTTATAGAAAGTTATATTAGTTGGATACTAATATATTAAATCACATACTCCATGGTTTTTTGAGCTAGTTTTCCAAGAAAAAACCGGCAGTAATCAAAACCTGAAAGGGTAGGATGGGGCTGAAGCCCAGTGTTTAGACGTGGTAATGGGTTTTGTTTTTTTAATCATTCTAATAGAATGATTTTCCAACTCAAATGGTAATTAAACTTTTTTTAATTCATTCCTGATTTTCTTTACAATTTTTGGATGTTCAAAAAGTTGAATAAAATAAACACTTAAGAAATTAGTTAATGTATGTGTTTTGCTCATGTGACAAATATATAAAATTAGACACAAGAGAGAATAAGATGAAAATTACTAAAGAAAAACATAAGAAAATGTAGTCGAGGGTGAATTAAATTTTTTGATAATGACTCAAGGGTGAATAACTGAAATAGTTTAAGAAGCACTGGTCTACACAATAACTGCATTCCTGTTGTTATTTCAATTCAATAGATGGAGCAGCCATGTTTGCTGCCTTATCAAATGACTTAATTGAACAAAAAACCTTTCAACCCATTCCGCTATTGAAAACAAAGAACTGAAACAAAGAACTGATGGTCGAAACTATCCACTTCATAATTCTGAATGATAGATTTAATGAAGAGTTTCTTCCAATGCACTAGTCAAATTGCTGTATTAACAGAATGTTTCCCGTGTCTCTTATTGCAGCCATAAATTTATCGTGGCTGTATTCTGATGCTTGGTGCATTTGCCCAACGTGATTCCAAGATCTCTATTGAATCAAACGATTAGTTATCCATCGTGCCATTAGATTGTAAAATTCAAAGGAAATCCTGCTGAGGGTGGTCACTTATGGGCACATAGCAGTCCAAGTGGGAGGGGCGAAGGTGAACTGATTTTACTAAACGTCAATGAAGATTTGGGGGGCACTTGGTCTACTCCCACTTACGTCATTGCATACGGTATTATGTTCATTCAGTTTTAAATATCACACTGTGTAAGGTACATTTTGCAGACTTTCTTTCACTTGCTGTTTATGGTAAAGGAAGGGATAAATGCTGAGTAATAATGAAGAGGAAGGTGTGGTGGGAGAGAGAATGTCGAAGATTATTTTCCATTTTTCTAAAATGTCCCTTGACTTTCCCGGTTGAAGAGTCCTGAGGTCGTTTTGTCCAGCAGTTTCTACTTCCAAAATTGTGAATCCTGTGAATAATCTTGTGGTAAAGGATACAAAGAGCCTTCTGTGTTATGCTGCCTTAAGGAGTTGTCTGTTCCCACAAGTAGCATGGAAAAGAGGGTGTGTGTTTATTTTTCAGTTATGAAAGAACATTCTGTAAAGCAAGATGTGCCACGATTGGCCCAAATGTCTGAAAGTGAGTGGACACTGTACATTATGCTCAATAACCCACTCTACGTTATCCAACATTTGGAATCTGTTCGGTTAATCGGGATCCCTGTGTTCAACATTTTCTGCATGTGCCAATAACTGGAGTCTAACTTGAAACTGCAGCCGTTTTGTTCATTGCATGCCTTTCCCTCAAAGGTGTCCTTTAAATACGAAGTATAAGTAAACCCCTCATTACATTTATAAGGCTGCCAAGAAGAAATGAAACTTCATGTGTGTATTCCTAGATGTGATAGTTACATTAGTGGATTAGTTGTTTAGCAAATGTGGTGACGCCGACCACTGCAGTTTGAATACTTGAATTTAACTTTATTTCAGAGATCTGAAATTCAAAAACTGACATTGGCTTAAATAAAATGTAATAACAAAGCCTTCTGATAGTTGTAAAACCTAAGATAGACACAAAATGCTGGAGTATCTCTGAGGGACAGGCAACATCTCTGGAGAGAAGGAATGGGTGACGTTTCGGGTCAAGACCCTTCAGATGTTTGCTGATATCTAATGAAGGAAACCTGTTGTCCGTGTTCAGTCTGAACCATCTGTAACTCTGGTCTACACCCAATGTACATGGCCCTGAATTGCCACCTGAAGTGAGCCACTCAGTTAATCAAAACAGACTCTGGAGCCATTGGAGAAGAAATCACAATGTCATCTGCAAAGCATTAATAACAATCGCCAAGCTTGCTCTCAACACTCACATACTGAGAATGGATTAAGAAAAATGTACTTGCAGCATTTGGGTTAGAAAACTTTTATAATTGTCAAGGGCAGAAAAATGTAATTGATTTTTAACTTTTGAATTAATGTTTTGCGGTTTACTGATTTTTTACAATATCAGTATTGATGTTTTTTTAAAGAAAATAAATGCTGCTCTACATCGATCAAAAACGGCATTGCAACAGCCAGGGAGCATGATCTGTCAGAGTTAGAATCGGTAGTCTGAAGCTGAGGTGAAAAATATAATAACAAATATTATTTAAAGCCCAACTGAAATAGAACTTTTGAGTGAGATTTTATTTGTTATATATTATGAAATACCTTGTGAATCAAGTGGAATTTTACCAAAACGATTCTTAGCCAGACTTGGATGAAACATTTCTATTTATGATATTGTGAACTTTGTTTTTAACGAATAAAATGATAGATGTGGTTTAAAACTGTTAGTTTGCATGTTCTGTTGAATGGAGAAAGTGCATATTTTACACGATGCGTGCCATGTTTTAATAAAGTCGAAAACCTTTCCAAATCTAAGTGATATTTGGAATTTATATGATGGCAAATGTATTTAAAGGGGGAAGACATTCCTCAATAATGCCACTCTGGGGGTCAAAGTCAATGTTATGTTGCTTGGGTTTTTGCCAGTGATGTCACCTGATCTCCAGCGCTGCCTTCTAGGGTCTGGAATCCAGTTCCTTGTGTAATTCAAATAGTTCATCTGATCACAGTGCAGCTTAAATGTGATAACACTGGAACTTTGTTGTAATGTGACATCATTGACTCTGGGGCCTTGCCCCTCAACCCCCATCCCCTTCATACCAACCCCCCATTCATAAATCCAATCACATTTTCTTAATTTTCATATTAATGTGACAGGAAGTAGTGGCATTGAAGTAACCTATTGAATGGCCATAGACAGATAATTAGATATTTGTGTGAACTGCTTGCTCTTTGTTGTAAGTCTTTTATTCCACTGCTCCCCTGTGGCGATACAACCAACTTTGTACGGAAGATGTGAAGATGGAATACAGGAAGACGGAGGGGTGAAGATCAGGACCAGGTGGAAATTGATAGCAAGAGGAATTTTTGGTCCATATGAAAGCAGAAACCAACACCAAAACAGTTATGAATTTACTGGAAATAAAGTCAAAGTTTCACTTATTCCAGAAATAGACAGGTGTAGCCAAGGAACATGCGAGCTCCCATAGCTGCTATTATGACCATTCCTCCTCACTGAGCACTTCCCCATTTAATCACTGAAGATGCAGCACCTACATTTTGGTTCCATCAACCTGGGCCCCGACAGTCCTTCCCGGTGAAGCATCAATTCACTTGCATCTCTTCCACAAACTCATGCATTGTTCACAGTGCCCACTATCTTGTCCCCTCTACGTTGGAGGAAACAAACACAGATAGACTGCTTTGAAGAGCATTTTCATTCAGTCAGTCGATGATTCACTTCTCCTCTAGCAGAATTAGCCTGTTGTGGTATACGTTTATCCATCAATAACATTAAGTCCTATTCTCTCTCCCTCTGCAGACACTGCCTGATCATTTGGGTATTTCCAACATGAACTGTGATACTCTCAACAGCCCTGACTAATATTTCAGTTTTTACATGTCCTGTTGTCTTCTCTCTTTTTAATTGCCCACAATTATCTATGCTACATAAGCGGCCACTGCAATAATTTCGGAGCCCCTCGCGATGTCGGGACCAGCCCCGCAGTCTCTTCTAAGTGGGACCGGCCCCGCGCGGCCATACAGAGCCCGTACGCCTCAAAGGACCAGAAGGTTGTGTAATTTGCAAGCCAAGGTCGCGTAAGAGGGACAGGTCCTTAAAGCTGCTTCAGTCACACCCCTTAAGCTCTAGTGGGAGAGAGCCAGGCGCCAGAATGCAAATAGACCCCAGCCAGATATTTCGATCCACCTTTGTCCCGGAAGGCTTCCTGTGGAAAAAAAGCTTTATAACTTTGTATTCCTTTTTTAAATGTCGTATCTTTTTTTAATCCTCCAAAATTTCAAATTTAGGATTTTAATTTGATATACTTGCTTTTTGCAACAGATATCTCTGTGGAATCTGTACAGTATATCTTCTGTTCTTTATTTATGTTATATTTTTCTCTTAGTTCCATCAAATTTTAAGCATTTCTTTTATGCGTAAACTTTTACTCCTTTGAGAGCAGTTGAGATGGTTGCCAGACATTTTCTGAGAATGCTTTATAAAATTAAATGGGTAGGCAGTGCCCGAGCTCCTGCTCATGGCTTGTCCACATCTAAATGAACAGGGCATATCTATACTGGTTTGACAAAATTCTTTTCACATGGTAGAAATATCAAAAATAAGAAGGCACAGGTTTAAGGTGAGAAGTAGGAGCTTGAATGGCGATCTGATAGGATAGTTTTTTAAAGGGGATCTGAGAGGATAGATTTTCACGCAGAGATTGGTTGAATTCTGGAAGCTGCAAGAGGATGTGGTGGAATTGGATACAATTAAGGGGCTGTCCCACTGTGGCGACCTAATCCGTGAGTTCAGAAGTGTTTGCTCTCGACTCATACTCGCAGCATGGTCAACACGAGGTCCTAGGAGGTCTTTGTAACTCTCCTTCATGCTCGAGAGTAGTCCCCGCATAATCGAGGCCTCGGCTAGGTCGCGGCGTATTTTTCACCATGCTGAAAAATGCCCGCGAGTAAATAGAGGTCGCCATGGGGAAAATAGATTTTTATACTCTTAGGTTTAGTCGAGGTAGGTCGTAGTAGGTCAGCATATTATTCGTAGGTAATCGAGGGTAGTCAAGGGAAAAATCGAGGACAGTTGAAAGTAAAGCTCGTTGAGAAAAAAATGGTAAGTAAACCGACCGGTAATGTTAAATGCCCGCTAAACTTTATTAAAAGTTGTCTGGCTTCTTAAAAGTGTCTCCACTCCTTCTCTCCCCTTCTCTCCCCTTCTCTCTCCTTCTCTCCCCCTCTCTCCCCTTCTCTCTCCTCCCCCAGCCTCTCCGCACTCTCTAAAGAACTTACCGTTATGTGCCAGCCGTCTTTTACCTTCCTGTTCATCGCGGGTGTGAATTTCAGACAGCGCTCCCCTTCTTTCCTTGGCCCCCGCCTTTGCAATGTGTTTATGTGTCCGGTCGGTCGGTCGGTCGATCCAGCTCGCGGTTTCATCGCTGACGGTCGATCCAGTTCGAGGTTTTTCAAGCGAGTGCCCTCGAGCTTGAAGGTCGAAGACAGTCGCTGAGAAGTCACGTTAGTGGGACAGGCCCTTTACTATAAGAAGCATTTATGCAGACATGCACATAAGCATCACATAGAAGGATACAATCCTAATACAGGCAAATGGTTTTAGTGTGGATGGGCATAAAGGTTGGATGGACATGGTGAGCCAAATGGTTCGACACAACCCTCTGATTTTATGAATCCATGATGGGACAAATCTTGCTTATAATTCTCATAGCAGCATAACAAACGCTGGCATAAGTGCCCAAAGTTCAGAATCCAATGTACCCGGTAAATGTTTTGGAAGTCCCGTACTTACTGACCGAGCCCAATTGGCAAGTCTTTCCCTTGTATCTGTTGGCTGTTACTGTCCTCCGTGCGGAGTCAAACCTAATGAGATTATCCAGGACTTTGACCCACAGAGTGCAGAACCACAAGTTATTAATTGCAACAGATTTTATTAGTTATTTATTTTACATTTAATTTTGTTAGACCTGGTTAGTGGAGGGGTGAGGGTTTTTCCTCTAATGGGTGCCTGGCGAATTAGGAGAGGAGGGATGTTGACAATATATCTCCACTTGGACCGTTCCTCTCCAGTGAGTTTGCTCTTGGCTCAATCAATGTAGCCAGTCAATGAGCCACAATGCCAACTGCTTTAGCCATGGTGACGCTACTAGAATGAGGAACAATAAGCTCAACCACTTGTGAATGGGTTCTGGCTCAGAGGGCAGCTGAATCAGTGTGGGAATACATTTAGCCCCAAATGGTTTTGGCACCAAAACAAGCAGAGCTGATTTTGCACGTTGTCCTGTTCTAAAATGTGAAATGCCATCCATTTGAAGCCACCTTTAATAGGTTCACATTGGGATGGTATAATCCGTCTAGTCTGGGAACTTGGCTCTCAATCTTTTAGTAAAAACAAAAAGTGTTGGCAGCACTCAGCTAGTCAAGTAGCATCTGATGGGTAACCTTTTTTTACACAAAGGTTGTTGGGTGTATGGAATGAGCTACCAGAGCAGGTAGTTGAGGCAGGGACTATTGCAATGTTTAAGAAACATTTAGGAAGATACATGGATAGAATAGGTTTAGAGGGATATGGGCCAAATGCAGGCAGGTGGGACTAGTGTGGACGGGACATGTTGGTTGGTGTGAGCAAGTTGGGCTGAAGGGCCTGTATCCATGATGTATGACTCCATGACTCTTTGTAGACTTTGGAGAAATGGCTTAGTCAAATAGCAGCCCTGGGGAAGTGTACAATATTCTAGATGATCTGAATTTCAATAAGATGCTATGGCTGTGGAATTCTCTGCCTCAGAGGGCGATGGAGGCCGGTTCTCTGGATACTTTCAAGAGAGAGCTTGATAGGGCTCTTAAAGATAGTGGTCACGGAGACATGGCTCCAGGGTGACCAAGGCTGGGAGCTGAACATCCAGGGATATTCAATATTCAGGAGGGATAGAGAGAAAGGAAAAGGAGGTGGGGTAGCATTGCTGGTTAGAGAGGAGATTAACGCAATGGAAAGGAAGGACATTGGTTTGGAGGATGTGGAATCGGTATGGGTAGAGCTGTGAAACACTAAGGGGCAGAAAACGCTGGTGGGTGTTGTGTACAGGCCACCTAACAGTAGTAGTGGAGTTGGAGATGGTATCAAACAAGAAATTAGAAATGCGTGCGACAAAGGCAAAACAGTTATAATGGGTGACTTCAATCTACATATAGATTGGGTGAATCAAATTGTCAGGGGTGCTGAGGGAGAGGATTTCTTGGAATGTATGCGGGATAGTTATCTAAATCAACATGTACAGGAACCAACGAGAGAGCAGGCTATTTTAGACTGGGTATTGAGTAATGAGGAAGGGTTAGTTAGCAATCTTGTTGTACGTGCCCCCTTGGGCAAGAGTGACCATAATATGGTTGAGTTCTTCATTAGGATGGAGAGTGACATTGTTAATTCAGAAACAATGGTTCTGAAGTTAAAGAAAGGTAACTTTGAGGGTATGAATTGGCCAAGATTGACTGGCAATTAATTCTAAAAGGGTTTACGGTGGATATGCAATGGAAGTCATTTAAAGACTGCATGGATGAACTACAAAAATTGTTCATCCCAGTTTGGCAAAAGAATAAATCAGGGAAGGTAGTGCATCCGTGGATAACAAGGGAAATCAGGGATAGTATCAAAGCGAAGGATGATGCGTACAAATTAGCCAGAAA